>NC_140953.1:29459285-29924285 GCF_014529385.1 Adiantum capillus-veneris | reverse complement strand
CACCCCCACATCCATGGCATCAACTTCGACTTGCCTCATGTGATTGCGACGGCACCAGAGTATCCAGGTAAGAGCGTTCTAGACCCCCTACAATGAGTCCATATATGGGTGTGTATTGCAAGTATAATTTGAGGTAATACATACTGAGGGAGATTGAGGGGATGCAATACATGTATTTTCTCCCCTTTGCTCAACATAGTATATGTTGATCTGTGCAGGTGTTAAGCATATGGGAGGGGACATGTTTGAGACTATACCAAAAGCACAAGTTATTTTCATGAAGGTTTCTTCAACAAAAAAAAAACCCTTCAATCCACTTAATTCAATCTTTGTATTTGATTTGCTTTTTTATCGATTGATGTATTGAATTTCTGTGTGGATTTTGTTTCTCGACTCTTTGTACGCAGCGGATATTGCACGATTGGAGTGATGCTCATTGCCTTAAAATCCTTCAAAGATGTTATGAAGCCCTTCCAAGTAAAGGGAAGATAATAGTGGTAGATATTTTACTACCCAGTGAAGTGGAGTGCACCCTTGAGGCTCGTATGGGCTACCAATTGGATGTCCTTATGCTTGCTTATAACGAGGGAGGAAGAGAGCGCACCAAGAAAGAATTAGAGGAACTTGCAACGGCTACTGGGTTCATCAAACTTCAAGTCATGTGTAGTGTACATGGGTATAGTATTGTGGAGGTATACAAGGATTAGATGCAACCCACAATAGAGGTCTACATAGAGTAGGAATAAGGTGAGACATTTTTCAAATTAGACGTTCCCTTGGTTGTAAGGTTATGCAAGTAGATTGTATACAACACATAGCAATAAAAAATACAACTTTCTTTTGATAAATCTAGGCACTTGTTGTGAATTTCAACTAGTTAAGCCAATTGGTTATCTGAGTTTTGAGCCTCTCCTATTGACATATCTGGTGTTTTACCACTAATTGACTCTCTCGAATGACTCTTACACTACTTGGTCTACTCCAATTCTCTTCACATGATGTTCAGAATCTCCACCCATTCTCCATTTCAAAGGCCACAACAAAACCACTTTTTATATCATTATTCACATTTGAACCCATCACGCTGAATGTCCAAGGGTCATGCTAAACCACCAGGCTACAAGCCTATGATGGTATGTAGGGTGGCCTTATTTATCAAAAATAAAAAATTACAAAAATGATCCCTGCCCCCCCTTTCCCCTTTTTCACTTATTGTGCCAACCTTCTCGGTCTACTCTTATTCGATTAGATGGAATCTCATCAGATCCGCCCCCTCCTCTCATTAGCCAAGGATGCAAAGTAACGGATTTCGAGCTCACGAACTTGCAGACCCAAACCAACCATCGTAGCTAACCAACATGCCGCAACAGTGTGACTGTCTCTTAGGCAAAGTCTATCTTTTGAAAGATAGTAGCCTTGAAAATAAAAATCAATTTCGTGTGTCTGCTCCGCCATGCATCTCTAATTTTCCCTTCCTTCAACCCCACGCTCCTAATCTATCTCCCCCCCCCCCGGTGTTCACCCTCACACATGGGGTCTCCCTCTCTGTCCCCTTCATGTATCATCTGTGCCCTTTTTCTCCTCAAAGATCCTCTCGACATCTAAGTAGATTCCTTTTAATAAAGCAGGTCAAAAAAGATAAAGCAAACCTACTTGTTCAGTTCAATATTGCATTACACAAGAAAACCTTAGCAATATACACTCATTTAAATGGAATTTCTAATCACAAAAAACCTTAGCATTAAATACTCATTTAAATGGAATTTCTAATCACAAGAAAACCTTATAAATATATACTTATTCAAATAAAAATTCTAATCACAACTCTGACTCGACTTATATGCATATATAAATTTGGTCAATCGGCACTGTATTTGCATATAAATTTGGTCAATCGGCACTGTATTGTTAAAACTCATATCAAAGGTTGTTAGGGACTTCATGCGTAATCACTTGATTTTGTGGAGGCGCAATGTATGGGATGGATTCTCTCTCTCTCTCTCTCTCTCTCTCTCTCTCTCTCTCTCTCTCTCTCTCTCTCTCTCACACACACACACACACACACACACACACACACACACACACACACACACACACACACACACACACACACACACACACACACACAAAATCATACGGTGTCGAGGGAAATGTGTTCGAATTCTGAGCCGGGTAGGCGCTAGGCCTCTGGCTGTGAGAGGTGTGAAAGAGAAAGAATAGCAGACATTGAAAGCTCTGGCATTCACCGTGATCATCAATTAATTGAGTTATAATTTAGAGTACAACTCAATCCTTAGCCAAGGTGGACTGTAAACAACACCATCACTTCGATCATCTGATAACTAGGAGTTTAAGCTCCCTTTTTACAAGATTAACCGGGCCGTTAACGACACCCAGGCTTAGCATGATGATTAATCAATCTCTAGCTGATGACGGTGATAGAAATTCCCTTTTGTCGCTTTATCTGCTTCAACTTCCCTTGAATTCTGCAAAACTCCTTTCTACTCTTTATGTCACTCTTTTCCAGCTTCTTATCCATCCTTATGTGCCAAAAAATGGAGCTCCGATAGCTCTTCTCTTGCTTATGCACAAGAAAGAGGTAGACTTCCTCGATTGTCCGAGCTCTCCCTTGCCGAGAGCCTTGCTTGGATTTCCTTGCTCCTTTGAGCTCCCTCATTTCTCTGGCCTCCTCCTTCCTTCTCTAGGTTGAGAGGTCCTTGCTTATGCAACTCCCCTTTTGTCTCATCATTTCTTCTTGCTTCAAGGTCCCGAGAGAGAGAGAGAGAGAGAGAGAGAGAGAGAGAGAGAGAGAGAGAGAGAGAGAGAGAGAGAGAGAGAGAGAGAGAGAGCTATTCTGCTCTTCCTTCTCGGCCTTCCTGGATGGCTTTCCTCCTCCTCCACGAATCCTTAATACCCTAATCCTCCTTGCTGTGGCTTGAGAGAGAGAGCAAGGAACCCTCCTTCTCCTCTTGTTCCTGCTTCCTCCTTGCTTATCCGAGAACAAGAGAGATTGTCTCCCCCTTTTCCCTCTTCTTCGACTCCTTCTTGGTTAGGTCCGAGAGCAAGAAGAAGCGAGGCCTTGCTGGTCTCCGAGAGCAAGAGAAAAAGAACCTCCGTAAGCTTCGAGAGCTAGAGAGAAAGCCCTTCTGCTTACCTTCTTCCTCCTCGCTTAACCACAAACCTCCTCTTTTTTTTCCAGCTTGCTTGTGCATGCCCTCTTTTTTTACCTCCTCATGCTCACCTCGTTAAAAATAGCCCCCCCCCCCCATGTGCCGTCGTCGTGGAAATAGGGGCGATGATGTGGTAGGTGGTATGTTGTGGTTCGCCATTCCATGAGAGAGTAATACCGAAAAGGGGGTGCCAGGACACGGTGAGCAAAATTAGTTTCATGCTCGTCTGCATCCGAGCCTATCCCTGGCCAGCACGAGCCCCGCTCTCTTTGCTTGCACCTTTGTCTACTGATCCACGCCATGGCTCTCCTGTTTTTTTCCCTTTCCACACACTCTCCAAACCCTTTTTTAATTGGGTGCCATCCCATGGGCGGTCGACTCCTCTTTAGGTCATGGGAGGCCTTTAGGCCTTTTGGGCAGCTGGCTCCCCTCAAGGGACACCACATTTGGCATACATATCGACAAAAGCATTGCCAAGCTGCACATGCAATCAACACACTCTAGGAGACGACATTTCAGACAAAGAGATCATCAAGAACTCAATTTGCTTCCGTACGGGCACCACATTAGGCATACACTTGACCATACACGTTAATCAAGGTATTGCCTCACACGACATCTTTTCACGGCAGTCCTTGACTAACAATATTGTTGTGAATTTTGTTTCCCCTATCAGTGTCTCCTGCCCTTGAGATGAAAGTACAGGTGATTGGATTTGGAGAAAGGCATTCCCTTTGCACTCGGTTGTTTATTGCTTGTATCAGCTTCTCGGATGATGCCAAAAATTATCCAGCTCAGCAGTGCCGACAACTGACACCGGTCTCAAGCCGTATTCTCTCATCAACACGGACTCTGTCTGATAAGCCATAAATTCCTATAGACTGCTCAAGTTGCATAGAACGCATACAAACCCTATTGAGGCTGTAAAATTCCCTGTTGGCGGATCGATCGAGGTGACCAACCTGGCACGAAATTGGCCCCTAAGGAAACTTAAACTGGTAATAACTTGGCAATCAGCACTTCGGTTTTGCTGATCTAAAAAGACCAAAGTGCCCGTTTTCTACAAGAATTTTGATGGATGGAGTGGATATTATACATTGACATGTGGCATTATTATCATTTAGTTTGTCTTATTTGTTTAATGCAAAATAGTAGTCGATGCGCAATCTGTTCACAAGATATTCCACAAGGAATATATATTATGTTTGGCATGGAAAACGAATATAAATTCAAGCAAACACGCACAGATACCCCTAGCACAATTAGAAATTTGTTTGATGAGCAAGATGCTGCTTTAGGGAAACACAATTGAGATCGACAAACTATGTACTATCGTGAATATGAAGCATTATAATTACTCAAAACACATTTGAATACAAGGTCTTTTACAATGGTTTTTGACATTTACTCGTTCTACTCTCAAGCTATATTGAATCTATTGAGTTTTTATCTGGTTCTAAGTTTGAGTGTTGTGGTTCTCCTTGTAATTCAACCTCCACGTCTATTATCAAATTCTCTTCTATTTCGTCTACAGTGCATTGAGATACACCAACATTGAACTCTTCTTCATCTTCGTTTTGAGAATCATACAACCAGGTTGGCATTTCCTCCTCGTAGCCAACACTTTTGATGTGATTCAATATCTTTTTGTTGCAAATCATATACAATAATTTTTCTGCTCTGTCTGCTAATAGTCTGTTGCGAATAGTGCTGTGGACATACTTGTACCTACTTCAGTTTCTCTCTGAACTTGAGTTTGCTGCACATTGTGCGAGTACTTTCATTGCAAGGGGACGTAAGGTAGAGTAATGCTCTTCACCATTCATCATCCACTACTTCCATGCAGTTTGCTCTTTTGCCATTACCTGTACAAAATCATTCGCAAAAGGACCTTCTTTTAATCTAAATGCACTCATTTCTTTGATGCAATCAATTCGGTCCTGAACGTTGAAGTAGAACGTGTTGACCACGTGATAGAAATCGCTTACCACCTCTGTATTGGACATCAGATCTAAATTCCAATACTCTGGATCGAGCATGTAAGCAACGCTATGGAGTGGACTATGAGCGCTCTTCCAGCCTGATTTTTCGTTGTTTGCCAGAGACTCGTAATCGCCACTCCTTCTCTACTACAGACTCTTTCAGCTCTTCAGGATTTTCAAGACTGTTGGACTGACCACCATGTCATCCACACTTTGCCCAAGTTTGGCACCCTTTGATCAAGATTGAGGATCGCGAACATAGCAGACATCATTACATGGTATGCATCCATTAAACTCCTCCACCAAGCAACCTTGTTTACATTTCCATGTAGACATGTAATTTTATCTTTCACTTTTTCTTTCTGCTCAAGCTGCCATTTATCAAAGGCCGCGCAATTGAATGTGTCAATCACAACACATTTATTACGGAGAAGTGATTCCAAGGTATAAAAGTGTGTGCAGAACCTAGTTTCAGCAGGAAGTTTCAACATCACTGACATGCGCATCCTATACAAATTTAGCACTCTTTGTCGTTTCAAGATAAATTTCACAACCTGACATTATTTTGGCAAACCATGTGGTTTCTTCGCTAGTGTACCAATCTTTCAACACCAAGTTTAAGCTGTGCGTATTACAACCATTGGCAAAAATGTGTGGAAATCACTTATTTATGAATTTACTAGTGTTTTTATAATTCTTTGAGTTGTCCATGACTACTTGAACGACATGTTCAACACCAATTTCTTTAATTACATTAATCAAGACCTCAAAAATGTATTTGCCAGTTTTACTTGCACCAAAACTATCAATCGCCTTTATAAACGTTTCTCCCCTTGGACAAACCAGCATTACATTGATCAACGGTCTTCTCTGAACATTTGACCAGCCATCACTCACAATCGTACATCCTAAAAGCGAAATATTCCCAAGTATTATTTTGCCAACATGCTCTTTGACTTCGATGTAACATTTGTCCAAGAAAACATTTCTTATTGTCTGATAAGAAGGAGCTAAAAATCCTGGACCAAACTCACCGATTTTCTTCCAAGCAGCCTTCCAATGATTGCTGTCTACCATGACCAAAGCACCTCCAATAAAGAATATTGCTTTGGCGAGTGCAGTTTGTGCTTCTTCTAGAGACTGCACTAGAAAGCTTTGATGTAATGATTTTTGACGCATTTGACAAAGTCCACCTTCATTGTGACGTTTAAAAGGAACACTGCCTGGAAGTTCCTCTCCTTGCGCAGGTTGTTCTCCAAGGTTAGTTGGTGTCACTACAAGATTTGCGGAGTTAATATTTGGCTCTGGGAACTCTTGACTCAAAGCTACAGAGCTATATATCTGTTGTCTCTTGTCGCCCTTTTGGCAAGCTCTTCTCTCAAGCGGTTTGCAACTGTAGGTGTCTGAGGATGTTCACATTTCTTACAACTATTTTTAGCACTACCCAGAAAATGATCCCTAATACGTGGTGCATCGCATGATTTTGTTGTGTGACAAAATTTACATTACCACTCCATATATCGGCCGCATATGTTGTGAGCATAATTCCACTCTTTGCCAGGAGCTTTTTTATTCTTTGGCTTCTTTGTACCACTTGTGCCCACATTTTGCTCCATTGCTTTTAAATTAAATCTGAAGACAAAAGAACAAGATGTTCAATTTTTGAAACATTTTTCTTATTTTCAATATATATTATAATTTAAAAACCATTCAATATGAAAGTAACCATGATGCACAATATGAGATTTTCAATGCATGCTAGTCAATCCACATATCAATCACCTATATTGTGAGTAACCATACACATTGCAATGTAGTCTATGCATGGCATAATAACTATAACAATGCTATGAATCTCTCTGTGCAATTATTATTATAATGATTATTTATATGTCCACTTTGATTTGTAAACAATTGCTACAAAAAAACAAACGAAAGCAATAAAATATATGATTGGTAATTTCATGCACTAATAATCTATCGTAATACATAATGCACTCTCTGTAAACCAATGCATGAACTAACACAAATAAATCTTCAATATAATCACTCAATTGAGGACTACTTGTACCCAGTGAAGGATTGTAGCCCACCCATGCAACCAATTCAATATTTAAAAGCTATTTTAACCCAATCAAGGATTATAGCTCTTATATTGTGGAGTAACAAGTGTAAATAAACTCAAATGCAAGACTTCAAGGATCTTTATATGACCGGTACACTAGTATAGGACATCCGACCCTTGACTATCGACTCGTCATTTACATATGCTCATCTTTTAAAACCAATCACAGCCCTGGACAAATGGCTTCTTCGCAATGAGCATGAGTCTCCAAGTTTTCAGTTGTTTTGGTTTCGTACCTGTATGCCGGTAAATGAATTAAAATTTTTTAGAAGTGGTTACCAAATTAAGAATCACGTTTGGTCCAAAAAAAGGACCTGTGACTCTATAACCTTAGGTCAATTCACAAGGAGATGACTATACCCGGCACTCGGATACACTCCCTAAGGATTTTCCTAGCTAAAAGACTGCGGTTAGCACACTAATTACTATATATAATTACTCCCGTCGGGCTTTTTCATTTTCTCGGCGGGCCCGCCGAGAAAATGAAAAAGCCTGGCGGGCCCCGCAGGGAAAAATGGAAAACCCGGAGGGCTAATCGGCTCTATAGGTTTTTGCAGGTCAAAATCAAATTCACATTAATAATTAACGTGATCAGGTGATTTTTTTGTGTAAATATCAAAGTTATTGACGTAATCACCTGATCATGATTACGTTAATGAAATTCTTGGTCCTTTACTTCAAATTTTGGTAGCAGAACCAACTCAGAAGATGTGAAGATATTTTATCAATTGTCCAAAGAAGTCCCTTGGAATCCAACCATGTAATCTTAGTGAACGCATAACCAAAAACTCTTCTGACTTAGCATAATCTAGAAAAAAAAACCTTGTACCATGCAACCTGCTACAACAAATAATTGGTACTCTTCAAATCTGCAACAACTAGCACTTTAGTAGCCCCTGGGATCAAACGGAAAACCAATCATTTGCCCCATTGTGAGCATTCCTTAAAAAAAATAATTTGCACCATCGTTCAAGATCATAGGGAAAATACAAGAATTTCCAATCAGTAGAGCATAAACATATATTAACCCACAAATCTTCATGAAAACTGCTCGGATCATATGGCATATAGGTCAATTGCCCCGGACCAGGCATATATCTGTCACCTCCTGGGTCAAAAGCTAGCTTAAAATCTCCTACATCATAGGGTAACCTCAGATCCCATATAGCATCATGTATCACTAGATACTGCCATATCCATGTGCAACTGGCTCATCCAATTGTCGATCATCAATCATAGGTAAAAGCATTGGCAGTGCACCCTCACTCTTACTAGTATTGGAATCCCAATCATGCATATATGAATACATCAAGTCTTTGTCAAAATCTCTTCATTAGGCTCGCAAGATGCATCAAAAAACAATTCTCTACTTAAAATCAAGTAGAGCATTATCCAACAACTGCATAAGGTCATCATTAGCTGCATCTAAAAAAACTTGCTTATGCATGAATCTAGATTGATTGGTATCCTTAGCATTTGCCTTTGAGAATCCTTCCGAAGATTTATCCAATAAGCACATAAATCTAGGTCCACCACTTCAGAAGGTTCCTCCTTCATACACATCTCGGGCTGCTGTTCATCCTCATCCAAATATCTTTGCACTTTTGTAGCACAAAGTTCAGCATGCACATTGAAAATTTTCATCTATTGCCCTGTCTGTATCATCGGCACAATGAAACTAATCATATTCAACACCAAGAGATTGCACTTCACTATGCAACCCCTCTAAATCAGCATCATCAAGTTCATGATCATTTCGCCACAGTGTAAAACTTGTGTCACAAAAATTTTGATAGAGAAGAAGCTTGCTTCCCCTCTAAATCATTAGCAAATTCAAGATCAGTTTGCCACATCGATAGCTGTGGGTCACAAAAACTTGTCAAAGAAGGAGTTTGTAACCCCTCTGAATCATCATCATCACATTCAAGATCAGTTTTCCACCTTGGTACTCTAAATCAACATTGTGCAGATCTTCAAACACATACTCTTGCTTAACCAAGTCCTCAAAATCTGGTATATCCAAATTCAATAAATTTGGTAGACCCAAATCCATGGTCCTACTGCTCTCAATTGCAGCCTTGCTTTGACCTATATCCCTCTTAACTTGGTTTCCAACTCATAGCACTCTAGGTAGCCCTTTGGATCATAACCATTGAATACTCGCCTCTCGTCATATATCGCATCTAAAGCTGCATCCAAAGATTCACCCATTTGATTCTTCTTCTTCATGGTGTCCATTTCAAGAGAGATCCTTGAACCAATCGAAGCATCTTTGAAAAATATGGCATTGTTGACTTATCATCAAAACCATTTTCACTTAACTCTTCAATCAACTTTGTCATCTGCTCTAAATTCTCCATCTACCCCTCCCACCCCGACTTGTTTCACGTCGGGTTCACCAAAGATGTCGAGTGATATGTGTTCGAAACGTGAGCCGGGTAGGCACCGAGCCTCTGGATGTGAGAGGTGTGAAAGAGAAAGAATAGCACACACTGAAAGCTCTGGCAATCACCGCGATCATCAATTAATTGAGTTATAATTTTGAGTACAACTTAATCCTTAGCCAAGGTGGACTATTAACAGAACTGTCACTTAGATCATTTAATAACTAGGAGTTTAAGCTCCCTTTTTACAGGATTAACTAGGCCATTAACGACACCCAGGCTTAGCATGATGATTAATCAATCTCTAGCTGATGACAGTGATGGAAATTTTGTTCTGCCGCTTTATTTGCTTCAACTACCCTTGGATTCTGTAAAACTCCTTCCTACTCTTTATATCACTCTTTTCTAGCTTCTTATCCATCCTTATGTGCCAAAAAATTGAGCTTCGATAGCTCTTCTCCTGCTTATGCACGAGAAACAGGTAGCCTTCCCCAATTTTTTGAGATCTCCCTTACCGAGAGCCTTGCTTGGAGTTCCTTGCTCCTTCGTGCTCCCTTATTTCTCTTGCCTCCTCCTTCCTTCTCTAGGTCGAGAGATCCTTGCTTATGCAACTCCCCTTTTGTCTCATCATGCCTTCTTGCTTCAAGGTCCAGAGAGAGAGAGAGAGAGAGAGAGAGAGAGAGAGAGAGAGAGAGAGAGAGAGAGAGAGAGAGAGAGAGAGAGAGAGAGAGAGAGAGAGAGAGAGAGAGAGAGAGAGAGAGAGAGAGAGAGAGAGAGAGAGAGAGAGAGAGAGCAAGGAACCCTCCTTATCCTCTCGTTCTTGCTTCCTCCTTGCTTATCGGAGAACTAGAGAGATCATCGCCTGCTTGCCCCTCTTCTTTGACTCCTTCTTGGTTAGGTCCAAGACCGAGAAGAAGTGAGGGCTTGCTTGTCTCCAAGAGCAAGAGAAAAAGAACCTCCGTAAGCTTCGAGAGCTAGAGAGAAAGCCCTCCTGCTTACCTCCTTCCTCATCGCTTAACCACTAACTTGCTCTTTTTTTTTCCCTGCTTGCTTGTGCATGCCCTCCTTTTTTTACCTCCTCACGCTCACCTCGTTAAAAATAGCCTCCCCGCCGACGGCGCCATTGTTGTGGGAATATGATATGGCAGGTGGTTTGTCGGGGCTCGCCATTCCGCACGAGAGTAATATCAAAAAGGGGTGCCAAGACACGGTGAGCAAAATTTGTTTCATGCTCGTCTGCATCCGAGCCTTTCGCTGGCCAACGCGAGCCTCACTCTCTTTGTCTGCACCTCTGCCCGTTGATCCATGTCATGGATCTCCTCTTTTTTTTACTTTTCACACACTCTCCAAACCCTTTTTTAATTGGGTGCCATCCCATGGGAGGCCGACTCCTCTTTAGGTCATGTGTAGGCTTTAGGCCTCTTGGGTGGCCGATTCCCCTCAAGGGACGCCACATTTGGCATACATATCGACCAAAGCATTGCCAAGCACTTGCAATCAACACACTCTAGGAGATAACATTTCAGACAAAGATATCATCAAGAACTCAATGTGCTTCCGTACTAGCAGCACATTAGGCATACACTTGACCATACACGTTAACCAAGGCATTGCCTCGCATGACATCTTTTCACAGTAGTCCTTGGCTAACAATATCGTCGTGAAAAGTTTTTCCCCTATCAGTGTCTCCTGCCCTTGAGATGCAATTACAGGTGATTGGATTTGGAGAAAGACATTCCCTTCCCTTGTATCAGCTTCTCGGATATGATGCCAAAATTATCCAGCTCAACAGTGCTGGCAACTGACTTTGGTCTCAAGCCGTATTATCTGATCAACCCGGACTCTGTCTGACAAGCCATAAATTCCTGTAGACTTCTCAAGCTGCATAGAACGCATACAAACCCTGTTGAGGCTGTAAAATTCCTAAATGGCAGACCAACCGAGGTGACCGACCTGGCACAAAACTGGCCCCCAGGGAAACTTAAATTGGTAATAACTTGGCAACCAGAACTCCGATTGCTGATCTAAAAAGACCGAAGTGCTCCACAAACTGAGCACTTTATCCCCATGCATTCAATTAATTTTTTTTCCCTCAACTGTAGTTGCCCAATCCTGTACGGATGCAATTGACTCAAACTTCAAACTGCCATAACTTTTTCACCGTAGCTCCAATCGACGAGCTGTAAAGGCAAGCCAGTAGAGCACTTCAAGCACTTTAGTTTTAGATCATAAACTTGCATCTATGTTCACTTCAAACATACTCTTTTTTAGCATCATTAAGGCATCTATTGGCCCTTTAAAGTCGCATTTGTCATACATTAATTATATAAATAGCTTGTTCCAAACCCTGAACACTGATCATTAATCAGGTAAGCTTCAATTAAGCTTGATGTGCATCTTCCTGTATCTTTCTTAGCATGGGAGCGTAGATGCACGACAACGGGCCTCTCTAAAATCTTCTTAAAGATCTTATTGACAAAAAGGTTTATGATGCCCTAGGGCCTTGGAAGAGATGTTGACCTCTCCCAACTTGTATTAGGATCAATTGTGTGAGCACCACCAAGGAGATGAAGATCTTGAAGCTCGCACTCATGTTTTCTACATGACATCCATTACTTCTTCTTCCTATCATGTGGCCTTTCAAGCTAATCTCTCTCTCTCTCTCTCTCTCTCTCTCTCTCTCTCTCTCTCTCTCTCTCTCTCTCTCTCTCTGTGTGTGTCTCTCTCTCTCTCTCTCTCTCATCACCACCATTTTAGAGCATCAACAATCTCTCACTAGCCACACATGTACTACATCACATGTAACTTTGTTCACATAGGTCATATTTGACCTTCAAGGAAGATTTTATATATATATATATATATATATATATATATATATATATATATATATATATATATATATATATATATATATCCCTCTCTCTAGTGTAGTCATTTTAGACCTAGTAGATAGTAGTTCACTCTTTTGATCATCACTTCTTCATTTGAATTGCGATTTGTGTGATCTATAGCCTCAATTGAGAAGCACAAGGCCTCTATGTATTGATGTAAAAACAATTAATTTATTAGAAATGGAAGGCTTTTCTACAGTAGCATTTTTGGAGTGAATAGGTTCGAGGAAGTTTTCTTCCCAGTAGACAATAGTTCACTCTTTTGATCAAAACTTCTTCATCCATACTCCAATCTGGGTGATCTACAACCTCCATTGAAGAGCATGACGGCCTCTAGTGGAATTGATGTAAAAACAAAAAAAATGAGCAATGGAAGGGTTTTTTCTAGTGGAATTTAAAGTGAATAGATTCAAGAAAGTTGACTTTCATCTCTTCTTTCGCATACAATGTCTTTCAGCACTCGCAAGGGTTCTTCTTCTTCAATAAGGTCGACAAAAATTGTAGAAAATCTCTTAAAGATTGGAGATAGCAACACAATCATTCCACCAACAACATTGAAAACCATGATATGAAAAACTTGGTGTTGTTGCAAGGGATTTTAAACAAGCAAGATGAAGACTTACAGGCACTTGCAATGGAGAATGGCACGCCAATGGTTCATGTTGTTAAGAATGACCATCTCAAGAGGACACATAGGATGCAAAAAACTTGTCTGATGCAACTTGAAGAGGAATTAAAATAATGTAAATGCTCTCTTGTGGATTTGAATGCTTTGAAGGAGCGCATGAGCAAAGTGGAGTATGACCATATATTGAAAAGGGAAAGTTTGACACCATGAGTCATGATGTATGTGACATGAAAAATGTATGCACAAACAAGTTTTGGGATGATGTACGTGGTAGTAATGTGGTTCCTAATTCCTCTCTCATGTAAGATATGGCTCAAACAAAGAAATTTGAGAATGTGGTGGATGTAAAGGAGTTGAAGGAATAGAAGCAACTTTCCATGAACATTGTTATTTGTAGAATTTTTGAAGAGAAGTTAGAGACACCTCATTTTCTTTCCATTTTTATTGAAGATTTCATCAAAACCCACTTTAACATGTTAAGAGTTATGGTTTATGGGGCACATAGAGTGGATAAGCGAGGATCTCCTCACTAGGGAGAATGACCAGATGTATCCACATCACAAAATCAAAACAGTTCTTTGTATCATGAAGATCTATTGCAGAGATTTGAAAGAGGAAATTCCTCCCATATGCAATATAACCAAGGTGGAGCTCTGGGACAAGCAATGTGAGGAACAATAGGTAAAGATGAAGAGAGTGAAAGTTCAAGACCATTCCACTTTGCTCAAGCGAGTAAAGATGGCATAAGATGCATAGGGAGCCATTGGTAGTTGCAGATTAGATACCACTGGCACGAAAACGATCATGTGCATAGTAGTGAATGCTAAGTGTGCGAATCTAATTGGAACCCCCCATAAAGCTTTGCTGAAAGGTGCTAGAATTGGCTCAGGGTCCTTTGGTATTTGCAAATTATATACTATCAAGAGCATTTACTTCTTTATAGATTTTTCTTGGACAAATGTTACATCGAAGTCAAAGAGTGTGTTGGCAAAATAATACTTGGGAATATTTCACTTTCAGGGTGTACGATTGTGAGTGATGGCTGGTCAAATGTTCAGAAAAGACCGTTGATCAATGTTATGCTGGTTTGTCCAAGGGGAGAAACGTTTATAAAGGCGATTGATAGTTCTGGTGCAATTAAAAGTGGCAAATACATTTATGAGATCTTGATTGATGTAATTAAAGAAATTGGTGATGAACATGTGGTTCAAGTTGTGATGGACAACACAAAGAATTATAAAAACGCCAGTAAATTAATAAAGAAGTGCTTTCCACATATTTTTGCCAATGGTTGTAATACGCACAGCTTGAACTTGGTGCTGAAAGATTGGTACACTAGCGAAGAAACCACATGGTTCGCCAAAATAATTGATACAACACGTCAGGTTGTGAAATTTATCTTGAAACAACAGAGAGTGCTTGATTTGTATAGGATGCGCATGTCAGTGATGTTGAAACTTCCTGCTGAAACTCGGTTCTTCACAAATGGAGCATTAGTAGTGGGTAATACAGCACGAGGGGTGACAACACTATCCATCGACAATTGGTGATGGGTCATGATAGCATGACACTAGTGACATCACAATATGATGGAAATCAAGAGCATTTGTAGATGTTTCAAGGTAGTAATAACCTTGACCAACATAGTTCCCTTGAAGAAAATATGAGATAGCATGGCACACGAATGTTGTTGGTTTGGGTTCAGTTCACAACATCCCATACCTAGCAACATAACGATATCTTCTATTGCCTTCTATAGAATGCATGGCACATGAATGTTGTTGGCTTGGGTTGATATCACAACATCTTATACCTCGTAACATAATGGTATCTTATGCTGCCCTCCATAGAATGCAGCAACAAAAATCTTGGAATGGGGGCTTGAGACCAGGCATGCCAAAGTGTTGAGGAGGTATCCCCCAATGTGTGTGTGTGTGCGTGTGTGTGTGTGTGTGTGTGTGTGTGTGTGTGTGTGTGTGTGAGAGAGAGAGAGAGAGAGAGAGAGAGAGAGAGAGAGAGAGAGAGAGAGAGAGAGAGAGAGAGAGAGAGAGAGAGAGAGAGAGAGAGAGAGAGAGAGAGAGAGAGAGAGAGAGAGAGAGAGATTGAATTATCATCCACAGATGTCAGATATGACCTATGGAACCAAAACAAAAACAATACATTGATTCCTTTTGAGTGAAGGCATGGGATACATATTAGTTTGTTTGAGCGACCATCGATAGGGTAAAAGAAGAAAAAAGTAAAAACAAAACTAGAACTAGTACTAAGGAGGGTCAAGGGATGGAGGTGTCGGTTTGGGAGTCCGAAACTCTTGGATGATTGCTTTACCACCTCGATAGAATACCCATTTACCTTGTTTGTAGGCTTTGTGTATTTTCTTGAGCTTGTTTGCTTTCAGTTTCAGTTGGTTGGTAGTCATTCTTCTGCTATCCAAAACTTGGTTCCCTTGAGGAGGCGGGATTGGCATAATAGCTTCATCCACTCCTCCTTGTCTTGAAGGTGATGACAGAGTGGTCAAGTTTCACACGTGTTTGTGTCGTTGATTGAAGAGAATCTGTTGGCCTTGATGGTGATTGGTTGGAGGATGTCATTGAGCTTGCTGATCGCATATTTTAGTGTGTCTTCACCGGTGCACCAAGGTGATGGAAGTCCTCTATTTTTGACTATGAGTTTGAGAGATTCTCATAGTTTGCATTCTTGCCAAATGACGCATGTATTCTGATGTTGATCTTCATTGTGATTCCATGTGCTACCTTGTGGACTTTTTGTTGAGCAATTATGACCTCCGCGGGGGAGGCTTCAACCTCGCATGCCTTTGCCAGGAGGGTTGGACTCTCTCCTTCTTACGAGCTCTTGATCTTATGTAACCATTGCTTGAGGGTCGCATTCTCCTCTATGAGGACTTGGATATGAGCCTCGAGAGCCGATATTCTTGCTTCTTGGTAGGTGAAGCAATCCTTTCGGGGGGCAGTGTCCATAGCACAGAAACTCCTTGGGCGAGATGTCGGTGTGTCAAAGGTGGACATGCTATCTGCAGATTGTATGGTTGGGACTTGTTGAAACTCTGGTGAGATCTTGGGTATATGGAATTTCTTGTAGGAAATCCAATATTTTGAAAATGGGACCACCTTTGTCTTCCTCTATAGGGCCTCTAATCTTCAAACGGCATCCTTTGTACGATAGCTAGGCCTTTGACTCAGGACACTCCATGCAGTAGAAACACTTGGCATGTACGCATCAGGTCCACAACATGTCCTTAACAAGTTGGCAACACTATTTCCACATGGTCGGCATCATTATCTCCACCCAGTTGAGAATTCTTTGTAGGTGTCACAACCCTTTGGCTTTGTCACAAGGAGATGGGGCAGTGCCCTTATTGTGCTTGGCAAGGGGAGGGCATGGTTATGGCCATTCACACAGAAAAAGAAGGGGGGAAGGGGAAAATGATACCAAAATCAGAAATAATGGCTTGATCTTGCTTTAGAATAATGTTTATAATGCTTATAATGTCAACACTATGGCTACTCTCATGAAAAAAAACTTATGGGCTTGATAGGCAGACAAATCTGTCAAAAAATCCCATGTACAGACTTCAATTGCTCCAAAAAGCCCAAAATTGATTAAAAACCCCTTTTATAAGGGTTCCCTACTCATCTTTGGAATCCACTCTCTTATTGGTCCACTTGGTGGCCAATTTTAGCACTTGGAGAGAGCGGTACCCTTTGCTTGACAAATTCTTCATCTACTCTCTTTCTTGATCCATGGGGAGCACTAGTGATATCACTAGTGCCCTTTGGGATTTACATATTTTACATTTGTTCATACTCTCTCTCTCTCTCTCTCTCTCTCTCTCTCTCTCTCTCTCTCTCTCTCTCTCTCTCTCTCTCTCTCTCTCTCTCTCTCTCTCTCTCTCTCTCTCGCTTACCCTCCCTCTCCCTTGCACTAGTGTGGGGGCGCATGGGGGGGGGGGGTGCTCTTTTTGTGCCTTTAAAAATTATTGGAGCACCATGGGTATGCGTACTGGCCCCTAAGTTGGCATTAAGTGCCACATCATCTCTGCTAGAGCCACCGATGTACGGCCTCTGCCGCGCGCACTGCCACCTACCACACAAAACCACCTGACGCCATCGCGCACAATGCCCATGGTGACCACGCAATAGCATGCCAAGAGGGAGCTCCCTCTCTCTCCACTTGTTCACAATGGGGGGTTTACACCTTAGGGTATATACCCCTCCCTAACTGCTCATGCCTTCACATGTGGGTCTTATCACCATGCAACAAGGCAGCTCTTCAATGGCATATCCCTTTTTAGTACCTCTGAAAATCCTAAAGTGTTATAAAAAAGAAACCCCTATTTTTTAGTACATTCATGGATGGGCTCCCGAAATTCTCTCTAAGATTAGATCCTTCTCCTATAAATCCATGGCACAAGCTCACATTCCCAGCTTTGATTCTTTAGAACCGACCCAGTTTTGACCTTCCCAAGACTACAAAATGAGGTCCCAAAAAAGGGTAAAAAATGTCTGGCGTTACTCGGCAATTATACCCACTTTGACCTAGCTTACCTTGCCAACCGTGACTTTGATCGACAAACCATAAACTTGAGCTGATTCCACACTTTGCACAATATCCTCTAGAAACCTGGCAAGCCCAAAAAAACTCCAGATGGCACACCTATTGAGGTGGTCAAACTGCCACACAACCGGCCCCTGTTTGCCCATCTAAGCTTCAATTGAGGATCCAAAAAGATCAGCATGCACCACAATTTGAGCACTTCAATAATATCCACTAACCTCAAATTTGACAAACCCTTTGTATATTCCCAACCTGTTGGGAATCTGCAAGGTACTCCACCTTTAAACTTAGGTATCTTTCACACCGTAATGTTGTTGGAGGAGCCGTTGGAGAAGGGGGATGGAAACACACCCAAAAACACACAGAGATTACTCTCTATAGATCAAGGTACACACAACACCCCCGTCCACTAGAAATAACCACCAAAACTGCACATCTCTGCAAGCACATCATTGTTTGCATGCCTACCAATGCACGCACACTTTGCACCATCAATAGATAACATACCACACCAATTTTGTCCAACTTCAGCAATTCCACAATCCACACCTCTCTCTCTCTCTCTCACACACACACACACACACACACACACACACACACACACACACACACACACACACACACACACACACACACACACACACACACACACACACACACACACACACACACACACACACACACACACACACACACACACACACACACACACACACACACAATTGGCATGGGGGGCACACACATCACTCACACACCGATGAAAAACAATTTGATCAGAGCAAAGACGAGAAGGGGGGAAAGGCGGAGGAAAGGGCACAAAGTTTGGCTATGGTTTGCTCCAATTATGACAAAAACAACATCTACAAACACCATGAAACTCTTCTACAATTTGGCTCCATTGGCACGACCTCGCTGAGCCCAAAAAACTTTGGCATCACTCGGATTTTCCTTTGCAAAGCTCTCCTCATTGAGAGCTCTACTCTCCCCCAGCTGTCCAAAAAAAATCATCCAAGAACTCCTATAAAATTCAAAAATTGGGACCTCTTATGGGCATGTGCAACCATTCTATTTTTGGCCAAACATTCCTCTTTTAGCTTTCCTTTTTGCATGAACAACCTCTTCTATATCCGGCTTTACTTGGCTCCCAAGTTGCGTGTGAGGCCCCCCCATGTAGGGTAGTAGCACCCGGCATTACTGGTGGGAATGCACCCTTGAATTCAAAAGTTTTGTGGCATGGGAAACCCATCTTTGTCTCCAAAAATTAGGCGCCCCTTAGGGCCATGTGAAGAACCCTCTTAATGCCTGATGTGTGAGGGTACTTATCTTTTTGGACTGTAACTAAGGTCTTAGTTTTAAACCTTAGGGGCATGTTTACACAAGTGCCTAATGCTTAGGTAGTTTGAAATACCCGAATTGTCTTAGGGGGTGTAGTAGTTTTTGGATATAACCAATGAGCAGTTGTAGTCTTCGTGTAGCTGCACTGCTTTTTTGGGTATGTAGTTTAATGATGATGATGAATACACAGTGAAGCAGTACCTTCTTCTTCTCAATCATGGTGTTTATTACTCATATCCTTTGCAGTTTTGTAACTTAATGTGCAGCCTGTTGCCTTCTCTTTCTCTTGCAATTCATGTTTATCGTACTGAATATTTGTTAGGGTTGTGATGAGCCCCTAACATTTTGTCAATCTTGGTTTGAATTCACTGCGAACCATATGGCCCTCAGGAATGCAGCAGGGAACTGACATGTTGGCTGACATAGACTACCTGCAGGAATTCTCAATTTGGGTAACCTCACACAAAGAGTTTGAGGAATATACAACAAAGTTCTTGGAGGAGTTCAACGTGAACCACGACACTCAAGAATGCACCAGGTAACTGACATGTTGGTTGGCATAGACCACCTACATGAATTCTCAAATGGGATAACCCCGCAGGAAGAGTCTGAGGAATATGCAGCAAAGTTCTTGGAGGAGCTCTTTCCGAATCTGCCAAAAGAAATCAAAATTGCAATTGCTGACAAGGTAGTTAGATCATTTTTACTTTTTGGTGCCTACAATTTGTCTTCTTGTTACAGTCTGTATGAAAGGAAAAGGTTGGAATAGTACTTAAGACTGAAGAGAAGAAGCAATGCATGAGCGGGTTAGGACAAGGGTCCAATTTACCACAACACTCATGTGGCAGAAGTGTTTGGTGGACACAACGGATTGAAACGTAAAAGACAGATGTAACGGTGTAATTTTGCTAATAAGGATTCCCAATTGTAATATATTTTGTCATGCCCTCTTAGCCTCTCTGAGTCTACACCCCTTATAAGTGGCCAAATGGCCATGAGAAAGTCCCCTTAGCTCTTAAGTCAAAACCCTTAGTTTTGACTAACACATTATCATTAGCTGGAGGAAGTATTGGACGTTTACGGTGAGAGCATCTTGCTGCTACAACTTGTAATCCGCTTTTCTCCTTGTCTGGTAATCAGAATTCAATTCTGAATAGCATATTGTGTTCCTTGTCTCTTGCTCTACAATCTAAGTGTAATCATTTTCGATTCTACTGTAGTTTGTGAAGACGTATTGTTTATGAGCTAAATGCATTGATTTGAGGTCTTAAATGGTTATTTTTTGATGTTTTGACCTTGGATAAGTGTTTCTATGCTTAAGGGGGACCTTTACATGTAGTTGTGCTTCAGATTTCTGCACATTTTTTGTGATGGATCATGATTTATGTACCTTCCTAGATGGCTACAGAACTTGGTAGGATTGTGCGTCTAGGTGTTGTAATACCTCTCCTTAAGTTTCGTTGCATTCCAAATTCGTTTGGATGCCAAAAAGATGTGATAACCTAGAGCGAGAGATGGGACATAGACTGATTTTCTGAATAGGAAGTGGTTGATTTGCTTTTGTCGTAGTATGAATAGCCCTCTGAGTTCACTTTGGTGAGATTGACACTCTCTAAGTTTCCATGTCCCATCCCGAGTCGCTTCTTTGCATATTGACATTATGTTAGTACAAAGAGCTGTGCTACATACGTTTGTTACGGTGACCCGCTTACATTGGCATGGCCGCCGGAGAAGTCGATCCTTAGGTGATGAGTGCCTCAGTTGTACGAAAAATCCCTTCCAAAGCTTTTGACACTCATTCCGTTTACACATAGACAGTAAAGCATCTAGACATAGGTTTAGTGCTTAGTAGAGGCTGGAGTCCGAGACTAGCCAGTGCTACTCCTTATGAGCAAAGAAAGCTATGAGTGAAGTACAAAAGAGTATTTTGTTCTTTGATTTTTCCATGCTTGGACATGACTATTTTACCACACACTTTGTTGTCATTTCTGTATTGTTAAATTCATTTATGTTTGTGCATCTATTTCAATTTATAGTAGGTTAACAATTTCCACCATCCATTTGGGCCAAAACGATCAAGGAAAAGACTGCCCAAAACCTTATTTTGGTGCAGAAGACCATAACTCTGAAAAGTTGTAAAATTCATGGTCAGATCCTGAAAGCTGAACCAAACCCAACAAAACTTGCAAAAAGGGGATATACAATTGTTGACCGCTAGGTCAACAACACAACATAACTCAAGTTTCGTACCAAAGTTTTATCTTTTGCGAGTTATGAAATGCTGCGGATTATGGCTATAAACGTCATTTGTAATGAGTAGTTATTCTAGTTTCAGAAGCCGGGGTGCAATGGCACTTCCAGATTGTAAATACAAAGCCATTTGACCCTTTCAACCCCATTTTTGGTTACACCTAAGGTAGCCTTAGTATATAAGGTACCTAGGTCATTTTGTAAGAAGACTTTTATCATAATCAAGTTTTAGCGCTGCCGTCTACTGTGTGTGAGAGAGAAAGAGAGTGAGCGTGAGCTGAATTCATCCTCTCGCTACGCCCGGCTCGCTCAACACATTGGAGATCCGACTGCACCATTGCGGTAGGCTCGAGGAGAGCTACGCGACAACGCCAAGCATTCCACGCGAGACAAAGCGCACACGTCGACGCATCTACGAGCTATTTGTGGCCGTAAGTGTATCAAACGATGTCTGTTTTCTGCGTGCTAGTAGTCTATAGAATCGTGGCGACATAAGCTACGCATAGGTACTCATAAATTTCAGTTTCGGGCACTTTCAAAATTCGGCTCTGTCATCCTACGCGTTTTCCGCAGATGGGTTTAGAGTGAGGGTTTTGAGTGTAGAAGCTTAGGGACAGGTGTATCCTAGTGAGGGGATGGTGTTCCTTAAGTTTCGTACGAATCTGGCATGATTAGGTGAGTTACCTTCCGCATGTGTGTATGTGGCTAGGTGGTGTAGTTGAGAGCAGTGAGGTTCTTGATTGTGGTTTAGTTGGCCTTCCTGAGTGTTGTATGTGTAGGATGATCTCATCCTAACAAGCTAAAGAGATTTCCTCCGTGTGCCTATCGTGTCATCTGTGTCCTCGATTGACATTATGTTGATCTAGGTAGTGTTTGCATGCACTTCATGGGTGTGTGAGTCTCTCCCGTCCAACATTGGCGCCGCTGCCGGGGACACAAGGACCTAAGTAGGTTTCCTACTAACACTCGTGTGATGGTTGCTTGATTTAGTTTCGGCTAAAGAAAGCATTTTTCTTAAGTGGATGCGGAAGAGGATATTCCGCGATCAAGTGGATAGCCAGGAAGCGTGTGTCTTGCCGAGGGTCTGCGACTAGATAGGTTTAGTTAGGATCTGTGGATTAGAGTAGTTGTAGGTGGTCGAGTGATTTGTGAGGTGATAAAAGCGTTTACTAGTCCGTGTGTGACAATGAAGCGTTTTTCTACTCATAGATGCAAAACCCCATATGATTTGTAGGAGTAGCTTTAGGTAAGTGATCCGATTCTGATCTAGAGCTATTCATCACTGAATTATTTGCTAAAGTGCTTGATTGCATTTGAAATCACGAAAAAGTGTGCTTTTGAGGGTAAAAATGCATTAAACAAGCTTTTGGGGACATTTTTGTATGACTGACTGATGTTGTGCATATAAAAGAGCATTTGCAAGGGTTCTGTGAAGAAAACTTGCAATTCTGTAAACATAGACATCCTACGCGTAGGATGTCTCAAGGTTCTGGAGACCAAATTTGAAAATTCTGACTGCACCAATGGGTTCAGAGGGTAGGTTTTACCCTAGTAACATATTGACTTGGGTGTTTTTCCCTATTTTTGTTGACCAAAAGCCAAAAGGCGGAGTCAGAGAACGTAAAATTTCAGCAAAGGCTTAAATTGAGTGATTTTTGCATGTTTATGCAACTGTGAAGCATACTTGCACTTGCTGAGAGCATAAGGAAGCATCAGGGACACTTCAGTCTCAAAAAATCAGCAGTAGACATCCTACGTGTAGGATGTCTACAGGGTGATCTAGGCATTTTTTTTGAAAATCTGAGGTTACCAGTGTGTTCAGAAGGTAGGTTTTACCCTATTTTCACCTGGAAAGTGGAAATTTGACCAAATTTTGACAGATCAAAGCCAAAAGACTAGAATTTCTTGACATCTTACCCAAATTGTGCCCAAGGCATAATTTTAGAGACCAAACCATAGGATGACTTCATGTGCATGTTATACATGATGTTTTGAGTGCATGTGAGAGTTTTCAACTCATTTGGGTGAGAAAATTGAGTTCAAAGCGGACTTTAGCACTTTTGACTAAAAAAAGCAAGAACAGCTAAAATTTGGGACTTTTGAAATCCAAACCAAAATCTGAGCATACCACTGGGTTACTGACATCAAGGGGAAGCTTTGGGTCAAGTCTGGGGTCAAACAGACCAAAAAGACATCCTACGTGTAGGATGTCATATGTGTGATTTTGCACTCTAAACTTAATTTTGAGCATACCACACTGATCAACACCTTAAGGACAATCTGTGGTTCAAATTTGGGTTCATTCTGAGCAAAAAGACATCCTACGCGTAGGACGTCTAAGGCATAATTCTGAAACCAAAATTCTACTGTGACCATACTATGCTGTCATATAGCCTTAGATAAGCCTCCTAGTCAATTTTGGTCCAATTTGGAGTTGATTTGACTTGGGAATTCATCAGAACAGACATCATGCCTTTGGAACAGATTCTTGATCATTTGACCAACCTATAGGTGTCAGAATCAAAAAGTGAAAATAGATGTGAGTTAAGCACATCAAGGGGAAGCTACAGTGCAAGTTTGAGCTGAAACAGAGCAAAAAGACATCCTACGCATAGTATGTCTCCAGCTTGATTTAGGACTCCAAACCAACTTATGAACACACCATTGTGATCAGCACATCAAGGAGAAGCTAGGGTGAAAATTTCAAGTCATTCTGAGCAAAAAGACATCCTACGCGTAGGATGTCTCAAGGCCATTTTTAAATCCAAATGAAAATCTGAGCATACCATTGTGTTGCTGGACTTAAGGGGAGTCTCTGGACCAAATTTTGTTAAATTCTGAGCATATAGACATACTACGCATAGGATGTCTTTAGGCTAGTTTTAGGGTCCAACTGTAATTTTGACCATACAGAAGTGTTCAGTGTCACAAAGATCCCAAATCTTTTTTCAAAATTGAATTTGGACTCATTTTGACCAGTCTAAACTGCATTTCACTATTTTGGCCATAACTTTCACAAACGGTATCGGATCGAAAAAGTTTTTGTATCAAAACGTAGCCTGAGAGCGGCTCTACAGATCTTAGAGCAAAACTTGAACTAAATGTATGGCTACGGCAACCATTTAGTTCAACTTTGAAAAAAACATCGTTTAAGGCCTCAAAATGCATCCGCAAGTTAGGGGTGTCTAAAAGCGACAATTTGCGAGAATTGTGACGAAACGGTTGCGGTTTTGGACATAGTTTCGACTTTTCCCTAACCAAAGCACTTGAACACAGTGGACTAAGTCTACTTGAACCAAGAAAAAGCTCTTAAGCCCAGAAATCATGTCTACCCTAGATTCAAATGCAGCTTACACAAGGTTGGAGATCCGGACGATAGAGGAATATCCTCCCACAATGGATCTTCCAAACTTGCAATTGATAAAGACCCATCTTGTTGAGAGAGTTTGGATGATTGGTCATGAGAGTGAAGGACTATATAGATACATTGACGACAATGAGGTCAATATTTATAGGTGCTCAGATCCATACCTAGAAGAGATAACGGATTACAAGCTCTTATATGTCTACACATACGGAGTCGATTGTCAATGGAGATCTCTAGTTATCGACAAGTATGGACGAGAATACAGAGTTGTAGAAAGCACAAATCCACAGACTGTACTAGAAAGAGGTGGATATTTGGTCAATGAAGGACCACAAATGCCTCCACCAAACACGAGAATTCCTATAGGAATTCCAAGAAGAGAGCCACCAGGATTCCCTTCAAGGGCGATAACGAGAGAAGGATTGGGAGAGTCTCTAGTTAGACTTGTAGACAATCGACGAGTTAGACCATCCCAAGTCCAGAAATGGGTAAACAGAAAATACTCCGGAGATGAAGATCCGAGAGATTACGTAGTGGCTTTTAGAAGAGTCATTAGAGCAGAGGAAGTTTCAGATTTTGCGACACAGTTTGCGGGATTTGGATTGACTCTAGAAGATGATGCAGCTACTTGTTTCGACTCGGTGGAAAAATGGGATTTTGAGACCCTAGATCAGCTGTTTGAGGAGTTTATTGAAGAATTCTCTCCAAATGGCATTGCTCACAACACGGTCTCGCAAATCCATAGATTCCAATAGAAAGAGGATGAATCAGTACGCAAAGCATCATTACGGCTCAAGAGATATGTTAAGCTCTGTCCGAGAGCGGAATTACCTACGCAAGGAGGACTGATGCTGATCTTTATCCAGGGAATGAGAGATGAGGGCCTTCAAAGGGATCTGCATATGATAAGGAGGATGACGCTAAACGAGTTGATCAAAGAAGCTCTTTATCTAGTGGATAACTGTGAGGCATACAAAGAAAAGGACTTACAGAGTCAAGGAGATGACACATCCTCTCAGCACAGTGTTTCACAGATAAGTGTGTCAAGGAGATGACACATCCTCTCAGCACAGTGTTTCACAAATAAGTGAGTCCATTGCCAAGCCAACGGCACCTATTGATCAAGAAAAGTTTATCGACGACTTGGTCAAGAGGTTGATTCCTTTTGTAAGGTTTGATTCGGGAAAGCTGAAGTGGTGTGAAATTGAGAGAAAATGGACGAACCATATGGGGAAAGAGTGCTATTATAGCATGGAAAATGCTAGGGAGAGGTATGTACAACCTATTCCAGGAGCACCTACTCCACGATACATTACGGGGAATGCGCCAAGACCAGTAGGAGTTTTAAGGCCACAGCTTGTCTCAGGACAACAACCTCCGCTGCCAGGTGCTAGAATGCCGGTAGACATGAGATACATGCCAATGATGGAAGAAGCAAATAAACCAACTCCAATACCAGCTACAATGTGGTATAGCAACCAAAGTGAGAACTACCCTTCGGAGCAACAAAATGTGAGAGAGACACATGGAGTGGTGAGGCCGGTACAACCTCCACCTCCTGGGTTTCAGTCGAAAGAAAGAAGGTATGAAATGTACGAAAGGACATTGCGATTCATTGCAAATAGCGGCTTATCTAGGTCAAAGCTTGCTTATAGCCAAGAGGAAATGCTGAAAGAATCTCCTCAACCAGAGACAGATTGTCACAAAAGTCGTGACAACCACTTGGTCAAACAACGTCCTTGTACGAAGATCACTGAAGTAAATGCCTATTGTCTTGAGTGTGGCATCTCTCACTTGATCCCCGATTGCCCGAAAAACCCAAACCAAATCAGGAAAATCACAACAAATGTATCAGGGATTGTTCAGCTCCCTAGTAGCTCAGAAAATGAAAATGTTGTACCAGTTCAAGTGGTTACGAGAGCACAAGCTCAAAAGAAAGCTGATGAGAATCCAGAGACAAAGAACACGGAAAGTGACATGATTCCAAAGACAGATGATGGACCAAAGACAGACGCACCTAGTCAGAAAACCAAGAGCAAACGAAATAGTTGGAAAGCTAGAAAGACTAGGATAAAAGCACGCAGGGAACGAGAGCAAAAATCCCTAGCTGAGAAGCTTACCGAAGCTGAGGAGAAGATAAAAAAACATGAGAAAAAGGAGGAACCTTCTCTTACACAGATGGTTAAACCTCTAGAAGAACCATCCACGAATGAGAAACCGAGAAGTGCTAGTTCAGGAGGATCTGTGTTGGCAGAGAAGGTTAATGAGACATTAGATGCCCTCTTGAAAGCCTATGATGCGAGGCTCAAAAACAACCAAACCCAAGAACAGAGGTGGATGACATATCCCTATGCGGAATTAGAAAAGCAAAGGTTGGAAATGTGCAGGAAAATGATTCAAACAGCCCAATCTTTACTAGAACCACCAATTGCAAAACCTGAGGATGTGATCCGCGTCATGTCTACACAAGTAATCCCACCAAACAAGGAACTAAAAGAGCCAGATTCTAGTCATGAGCACAGAACAAACCTCAAAGACCCAACATTAGAACCAAGGATAGTACTGAATACCACGGATAACTCTTCCAAGGGATTTCACCAAGCTATACCTGAGGATTGTAAAGAGATAGATGGTCTTGACGAATTGTGGAAACAAGTCAGAGAGGCCAATGAAGCCGATGACCCAAGAAGACGAGTAGACAAGACTGGTGATGAACGAGGAGTGTTTCTACCACCAATAGAGGAATTTGAGACTTGATCTCAAATGAATCTAGACGTGCAATCGTGTTGGGGCGACAAAGGAACTGTACAATCTATGGATAGTCAACCCCATTCGCTAAGAACACTACCGTCCTACATGGGAGAGTACGAAACCAAGTCAGATGTGGTTGCAGTCCCATCACAGAGACTGTCTTCTAACAAGGCTATCGATTCAAAGGGGCTAGTAGATATTCTATCTACCCCAGTCACCTGTACAATAATGTTAGCCGAGTTGCTCAGAATAAGACCAAACATGTGGGTAAATGTCTAGAGAAATTTGGTGTAAAAACCCCAATGACTCAAATCGAGGAAGGCATCAAAGAGCTTGAAATGCCTCAACTAAATACTAGGCCAGTGCCATTAAACAAGGTAGGCGAGTATTACGAGGGAGAAGATGGAAACACCACCCTTCCTGTGGAATTCAATGGTGTACAAACCATGGCAATCCTTGACAGTGGAGCTGGTGTGGCCATTGCAACCAAAGAGGTTTGGAAAAATGGGGAAAACCTGCCTTGAGATCCACACGAATGACCCTGCAGCTTGCAGACGGACACAAGGAGAAGCCCCTAGGACTGCTAGAAAAAGTAATTGTTACTTCTTGTGGCATTGAATATGAACACACTTTTGCTGTTGTTGACTTTGGCAAGAAGAACAACTATGAAATCATTCTGGGAAGACCATTCATGCGACAGTTGAAAATGGTCCAAGATTGGGGTTATGACCATATATACCTGAGACATATGGAAACCATAACAAAGATAAACTTGAGGGACCATAGCTACAGGGATGCGACGAGAACACCGGTTGAGGAGTTTGATTCCGCCACAGTAGCAGGATCAGAACTACCAGCTTGGTTAGGTAAGCCTAAAGACCTGTGGATGTGTGGAGCTTCACAATGTGGTAGCTTGAAACGTGAGGAATGTATCCTAGAGCGGGTTATAGAGGATATGGACTATATCCCAGAATCATTTCCTGAAGAAGAGTTAGAGCCTTTTGGATGGGAACACATCTTGGCTACTCTGGACGTGTGCGCCGTGGAGGATGCTCCCACAACAAAGTTTTGTGATGAAAATGGCTATGATGTCGTTCCTTATTTTGCAGTGAGTGTAATCCAGGAAAACGAAGAGAACCACACATCAACAAGCTCTCGAAATAAGGAGCAAACAAAGAAATGTGGAGAATCAAAAGATGAAGAAGACGACAAGTTCTATGACTCTGTAGAACACTTTGAGCTTCAAGAAGATCAACGACCCGGGAATCAATGTCCTCGCTACACGAATAAAGTGCATCAAAAGTGGATTCCAAAGTCCTCGGTGAAGACACAGCCACCACAAGCATCCTCATACATGGCTCCTAATAAGGATTCAAAGACTCAGCTAGGAGGAACACGACCAGAGCAACGAGCTAGCAATGCTCTAATCAATGGGCTAGGAAAGTACTCCAAGAAACTACCACCCACGAGCAAACAGACAGTAACTTTCCACTACCAGCCAAAAAATCAAGGGGAAGTACAAGAAGTCAACCTTGCTGAGGATAGTAGCGATAGTGATGAATCTTACGACATCCCCTATCATCAACTCAGGCCATCACTATCACCAACCCCTTCAACAACAACCATGACAGGTCAAAAGAACAGGACAACAAGTCAAAGCCAAAAAGCTCAACAAATCTGGATACCAAAAAGCCAGATCGGCCAAAAACAGATATGGATCAAGAAGACAAAGATCTCTAATGAAAAATCACAAGATCCAACACCAAAACAAAAACAAGGAAAGCGTGCACGAACGGGTAAGAATATCACAAAGTCGCAAGCTTTCACAACTCAGGTTTGGGCTCCAAAGAAGTTGATTCAAGCACAGAAAAGTCAGGAATTCATTTGGATTCCAAAACAACCATAGTATCAACTTTCAAAGCCTGAATCCTGTCACCAACCAAGCGTACAAGGGATGAAGCAAAGACCACTGTCGACTCACACAACAAAAAGGTGGATCCCAAAGAAGTCTCTTCAAACACAAACAAAGAATTCGCAAGTATGGATTCCCAAATGAGCGTCAGCAACAAAACAGCCAATAATCGCAAAGAAATGGGTCCCAAAGAAGATCAACAAAACTGCTGTCAGTGCATCGCCGCTTGAATTCTTACAATTCTTCCTACGATTACAGCACAGCTAGAAGAGACAAGTCGCTTCAATCAAGCAACGATACAGGAGCTTCAAAGACCATTACATTGCTTAGAATAGGAAGCCTCGCCAACAAATGCCAATAAGAAAATTGCTTATACCCACATCTTGCACAACATAAATCTTTTCCATGCATTGACTGTGTATGCATAATAGGGCTACATTACAAGGCCTGCATAGGCACAACTTTTAATTGCCCAAGCACAACACATACCCTTTGCGATACCCTGTCGTAAAGGATGACTCCAAATAGGAAGGGGGGAGGCATTCTGAATGCGGACTTAACATTATGACTATTAGAGGGAAATGTTTTGTGAGATGCATTGAATTTTTGCGTTTTATTGTGATAATTTTTGACAAAATTTAGAGTATATGCCCTCATAGTAGTGTTACAGAGGAGTATGGGGACAAAATCCATATATGAGCCCTAGGGACATGTGTATAGTGTACATAGCATTTAGATTTCTATTTGAATGATTTTTCTTTTGTTGAGTTGTTTTAGGATTTTCTTTGTTTATTATTAAGAAAAAAAATAAAAAAATAAATCCATAATCCACATGAAGAAAAGACTGACGAGAGGCCTGAGCACTACAAAGAGAAGAAGGTACCGAGAAACGATGAAACTTCACGAAGTATGTCTCAACAGCCACTACAACAGCCGAAGAACTTGTCACAAGCAGTGTCAACACGTAACCGACAAGTCATACAAGTCAGAGTCAAGTAGCTACGCCACAAAATGAGCGAGGTGTTAGTCCCAAAGCTTCAAGTAAAATTCTCTGTGGTCTAAGCGTCTTAGCTATTCTAGGTACTGCTCAAGCTGGAAGAGTTGAGCATAGTTACGTTGTGTCGCTCATGCTGGTATAGGTGAGCAAAAGAGTCGAAGTCTACTATACTTAAGTCTGGTGAAGTGAAGGAGAAGGCACTCACGTACTGAGCACAGTGAGATACGAGTGGAGAAACTTCAATTCATTTGTCAATTGATTTGAGTAGCATTTCCTTATTGTTGATGTCGAAGGAGTATGTACAAGAGGATGGTGATAGGTGTCTTTAGATTAGGGTCTAAAACCTGGATGACCAAAGGGAAAAACCCGGTGGGAAAAAAATGCCTTTGGTATACGCTCTTATTGGAGTTGAGCAGTTGAACGTGAAGTACATGTTCATGAAAGGTGAGTGCTTGGGTGAAACACGGAAAGAGTGCATGATGCAAGTGCCAATTATAGGACACTCTATATGCATACGAAAAATTTGTCAACAAAAGCATGCAATGTGAAAGAAGGAGATGATGGGTGCTTCAAGGAATAAATGTAGCACATGTGACATCAAAAGATGTCTCAATATCTTCTACCATTCCAATAAGGTTTTTCGATGTATTCAGATCATAGCATACTTCTCCTCAATGGCGAGTCGAAGAATGGCCTACAATGACCGCTGGGTCAACAACACAACATAACTCAAGAACAAAGAAGTCCTCAATGACAAAGAGCAGACATAAGGGTAATCAGAGGATCTCAAAAGCTGGTCCTTGATAAAGTCCTGGATTCGGCCTGACAGACAGACTTTGCATTGGAGTGCAACTTGGCCTAAAGAAGTTAAGGGTTTCGCCCTACAATTTCTACAAAATCCTTACAAAGTTGTCATTGGCTCTCAAGATCAGAAAGCCAATCACTCAATTCTACACATTGTCGAAGTTGTTTCTGAGAATCACAAATACTCCGAATTGACAGATTTGTTGGAGCAAGTGATGGATGGAGCTTTCTCTATCCATGATGATAAGAGTCAAGTTAAACGAAATTGGGTTCTTTTTGAATTTCGATCTGGCAGTAGACCTATAATGACAGAAACAGATGCTGCAGCTCAGAGCGTGGATGTGAAAGACATAAAGTTCGTCATCAATTATGATTTTCTTGAATCATGTGAAGACTATGTACATTGAATTGGATGAACAAGACAAGCTACTGCAAAGGCTATAGTCTATACTTTCTTTACAACAACAAAACGACAACAAAGACCACATCGCCATCGACAATCAGGTCATGTCGGGGACGACATGAACGCGGAAGGGGGGAATGTTGACCGCTGGGTCAACAACACAACATAACTCAAGTTTCGTACCAAAGTCTTATCTTTTGCGAGTTATGAAATGCTGCGGATTATGGCTATAAACGTCATTTGTAATGAGTAGTTATTCTAGTTTCAGAAGCTGGGGTGCAATGGCACTTCCAGATTGTAAATACAAATCCATTTGACCCTTTCAACCCCATTTTTGGTTAAACCTAAGGTAGCCGTAGTATATAAGGTACCTAGGTCATTTTGTAAGAAGACTTTTATCATAATCAAGTTTTAGCGCTGCCGTCTACTGTGTGTGAGAGAGAAAGAGAGTGAGCGTGAGCTTCATCCTCTCGCTACGCCCGGCTCGCTCAACACATTGGAGATCCGACTGCACCATTGCGGTAGGCTCGAGGAGAGCTACGCGACAACGCCAAGCATTCCACGCGAGACAAAGCGCACACGTCGACGCATCTACGAGCTATTTGTGGCCGTAAGTGTATCAAACGATGTCTGTTTTCTGCGTGCTAGTAGTCTATAGAATCGTGGCGACATAAGCTACGCATAGGTACTCATAAATTTCAATTTCGAGCACTTTCAAAATTCGGCTCTGTCATCCTACGCGTTTTCCGCAGATGGGTTTAGAGTGAGGGTTTTGAGTGTAGAAGCTTAGGGACAGGTGTATCCTAGTGAGGGGATGGTGTTCCTTAAGTTTCGTACGAATCTGGCATGATTAGGTGAGTTACCTTCCGCATGTGTGTATGTGGCTAGGTGGTGTAGTTGAGAGCAGTGAGGTTCTTGATTGTGGTTTAGTTGGCCTTCCTGAGTGTTGTATGTGTAGGATGATCTCATCCTAACAAGCTAAAGAGATTTCCTCCGTGTGCCTATCGTGTCATCTGTGTCCTCGATTGACATTATGTTGATCTAGGTAGTGTTTGCATGCACTTCATGGGTGTGTGAGTCTCTCCCGTCCAACATTGGCGCCGCTGCCGGGGACACAAGGACCTAAGTAGGTTTCCTACTAACACTCGTGTGATGGTTGCTTGATTTAGTTTCGGCTAAAGAAAGCATTTTTCTTAAGTGGATCCGGAAGAGGATATTCTGCGATCAAGTGGATAGCCAGGAAGCGTGTGTCTTGCCGAGGGTCTGCGACTAGATAGGTTTAGTTAGGATCTGTGGATTAGTAGTCTATAGAATCGTGGCGACATAAGCTACGCATAGGTACTCATAAATTTCAGTTTCGGGCACTTTCAAAATTTGGCTCTGTCATCCTACGCGTTTTCCGCAGATGGGTTTAGAGTGTAGAAGCTTAGGGACAGGTGTATCCTAGTGAGGGGATGGTGTTCCTAACAAGCGAAAGAGATTTCCTCCATGTGCCTATCGTGTCATCTGTGTCCTCGATTGACATTATGTTGATCTAGGTAGTGTTTGCATGCACTTCATGGGTGTGTGAGTCTCTCCCGTCCAACATTGGCGCCGCTGCCGGGGACACAAGGACCTAAGTAGGTTTCCTACTAACACTCGTGTGATGGTTGCTTGATTTAGTTTCGGCTAAAGAAAGCATTTTTCTTAAGTGGATGCGGAAGAGGATATTCCGCGATCAAGTGGATAGCCAGGAAGCATGTGTCTTGCCGAGGGTCTGCGACTAGATAGGTTTAGTTAGGATCTGTGGATTAGTAGTCTATAGAATCGTGGCGACATAAGCTACGCATAGGTACTCATAAATTTCAGTTTCGGGCACTTTCAAAATTTGGCTCTGTCATCCTACGCGTTTTCCGCAAATGGGTTTAGAGTGTAGAGGCTTAGGGACAAGTGTATCCTAGTGAGGGGATGGTGTTCCTTAAGTTTCGTACGAATCTGGCATGATTAGGTGAGTTACCTTCTGCATGTGTGTATGTGGCTAGGTGGTGTAATTGAGAGCAGTGAGGTTCTTGATTGTGGTTTAGTTGGCCTTCCTGAGTGTTGTATGTGTAGGATGATCTCAGCCTGACAAGCTAAAGAGATTTCCTCCGTGTGCCTATCGTGTCATCTGTGTCCTCGATTGACATTATGTTGATCTAGGTAGTGTTTGCAATGCACTTCATGGGTGTGTGAGTCTCTCCCGTCCAACATTGGCGCCGCTGCCGGGGACACAAGGACCTAAGTAGGTTTCCTACTAACACTCGTGTGATGGTTGCTTGATTTAGTTTCGGCTAAAGAAAGCATTTTTCTTAAGTGGATCCGGAAGAGGATATTCCGCGATCAAGTGGATAGCCAGGAAGCATGTGTCTTGCCGAGGGTCTGCGACTAGATAGGTTTAGTTAGGATCTGTGGATTAGTAGTCTATAGAATCGTGGCGACATAAGCTACGCATAGGTACTCATAAATTTCAGTTTCGGGCACTTTCAAAATTTGGCTCTGTCATCCTACGCGTTTTCCGCAGATGGGTTTAGAGTGTAGAGGCTTAGGGACAGGTGTATCCTAGTGAGGGGATGGTGTTCCTTAAGTTTCGTACGAATCTGGCATGATTAGGTGAGTTACCTTCTGCATGTGTGTATGTGGCTAGGTGGTGTAATTGAGAGCAGTGAGGTTCTTTATTGTGGTTTAGTTGGCCTTCCTGAGTGTTGTATGTGTAGGATGATCTCAGCCTGACAAGCTAAAGAGATTTCCTCCATGTGCCTATCGTGTCATCTGTGTCCTCGATTGACATTATGTTGATCTAGGTAGTGTTTGCATGCACTTCATGGGTGTGTGAGTCTCTCCCGTCCAACAACAATCTTATTAGAGATAGACTGTGCAGAATTTTTCCAGCTTGTCTGTCCATCATGGATCGTGATCCATGTACCTTTCAGGCAAAGTGAGCATAAATTATTTCCTTTGCTTAGAACAGACTCTCAGGCATTAGAACCTTAAGTTTGGTCAGAAATGGAATGCTAAAAGATCATCTAAATCAAGGAATTGGGTTAAGTAGATCAAAACCAGGAAAATTGAGAAAGTTTGGAAAAATTAAACTTTTATTTGTCCAAATTCAAAAAGGGGTGAGAATTGGGATCAACTAGAAGCAGGGAACCAGCAGGACAAAACATCATGACCAAATGCTGCCCAACATGGATCGCGGTCCAAGTATCTGGTGGACATTTGTAAGGGAAATTGGATCAGTGCACTCCTGGGAAATAAGGAAACAACTTTTCCAAAAGGAGCCACAACAAAAAAGTAAAAAAACCTGATCTAAATACCAAAATAGGAGTTGTTTGCAAAAAATCGCAAGTAGACACAAAATCTTGCTTTTGACTTGGAAAAAGTGGGTCAAATCCAAAAAGACTTGGGGAAGAGCATCACCATACCCTCTTTCACAAGCTCACTAAAGGTCATGCCAAACTCTTGCCAAACATGGATCGCGTTCCATGTACTTTTTTGAAATTTTGAGTTGATAATTGGCAGATAGAAAAGTGATAACATTTGAAATATTTTCTCCCAAAACACTCTTATCAAAACAGGTCAAAAGATGGCCCAAAGGGCAAAAAATAGATCAAGGGGGAAATCACTAAAACAGACCCTAAAATTGATTTTCAAAACACTCAAAACCCATATAGCCAGCATCACTAGACTAAGGACTAGGTGTGTGTCAAGTTTCAATACATTCTAGCACTGAGGTACATGGATTGTGATCCATGTTTCTCTGACATAATTTGATACAAAATTGCACCATAGCTAGAGAAAAACATAGGGAGTCTAGTGGCTTTTTCAAAACTCAATTGGATATAAAAAACCAACCCAAAAGCCCAAACTGCCAAGAACTCTTGCAAAGTGTCAGAATTGACCTGATTTTCAACCCAGAGATCCATTTACAAAAAAAATGATGCCATAGTACCTACTAATGATGCTGAATCTGATGGTACAAGAAAAGTCAATTCGGCTTTCCAACATGGATCACAATCCATGTTCCTTTGAGTCAAAATAAAATCATAATCTGACCACATAGAGAGGTTGTCCACAGGACGTGGTGGTATTTTCAAAATTGAAATTGGACCTAAATTGTTGATGTTGTGAGTAAAATTGTGTGCTATTGAAAAACCTCGTTAAATTTTGTCTATTGAAAGCTAGAACTAACAGGAACGGCTGTAAACTCATAGCTATCAAGCATAGTTTGACAGATTGGAGGTACTAGAGAATACTACCCAACAAGTAAGATCAAAACGGGGAATTCATGCTAGCTAATGAGGTAACCCAGTTTGGATTTTGCAATATCAATTCCTCAAGAATTTGTGATCAAGAAGATTGTACCAGAATAGGAATCCCAACATCATAGACCAAGTGAGTAATCGCTCAACTGAAGGTAGCATAAATCAAAGACCACTGCATCCTTTAGAAGCCATTATAGAGGAAAGCTTTTCTGACACCTCGTCAGAAAGATTACACCCTAATGTTTGAGGACTCCAACAAGTTGAACCCTTAGGAAACAACTTCCATGGGGGCAGGTCCTTCTCAACCTGCATGTGACGTAAAATTGTTGCACTTGAAGTTTCAATTTGAAAATGTGCTTAAGGTCAAAATCTATAAGGATGGAATGGACCGCGACTGTGTTAAGTTGGAGAATAAGCCAAGCGAGTTCAAAGACCTTGTAGATGTGGATTATGACGGGGGTAGATATTTTGATAGGGAGGGAATGATGTACTTAGTGGTCCACAATCCCTTTATTGTGGAAAAATGGGGGATGGCTAGCACCAAGGACAAGGTAGATGAAGAGCTAGCATATGAACCGCCCAAAATAAATAAGCAAAATGTGATGCTTAGATGCACCAATGAGACAAAGCGTCTTAATATAGACAACACTTACGTGGGGCTATATAAATTCAATAATGGAGAAAAAACTCTCTATTATAGATGTGACTGACCGCAAAAGACTATACGTTTTTACTTATACAAAGGGGAGAAGTATTCAGGTGGTCATAATGGACAAGTATGGCCAAAAATACTCTCCTAAGGATCATAAGGAGTTGAAACAATATATATATTTTGGGGGACCACTCCACCAATACTATGTAAATCCAGAAGAAGTGAAAACCACGACCACTCACATGCGACCAGAAACTGGGCATGTAAGTCTAGTGAGAACCAGAGTGGAAGATTCTTTTAGACATGAAGGATTTTTGAACACAGGGCCTATGGGATCAACGGGGTCTATCGCTTCTATGAACACACATAGGGACAGTGCGGCACCTGGCGTGACTTACACAACTAGAACCCCTCCGACTATTACAAGAGAACGACTTGATGAACGTATAGCGGATAGGATACCCATTATAGTGCCAAGGGGAGATTATGAATGTAGAGAGACCACACAAGGAGGACCATGGGTGGTGAGGATGGTTGCGGAGTCTAGACGCATGCGACCATCTCAAGTGGCAAAATGTGTACCCAAAAAGTATAGTGGATCGAGAGATACGTATGCCCATGTTTCGATATTCAAACAAGGGTTTCAACCCCAGGGGATTCACTCAATATACAAAAGAGGATGCCACTTGCGAGCGGACAACTTTGATAAAACCCCTATATACCACTCATATTAGGGAATATAACCCGCCTTTCTACGCTTATACGACAATCAATGAAAAAAACTATCATAACCCTATCTTACATATATTTAGGTCTCACATGATCTAATGGAGTAAAACTAGTCAAAGAGTGTGTAGCATAATGGCTAGAAATGTAATAAGAAACCACTTTTGTTGATAACTAGATGTACCCTCAATGTGTCTTCATTTGACTTTCAAACTATGTGCCCGATCAACTTGTAATCTGGCTACTGTCCAATTCTGATCCCTTCAAAGTTGGTGTAATAGTAAACCGTTGACCTGCTCCAAATTACCCCTTATCTAACTATGACTGGCTTGATGAAAAAATTTATGTGTGACATGATAAAAAACTTCCCCTAAAAGCATCCAAGTTCTAGTGCACATTGGTGACCAATCGTTACAAGTAATCAACTCGCGGCAGGTCCCCCCCTCCCCCCTCATAACTATGATACCCCCCTCCCTTATTTTTTATCTTGGAAGATAAATTATTGGGGGCTTGCCCCTAACTTATATGCTTATGTAACTTGTAAGAAGATCCCCTCCCTTGCACTGACATGGTGCGGTAAGTTTTCCATTGTAAATCCCCTAGGGTTTCAACCTTTAAACAACTTGGAATTCCCAAGCATTGAGCAACTTCTCTAAGAATTCACTGAGGAATTCTCAAAGAGAGGAATTAAGCATAATACTGTCTCCCAGATCTATGCATTTAGACAAAAAGTAGAAGGAAAAGGTGAAGGAAGCCTCGCTTCATTTCAAGCAAGACATAGAAAGATGACCTCTTAGAGAAATACCTCAGGATGAGAGGCTGTCAGTCCTTTCCATAGAAGGATTGCAAAATGACACTCTCAAAAAAGACCTGCACTTAAAGTCATGTGTTACTTTTGAGCAAGTCAGAAAAGAGGCATTGTATCTGGTAGACAATTGCAAGGCATATGGAGAGGTGACAGAAGACACAGACCAAGGGATGAGTAGCACCTCTTCAACCACTAGTGAATCCACAATGAAACTGGGTGGGAAAAACCCAACTGTGCTGGATGTTGATCAAATGATCGAGGAAGTGATCAGAAGGATCGGAAGTGAACCAAGGAAATAGCACGAACCCAAACACACGACAACTGTCCACCCAAAAATGTGACACTTGTGGAGGAGATCATCCAACTCAGTGGTGCAACCTTCAACAGAGGCCAAGAGTAAACGTACCATGTGTACTGAAGTGGTGTGCAAAAATGGACAAACCATGAAACCCACCAATGTTTATATAATAGAAGCTATGTTAGAGAGAGACAATACGGACCACATGGAGGCCATCAATTTCCAGCCCCTCCAAGATACCAAGTAGGGCCAAATAATGCAATCCAAGGGTAGGAAAAATCTCAACCTGTGTTGGGGCATCAACCTCCTTTACCCCAAGAAAACAGGGCCATGGTAAGGATTTCTCAACCCATAGAAGCACCTTTTGATCAGAGTATGGTCTAGGTAGTTTCCTACCAACAAGATTTAGAAAATACCTATGAGAGAGGGTTTGAGGGAAATCCATATGCTTTGGAGGACAAATTCCATGGATGGTCTTGGAAGAGATGCTAGAGCCCTCATACATATCTCAAACAACAAAAAACCATTACTTGGTCGATGAAAATATGCTTATGCTCATGGAAAACCAGAACTACAAACCTAGAGGATATCCTCCTAGAGCAGGACAACCAATGGGGGCTCCACAAGCTTCTCCACCACTTGTAGGACCATGCTATGAATGCAGCGATGATCATTGGGCAAGGAGCTGTCCACACAAAGGGAAATAAATCAAACTTTTTGGGTTCTGTGATTGAGGGGTGTGTTGGGGTATAAAGCCCAATGTGGTCGCCTAGGTAAGTGGGCAGGCCGCCAGGTATGTACACATATTCTTTTGTTAAAACCTAATAAGAACTCACTATGCTCTACACATTACAGTAGAGCGATTTCACCATATCGTCGTGCTCTTCTTCTCGCACTCTCTCTCGCATCGCACTTCCTCTCGTACTCCTTCAACTGGTATCAGAGCTCAGATCGAGGCTCGGGGCAGCATTTGCAGGTAGCCAGAGTCACCTGCTCAAATTGGAGTGAGATTCGACAGGCAAAGACATGGCCCAAATCCTGTGGGACAGCCCAAAGGGCTAGGTGTTCTCAGAATTTCATTTTGAGGTCATCTGGGCCACCGTTCGGCTTCGACAGAGTTCTGCGCTGGCCATTTTCGACTACCTGGTCTCGGCGGGTGCAGATCCGATTCTGTAAATTTGGGGTTTCGGCCTACGACTGCAAGTGCTGAGGATATCTGCACTTCCAGAGTGCTGATTTGTGGCTGTCTACACAACGAAGGACGTCTTACAGTTCTTGGAGGCGTGTCACATACGACACGGGCGCACCTACACATAGATTGTAGGCGACATCCACCAGTTCATCAGGTAGCTTGTGTTTGCTGCTTGATATTCCAGATTTCATCTTGACATTACAGGTACTTCCACATGGGATGTATTGTCAGAGATGATGTATGTCTGTTGAGGGTTTGCTTGCTTTGTGCGTCACACAGCAAACAACCGCCGCAGCGGTTACAACATACAGTGGAAAATATGTGGATGTATGAATTTGTGGAAAGTCTATGTACTGTCAGATTTATTGCAGCCTTTGTTGAGGGTCGAGTGAGGTTTTATTGAGCTGGGGGATTCTCGAATGTTGAGATCCTTTCGGTGATACAGGTCTTGGAACGATCCCTCGAGCACCCTTAGATAGGCAGCTAGGATGTATTGACTGTGAGTTAGACAGTTGGGATTTCATCTTTGCTTTACTGCCGTTGAGGCATTGTCGCAGTCTATGCTTACAGGACAGTGAGAGACAGTACAGGTGCAGGACAGGTTTACCCACAGCTTACAGTGTTAGAGAGACAATGTTTTTTTTTGAGCTGTTTTTGGTCTATTTTTTAGTACACCAGAGCCATTTTACAAAGGAGACTCTGGCGAAATTTCTGCAGAATCTGAAGCTTTCTTGGTTCATTTGACAGGTTGATATTGGTTCAGAGGTCAGTTTACAGGGGAAACTCTGCCGAATTTTTCCTAGGAAAGTAAACTATTGTGAAGCGTAGCTATGGATGGATCACAGGACACTGCTCTTTACAATATCAAGAAGCTGGATGGAACCAATTTCCCATTGTGGAAGAAGCAGATTTGGCACGTGTTGGTACAAAAGAAACAGATAAAACCTATAAAGCTCAAGGGGATAAAACCACAAGATATGGACGAAGATGAATGGAGCGAAATGGATGAATTGGCACTTTCTACCATTATGATGACTTTGGCAGAAAGCGTTTACTTCAATGTAGCAGACGAGATGTCGGCTTATGAAGCATGGACAAAGCTGAGTGATCTTTATGAGAAGGAGAGTGCAGCTTCAGAGGTATACTGGCTTAAGAAGCTTGTTGACTTGAAGATGAAAGAAGGGACCCCTATGTCCAATCATCTGAATGAATTCAACACCATCTATAGTCAGTTGTCAGCTCAAGGTGTCAAGTTTGATGAACCTGTTAGAGGTATGTTCCTGTTGATTACATTGCCGGAAAGTTGGGACACTTTTCGCACAGCTTTGAGTAATTTTGAACCTCCAGATGGTTTGACCATAGCAGGTGTAGAAGGCAGTCTGCTTACTGAAGAAACCAACAGAAAGACAATGGACAAAGGCAAAGGAACAGCCTTAGTTGTTAGGGGAAGGACCAAAGAAAAGTACAAAGGTGGAAAGAGGGATCAGTCTCGTAGAAAGTCCCGCAGTGCTAAAGGCAAGAGTGACATAGAATGCTACCATTGTGGCAAGAAGGGTCACATGAAAAGAGACTACAGAGAATGGAAATCAGAAAAAGGCAAAGAGAAAGCTGAAGACCATGGTGAGAAGAACAAGTCCTCAGTGAAGATTCAAGAAATAAATGTGACAAACACTGTTGCAGAGGATGACAGTCTAGTGTCAGGAGACATCTACTTCTTGAAGAATACAATGGACTCAGCTCTTCTTACAGCATCTGATGGAAATGCACTGAGTGACTAGATTATAGACTCAGGGGCATCACTTCATGTGTCTCCAAACAAGGAGTGGTTTACTTCTTATGTGACCACTAAAGATCATGTTCGGCTAGGCAATGGGCAGACATGTGAGATCTTAGGTGTTGGAGATGTTCAATTGAAGTTTCAGAATGGCTCTTCTTTCACGCTGAAGAATGTGAGACATGTTCCCGCAATTACAAAGAGCCTAATCATCACAGGTTTACTTGATGATGCTGGCTACGTCACCACTTTTGGACAGAATATGTGGAAGATATCCAAGGGTTCTATGACAGTAGCACATGGAGTAAAGTCTGGAGGACTTTACATGATTTATGTATCAAATGTCTCTAAAAATGTAATCAATGTAACCGAGTAGCCGAACGTTTCTTTGTGGCATAGCCGGTTAGGACATATGTCCAAGAAGGGAATGGAAATCTTGTCTCGTTTTGGTTATTTGCCTGGCTTGTCATTTAATGATTTTGAATTTTGTGAACATTGTTTGTATGGTAAGCAAACACAACAGCCACATAAGCATAGAAGCAGTAGAAGAGATACACAGTTGGCACTTGTTCATAGTGATTTGTGTGGACCTATGCCTAACCTATCTCTAGGGGGAGCTTCTTACTTTATGACATTTATAGATGATTACTCGACGAAAGTATGGGTTTACTTTCTCAAGCACAAGGATGAAGTGTTTAGTGTTTTCAAAACGTTTGTGACACTTGTGGAGAATCAGAGTGGCAAGAAGCTTAAATGATTACGCACTGACAATGGTGGAGAGTATGTTTCAAAGGCCTTTCAGGACTTTTGTGAGTCAAAAGGTATAAAACGTGAACTTACTGCTCCTTACAATCCTCCTCAAAATGGTGTTGCTGAGAGGATGAATAGGACCATACAAGAGAAGGTCAGAAGTATGTTATCTAATGCACAACTGCCAAATGGGTTTTGGGCTGAAGCTGTATCAACAGCTGTTCATCTTATAAATAGATCTCTTAGCAAGGTTTTGCAGAAGGATTCAGTGGCAGAGATGGTATGGTCAGGCAAAATGCCCTCATACAAGCATCTCAGAGTCTTTGGCTGTGAGGCATATACTCATGTTCCAAAGGAATTTAGGAACAAACTTGAGCCAAAGAGTAGAAAGTGCATCTTTCTAGGCTATGGTAATTCTGGTGAGATGGGGTACAGACTTTGGGATCCCGAATCCAGAAAGGTTATCCGCAGCAATGATTTTCACTTTAATGAAGCCAAATATCATTCTAAACTAGAGAGGGTTGAGGAGATTAGAAGAGTTGTCTTCCAAGAAGATGGACCTGCACGTGCAAGACAAAATGTCAGGGCTCAAGAGGAGCAAGGACAAGATAGAGTGGAACCACAGGTTGTGGCTGAGCCTGAGCCACCTATTTTGCATAGATCTGGAGGTATCATACGACCTCCTGATAGGTTTGTTCCATCTATGAACTATGTCATGTTGACTGATTGCAATGAGCCTTCATGTTACAAGGAAGCAATGCAAATGAAGGACTCCGGGAATTGGCAATTGGCCATGCAGTCAGAGATGACAACTCTGCATAAAAACCAGACATGGAAGCTAGTTAAATTACCACAGGGCAAAAAGGCTCTACCTTGTAAATGGGTTTACAGGTATAAGATCACCGCTCATGATAGTCAGCCAAAGTACAAATCAAGGCTTGTTGCCAAGGGCTTTAAGCAAGAACAAGGCATTGACTTTGATGAAGTCTTCTCTCCGGTGGTCAAGATGACTACATTGAGATTCTTTCTTGCATTGGTTGCCATATTAGATTTGGTGTTACACCAAATGGATGTCAAGACAACGTTCTTGCATGGTGATTTAGATGTGGAAATTTACATGCAGTAGCCAGAAGGGTTTGTTGAGAAAGGCAAGGAAGATTTGGTATGCCAGTTGTTAAAGAGTCTTTATGGCTTAAAACAATCACCGAGGGCATGGTACCATAAGTTCCACAAGTTTATGCTTTCTCAAGGCTACAAACGTAGTGAGTTTGATCACTGTCTATATACAAAGAAGGCTATGGGATGGCAGTTGGATGATCCTTATTTTGTATGTGGATGACATGTTGATTGCTGGCAAGCACTTGGAAGAAATTTCAGCTTTGAAGTCAAAGATGGAAAAATCATTTGACATGAAAGACATGGGTGAGGCAAGTCATATACTTGGTACGCGCATTGAGAGAGATAGATCAAAGAAGTTGATTTAGTTATCTCAAACAGAGTATATTGACAAGGTTTTGCAACGTTTCAATATGGAGAAGGGAAAGGCATTGAGTGTTCCATTGCCACCATATGTGAAACTTAGCAAACAAGATTGTCCTGTGTCTGAGGAAGAACAGGCTGAAATGGATAAGATTCCATATGCGTCTGTAGTGGGTAGTTTGATGTATGCAATGATTGCTACTCGCCCAGACATTGCATTTGCAGTGGGAGTAGTAAGTCGATACATGTCAAACCCAGGCAAGAAACATTGGGAGGCAGTGAAAGGAATATTGAGATACCTGAAAGCTACAAAGAGTATGCGTATATGCTATGGGAGTTAGGAGCTAAGTGTAAAGGGTTTTACAGACTCAGATTATTCAGGTGACTTAGACAACCGAAGGTCTACGTCAGGGTATGTCTTTCCATTGGTGTTCTAGATTACAAGATTGTGTTACTCAGTCTACTAAAGAGGCTGAATATGTTGCAGCATCAGAGGCATGCAAAGAATCAATTTGGCTTAATCGACTAGTAACAGATTTGGGAATCAAAGAAGAGATGCCTGTGTTATATTGTGATAGTCAAAGTGCTATACAATTGGCTCGCAATCCAGTTTATCACTCAAAGACAAAGCATGTGGATGTGAAGTATCATTTCATCAGGGAAATGCTCGAGGATAAGCAACTTCAGCTTGTCAAAGTTCACACCACAGAAAATCCTGCTGATCTACTTACAAAAGGACTTCCCTTAGAGAGCTTTGCGCATTTTCGCAAGGAGTTAGGTGTAGGGTAGTACATCACTTCTCTACATCTCTTGTATATTAGCTTGTATAGTAGCTTCTCTCACACTTAAAGTACCACATTGGACTTTAAGTGGGAGGTTGTTGGGGTATAAAGCCCAATGTGGTCGCCCAGGTAAGTGGGCGGGCCACCAGGTATGTACACATATTCTTTTGTTAAAACCTAATAAGAACTCACTATGCTCTACACATTACAGTAGAGCGAGTTCACCATATCGTCGTGCTCTTCTTCTCGCACTCTCTCTCGCGTCGCACTTCCGCTCGTACTCCTTCAGGGTGTACAAATGACCATCTCATTCCGGATTGTCCAAAAAACCATGATAGAAGGGGAAAGCAACCATGAACAAAATCGTAATTGTGACAAGCTCAAGTGGATCAGAAATAGAACCAACCATTCCAATAAAAGCAATAACAAGAGCCCAAGAACATGGGGCTGCAAGGAACGCCCCAGCCAGCCAGCAGACTGAGATAGAAAATTTGTCTGTCAAAACCCCTAGGAAATCCTGGAAGGCAAAATGAGACAAGATAAAGGACAAAAGAGAGAAAGAAAAAATGGCTTTGGATACCAAATTACTGCAAACAAAGGAACAATTGAGGATGGAAAGAGACCTTAGGGAAAAAGGCGATGTAGCAAAGCCATCAACAATACCGTCGGGAGGATCTGTCTTGGTCGACAAGGTCTTTGAACCCTTTTGGATGCAATTTGAAAGTCTTACAATGCTAGGTTAAAGCCTAACCAAACCCAGGAGGATAGATGGTTAACGTACCCTCACCTAGGGTATGAAAACAAGCGGTTAAAGATGTGCAAGGAGCTCATCCAAGCCACTCAAGATCTTATGGAACCACTAGTTCCGACTGCTCCATAAACTAAGGTGTTAATCAGCAAAAAATTCAAGAGTTAAAGGAGCGTGGAATCAGAGATGGAGACTAAACAGATTCTATAAGGTAACTCCCTTGGATACGAGGATAGCAGCCCATACGACAGATGGAATGTATTTGCAAGTACCTCTGCCAATTCCTGAGGTGGAAGAACAATGGCGACAGGATTTGTGGGAGCATATCAGAGACAGAAAAGATGGAAGTGCAACACTTCAATTAGCCCCTATCACGGAGATCCACCTCAAACATGAGCTCTACGCAAATGATTGGTGATGCAGGTATGCAGATATCAAAAGACAGTAAACATCAATCATTGAAGACTTAACCTTCATTTATTTGCAGCCATGAAACTAGACCAGAGGTAAAGAAACTACCATCTCAATGGAAGGCTAATCCTAAGATGATGGATACCAAAACTCTTCATGAGCTGATGTCATCCCCTATTGGTTGTATGCTAACTCTATCAGAGTTACTGCATATAAGACCTCATCTTTGGACAAAGGTGGGAATTGTTTTGGAGAAAATAGGGCTGGTAATTCCACCACCAAATGCGTCTCCAAAAGCCCTGAATACCCAAACCTCAAAACAAGCTAAACATGAGCCAGTGCTAGTGAATAAGGTAGGAGATTATTGTGAAGGAGAAGAAGGAAATACTACCCTGCCCATGGAGTACAAAGACGTAAAGTCAATAGCAATATTGGATACTAGAGCCGGAATAGCCATAGCCACCAAAGAAATGTGGGAAAAATGGATAAAACATGCTCTCCAAAAAACTAGAATGAAACTTCAATTAGAAGATGGGTATCTGGAGAGACCTATTGGCATTTTGGAGAAAATCGTAGTAACCTCTTGCAGAATTGCATATGAATACACGTTCGCCATTATAAATTTCAATGAGAGGAGCAATTTTGATATCATATTGGGTAGACCATTTATGCATCAGCTCAAAATGGTACAAGATTGGGGTTATGACTACATCTACCTAAGAAACAAGGGTGTCACTACGAAGATCAATGTCATAGACCATAGCTATAGAGATGTGGAATGAACCCCAGGAGAGGAACTAAACTCCACAACTGACCGAGAAGGATAAATACCGGCTTGGCTGCAAAACAAATCTCACAATTGGACAGGTGAAGCTTCTGAAGGTGGTAGTTCAAAAAAAGAGAATTGCATTCACGAGAGGTCAACACAAGACGAGGCATATGTACTAGAGCCTTTTCTAGAAGAGATGCTTGAACCTTTTGGATAGCAGCAGATACTGGCCACTCTTGATGTATGCATGAATGAGGTGACCCTTACCAAATTTTGTGATGAGGAAGGATATGATATCATTCCATTCCAGATGATGAGTGTCAGCCTAAATCCAAAATTAGAATTGGAAGTCCCTAACGGGGAAGGGGCTGCAGATTGTCAACACATAGTGGATGAGATCTCAGTAAGGGACCTTGACCAAACGGATGAAGAAGCATTCCAAGACTCCACGGATAAGCTATTAGAGGACAACACAGATGACCAGCTTTCTAGTAGCTCAGATCAGAACATCAAATGGAAGGATTGAAAAGTGATCTACTATGATTTTTTGAACCAAAATCTTCGAAGACAACGTAGATATCAAAATAAACGCGGGAACAAACGAAACAAAATGAAAGAATACTCAGTACCTCTGTTAATTAAAAAAACACAGTACTTAAGGTTGGTTGAAGCAACCGATTGCCTTAAAGATGGGATATTGAAGAGGTACATGAAACCTGACCCAAAACAAAACAAAAATGAAAAAAAAAGAACAAATAAAAACCGCTAACGGATAACATCTTTGGAAAAGCAATGAAGTTGTCCAAAACTAAGCACAAAAGCAAGTACAATGAATTGAAACGAGCTTTGAAGGAAGTTTGGACAACAGAATTGGAAATTGATGAGGAATCAAACGATGATAAATTTGATGCACCTTCCCACTACAAGAAGTACACTATTCAAGTTAGTAAAATTGTGGTGTAGAAACCCAAACGAGACCCAAAAGAGCCTCAAACTTCATATGATGGGCCTGAAAAATCTAAATGCATAAACTTAGTAGAACCAAGCGAGGAACCTAAACTGCCATACATTGTCGTGGACCTCACCGAAGAGGAAGAGTGGCTTCTGATAGATACACTTAGACGGTATAAAGATGTGTTTGCTTGGTCATACAAAGACCAAAAGGGGATAGATCCAGAGATCTGTCAGCACACGATACCCCTTAAAAGTGATGCCAGACCACACAACCAACGTCCTTATACATACAATGAGACTTTTGCCAAGAAAATCAAGAAAGAGATGGACAAACTGAAGGATGTGGAGTTTATCTACGAGATTGAACACACCGATTGGGTGTCCCCGATTGTGGTAGTACCCAAAAAGAATAGCAAATTGCGTATCTATTTAAACCTCAAATAGGTAAATGCTGCCACCATCCGGGACAACTATCCATTACCAATAACATATCATGTTATTGAGAGAGTTGCGGGGAAGGAGGCCTATAGTTTTTTAGATGGGTTCTCCAGCTACAACTAGTTATTAACCATCAAAGCAGAAGATCAGCATAAAATAGCTTTTGCAATAGAGTGGGGCATATTTGCATACAGGGTAATGCCTTTCGGCCTGACCAATGCACCTGCCACTTTTCAAAGACTAATGAGTCATGCATTCAAGGAATATTTCAGACAATTTTTAGAGATATACATGAATGATCTTTGTGTTCATTCTCACATGAGAAGTGATCACATAACGCATATAGGAAAAGTCTTCAAAAAGTGTAGAACTTATCGTATTTGCTTAAACCCTAAAAAACGTGTCTTCATGGTAAGACAAAGTAAAATTTTGGACCACATTGTGTCCAAAAATGGGATTTCCACTGATCAAGAAAAGATAGAAATAATTGCCACACTACCAAGATCAACAAAAATGAAAGGAGTGCATGCATTTATGGGACATTGTGGGTACTACAGGCTCTTCATATACATGTATGTTGTAATAGCTAAGCCGTTGTATGCTCTCATTGCTAAATTTGATAGGACAGAAGAATGCAAGCAGGATTTTCACAAATTGAAGTAACAATTAATTTATGCTTCAATTTTGCAATCCCCTAACTGGAGCAAGATCTTTCACGTTCATGTTGACGCATCAACCTATGCCATAGGATGCATATTAGCCTAGCCAGGAGAGAAGAAAATGGATTTTCCCATTTGCTACTCTAGTAGGCACTTGAACAACGTGGAGAAAAATTATACCACTACGGAAAGAGAAGGTCTAGGAATGATATATGCTCTCAAAAAATTTAGACTCTACCTTCTTGCAAACAAGTTTGTTTTCTTCATAGATCACCAAGCACTGTTATATCTGGTAAACAAATCTTGCAATACTAGAAGGATTGTTCATTAGTTTATACTATTGCTTGAGTTTGATTTCACAGTAGTCATAAAAAAGGGGACTACACACACACACACACACTGTGGTAAATACTATGGAGCCAATTTTTTCCTCCTCATATGGGTTTTTTCCATTAAAAGAACCCCCCCCCCACCTATTGGCAAAATAGGGCCCTCATTACTACACTGTGCCACCGACTTTGGTATGGGACAAAACAATAAGGACTCTTTTATAAAAGAGCAAGAGGAAATCCTCAGATATCATTACAATGGGAAGGCGGCTCCTTCCACCCTTGGACCATGTACTGGCGCTCTCTCCCCAGGCAATAATATCTTCTGATGCCTGAGGGGCTCTCACAGCAAGGGGTGGCTCTGCTCTTTCACTTCGGGCGCTCAGGAGGCGTGCAAACCAACCTATAAATACTAAGGTGAGGGCACTCCTTAGCCCTCACTTATCTTGAGATTCAGTTTTTGGTTGTGGTTATCCTGCTCTGTGTCATTACTACTTGAACTTCCTAAAGCTATGGAGCTTGCAGCTCAAACTCCTCAGGTACTATGGTTTACCTAAACTCTCTTTTGCCTCCTTTATGACTTACTGTCAGAGACCGCCTGGTTTTTTTGGGATTGACTGGCTCCTCTTGAGCCGGGCAATGAAAAGGAATAGAGGTAATACCATGGCATATACTGATGATTAATGGGTGTTCTGCTGCTTTGTGGAAGAAAGTAACTAGGAACTGTCGAACTCATTAACTACATATAAACATAGGAAAGGATGTTTTTTTAATTCATGTGCAGGAGAATACCATATACAGGTTCTTTCCGCAGTGTTTTTTTTCTGCATAAATAGCCGGGTCTCGCCACAAGCTTTTTAAAAAAGCGGCCGAATGCTTAAATGAATAAGTACGTGGATGGAAGCATGATGGGTGGTTTGTCTTATTAGCTATTCTTAAACATCAACTACAACATGTTATTTGCATAAGAGTTGGTTGCTAAAAGGAATTGATATCCACTGTTGGATTACAATCGAGGTGTTTCTACCTACTGGTTTTCTGAAAAGAGACTGCATGCAACACATACATCTCTTTGCTATGTATTTTTTTTGGGTAAAACAGTGATGCTGATTAATTTGGTAAACTGTCGGGGCCTATCGGCTCTTCATACTATGTATAGTTGGCACATAATAGGCCAGTAAAAGACGAATTGGTTGGAAGGATTTGGCATACATTGATAGATAGACTTTTTTTGCTATTCTTTTGGAAAGGAACTATGAGCAGAAGGGCTAAAAAGCTGCGATATGATATGGGTCTCCTATTAAAACACTGTAGGGCATCACCATCTGCATGTTGTACCTTATTTTGGCATAACTGGTTTTTTTCGCAGAAAAATGGGGTTTTAAGGCCCTGTTCAAAACTGCTTTACTGTGGGTTCTCACATTCCCTAGTATCGGCATAACTGGTTTTTTTTAAAAAAATGATGTGATTCCTAGATTGTATAAAAACTGAGGCACTAAGTACTCTTTATCTCGGTGCTTGCTCACATTCTGAGGAAAGGATCATCATCTATATTTGAAAATAAAGATTGGATATAACCCAACGTTTTGGGTTTGCTTATGGTTTATGAAGTGGTTCTCTGTTCATACGGTTGATGAAGGTAAGTATATGGCACTTTTTTGGCTTCAACAGAAACTCGAAAAAGAGTATACCTAGCAGTCATGCTAACAGGTTATGCTAGCACCTTATTGATAGCTTGTTTAAAAGAAAGTGAGGTAGGTATCACCCTCATTTGGTACCATTGATAGACAAAAAGTCGGATTTCACATCTCCTTAGCTATACTATTTGTTTTAAATCTGAAGGTAAGTATATGGTACTGAGATATGGATCTTGAAATAGTTTTGACTCTTAATGGACTTCACCATGTAAGAAAGTACATTAAAAAAGAATAAGAAAAGATTGCTAAAAATACCAATAACCTAGCTTGTCTAAAGTAACTAAAACCGATAAGATGGACATGGATAACAACTGATATGGTCCATTAATACTTGTAAAACACATCCAAGGCTAACTGAATTGTTGTCTTGTTTGGATGGATGCAGGTAAGGACTCTATCTTATCTTGGAGGGTTTCTTCTCTTTCGCAAGAAATATTACTGTTATGAAATATCCACTGAAGAACGGGGAAGTTTTTTTACTACCAACCCCACTGAAAGAGGATCTCTTTCTTACAATCATTGTACTTAGATAATTCTGATACTGAGTTATTTTTGTACAAATCAGTGCATTGTTCCTTGGCCAGTTGCCTTTTGAATGTAAAAGTTCAATTATGTCTTATTAAGTAAGATTTAAAACAGCTACACACGCACACACACACACACACACACACACACACACACACACACACACACACACACACACACACACACACACACACACACACACACACGAGTAGATCATCTTTCTAGACTATTCCATGGCAAAGCACCGGAAGGTATTGATGATGATCTTCCAGATTTATACCTGTTTAACATTGAAATGGTTTCGAGGTGGAGTGACGAGGTCATTAGTCTACTCACAATCAGATCATTACAAGCAGAAAGACAACCATCAATAATACATCAAACAAGAAATCACCAGCTTTTAGTAGGACGACTGTACAAGCATGGTAAGGATGGTATTTTGAGACTATGTGTACAGCCAAAAGAATACAAATACTACCTCAAACGAGCTCATATACAACATACGGGGTTTCACAGTGGAGAAACACAAACCTACCAAAGACTAAAGAGACTACGAGTCTACTGGCAAAAAATAGAAAAAAACATCCATACTTATGTAAAATCATGTGATATCTGTACAAAGAAACCTCTAGTGGAACACTCCACCCTGTTTCGAGTAGTACAAGCACCCAAATGGAGTACTCACATAACCGAGTACTTAAAAAACAAGACCTTCACAGAGGGGTGGGGTAACGCACAAATGAAATTTGTAGCAAAAGAAGCAAAACAATATCTGCTAATTGAAAACCAACAGTATAGGTAGGGAAAGGATGAACAACTACGATTGTGTGCTACGAAAAGTGAATATTTCTCTATCCTAGAACAAGCACACTCGGACCAGCCAGGGGGACGTTTCTCTGCTAATAAAACGACAAAGCTAGTACTCCACTCAGGCATATGGTGGCCAACCCTGTTTAGGGATGTAGAGGTCTATGTCAAACGATGTGATGAATGTGAATGCACAAAACCACCCCTACGGAGAGATGAAATGCCATTACGGCCAATGATGGGAGTACGCGCTTTTGCCAAATGGGGCATCGACTTTATTGGCCCCATCATACCACTTGCACATAGGTTGCATGCACAATACATCATAGTAGAAATCGATTACATGACCAAACAAGCAGAAGCAAAGGAAACACAGAAACATGATGCACGGACTACGGCTTAGTTTCTTTTCAAACATATCTTTACCAAATATGGTCTACCCATTGAAATAGTGAGCGATAGGGGAACACACTTTTTGAACAACATCATTGAAAGATTACTTGATGAATTCATGGTGATCCATCGCAAATCATGCAGCACCCTATCACCCACAAGCTAACGGACAAGCCGAAAGCACTGACAAAATCTTATGCATGGTGTTCACCAAAATCGTTAGTGATTCAAGGAATGATTGGGATCAAAAGCTACACACTGCATTATGGGCTTACTGAGTAGCTTTTAAAACTTCCATCGGGACGGCTCCTTTTAACCTTGTGTTTGGGATTAATGTAATTCTACCCATGGAATTCTTAATTAAAACACTACGAGTTGCAACACAATTAGGATGGATGGGACACGAGCTATCAGAGAGACTAGACACCCTGGAGAAATTGGATGAAGCCAAAGTAAGAGCGGTAGCTGGGATATATGCTCAAAAAAGACAAATGAAAGCTTTCCATGATCAACATGCAGAGGCAGTATGATGAATTGAAGCAAAAGTATGAGGAATTGCAGAAGTAGTTGGAGCAGCAGAAACATCATCAACCTGAACAACTTCATGCTCATTGTGATACAATAATGTTGGATAAAATTGAAACTGAAGTTCAGGTACAATTAATTGAAGATGCTATTACAATTAAAGTTGTAGGTGAAGAGGCAGGTGATGCAGGTGGACAACAAAAACTTAAAGATCCAGTACTGATTATTGTTAAGGATATACTTAGTAAGGAGAATACTGAGGTTACAAAGGAAGCAACTGAAGCTGAAGTGGATGCAGGACTTGGTGGAGATGGTAAGAAAACTGCAACTAAAGGAAAAAGTGCAAAGCAGATTGAAGTTAAAGATCATGTTGATGTTGATATTTTTGATCAAGGGATGGGTTCTCACAATATTTGATATAAACATTGCCCATCAGGTGTGCCATGTGTTGGTGCATGATGTGTCAAGGTACAAGTATCTTTTTGGACTGTAACTAAGGTCTTAGTTTTAAACCTTAGGGGCATGTATACTCAAGTGCCTAATGGTTAGGTAGTTTGAAATACCCGAATTGTCTTGGTGGCGTGTAGCAATTTTTGGATGTAATCGATAAGTAGTTTATAGTCTTCTTGTATTCGTACTACTATTTTGGGTCTATAGTTTGATTATGATGATGAATACACAATGAAAAATATACCTTCTTCTTCTCATTTATGGTGTTTATTATTCATATGCTTTGTCGTTTTGTAACTTAATATGCAATCTACTTTCTTATCTTTCTCCTGCAATGCATGTTTATCATACTGAATACATGTTAGGGCTGTGAGCCCCTAACAAACCCGCATGCCACATCAGCACAACTACAGTAAACTCCACTAGACTGTCCTGCTAACGAACACCTCAAGAGCCTCCACCTCAACAATTGCTGAATGGGCCATGTGCCCTATGAGGCATAGAACCGAGCAGCGCTCGTAGTGCCTCCTCCGTAGCCACCACGGGAGAGCCCCTTGGGATCTCTCTCTCTCTCCCAGCCTCGTTACTCAAATGGGGGCACAACCCAATATAAGGACCCTCCACTCTTGTTCCCTCTCTACTTCGCAAGTGGGTTTTTTAGCGAGTGCCACATGGAGCTTCCTAGCCAATTTGATTCCTCCATGGCCTTACAACCCCACAAAACTAATTTGAAACCTTATTTTTTCCAATGCCTTCAACCTCCTGCCATTTGTTTCTCCATGCTCCTATCATTGAGCCAAAAGTTCCAACTGAAAGCCCTCTGTGCTAGCTTCAACTTGTACAAGTCCCTTTGCTTTTTGAGATTCCCCACCAGCTTGCCAGTCGAGAATGCACAAAATGGGAAAAATCATATGTATCATCCCACAATCTAGAAGCTTTCACCAACTCCAACTGCTTCTATCTCTGCCTTTGTGACTTTGTTTGATGAGTCGTCTATTCCTATGGTCTTCATATACCGCATACTTCTCATACAAACCTTGGAGAGGTTGAGAGAACTCCAAATGACACACCAATCGAGGTGACTAAATTGGAAAAGAACTGGCTCTTGGTGAAATTCCTACTAGCCATATCTTTTTCATTCTGAGCTTCGATTGACGATCCAGAAAGATTGACATGCACCATAACACGAGAAATCCAGGTGCATGGGCTCACACCAACTTTGACCACTTGTCCCTACCCTGTCCGTCGGGAATCTCCAAACCACTTCAGCTTTGAACCACCATATCTTGCACACTGTAGCTCTAATTGAGGATTCATCTGGACCAGCTCACACAAAATCTCAAGCACTACATCCCAAGGCAAAAATCCAGCACTTTGGACACGTTTACCTACCACCCCATGTGGACCACTTTGGAGCCCTTTTGGCCTTTAAACCCACATCAAGCATACATCTTAGCTGCCACTTACCTGCCTAGGTCCTTTACACCTTCCTTAGCCCTCTGCCATGCACTTGTCACCATAAATCTCCATTTATTGTGCATGTTGCTATGGTCCACACACTTTGGTTGCATCATCATTGCCCAGCCCCCTTGTTGAACATGCATGTTCAACTAGAAACATATTTATTGGCATAGAAATTGCAAAACTAGAAAACTTTGTGAGAAAACCCAAAAAGCCACTATTGTATGTACAAAGTTTCATTTCTCATTTCTGCTACCAATCCTCAAGTGGGTTGCCCCACACCTTGCATAGTTTGACCTCCTTGATCAAACACCTGGCTTTGATATTTTCCATCCATCTACAACAATCTCCAATAGTGCTTTGCCCAAGTACGTAGCCACCCATGCACACAACATGCCCATAGCATCTTTGCACCTCCTCAAGCACCATACTACCTCCTTAGCACGTATGGCTCTACTAGTTTATCATTTGCATGTGACCCTCCCTCCCAACCATGTAAAGTAGAGCTCCTCTCAAGGGAGCCCTGTATCTAGCAAATAACATACTACACATCTGCACTTACAAGCATACTTTTCAACCATGAATTGCATGCCTTTTTCGAAAGCTTGGACACAACCTGGGAATCTCCATAGAACAAACATGTTTTATTGGTTCCACCATTGGCTCCATGTTCTCCTTCACATCCTCTTCAAAGTAAAGCTTAGCATCATCAATCCCTTATTCATCAATTGGTCCTTCAAGATCAATCAGCTCATCAGGTTTGTCAGCTTCATCTCCCTTCGCTTCCACTTTATAGAATGCAATAAAAGCAAATATCTAACCAACCCAAATGATTTTCTCATATTAAAATGATCATTTAATGTGGGAAAATAAACGAGAACAAGGGTTAGGATATAGACATGTGCTTATAGGTCTATCTCAACATGGGGCCGATGGTAATGGGGCCCAAATGAGAGATGGTCTATCAAAGAGCAAGGCTAACCAATGGAGCATAAATACCTTACGGTAAGCTTCATTGAAGACCTCCAATAGTTAGTGTTAAAATTCCTTTGACCTTAGGTAAGCTAGGGCGGTGCTTGAGGTGGGAACCCGGCCCAAGCTTAAGGTGCTTGACATGCCTCATGACTGAGATGCTTGAGATGCTTGAGGTGCTTGATGATTGAGATACTTGTGGTGCTCGTCATGCTTGAGATGATAGGGATGTACTTGAGGTGAGAACCCAACCCAAGCTTGAGGGGCTTAAGGACCAAGCTTGTGGTGGGAACTAGGCCCAAGGTTGAGGGGCTTGAGGTGGCACAAAAGTCAAACTAGGTCCCTACAAGGAGGGGGGGAGCCATGCAAGAAGGGGGGGTGGTTGCTTGACCACTCTCCCTCCAAAGGGCACCCCTTGCCCAAGAGGCAAGTAGGACACATGTCAAGCCCCTAGCTAGGTTACCCTTATGGTGTGCCTAAAGCCTATTGGTTGGCCACCCAAGGGGTCCAATGATAATTTAGGATATTTAATTAATTGAATTTGCATTTATCAAGTCCTCTCTCTCAAAGGGGAAAGGGGGATACTTGTCCCAAGGTTACCCTTATTGCTTGGTATAACTCGTGCTTATGATTGGCTAGGCTTGGAGGGGTCCAATGAGCTTCAAGCATGAGCTACAAGGGGGTGTCAACCAAAGCAAGTAGGGGGCCTGCTTAGGGGGTATACTCTACACACACACACACACACACACACACACACACACACACACACACACACACACACACACACACACACACACACACACACACACACACACACATACACACACACACACACAGTGTATTGTGCAAAGTCCAAGAGCTCCCTCTCCGTCTCCAAGCAAGTAGAGGTTGAGAGCCTACACCAACACTCTTGGCTATGGAATGCAAATCCAACCAAGAGCCATGATTCAATGCTTAAGCTTGCCATTTTCTCCATCTTCATTACTATGTTAATATGTATGCTAGCAAGAAGAGTGATGATAAGTGAGGAACTAATTATTTCTCCTATGAAATGTTTCTTCTTCCTCTTCCCTACCCTCATTCCCTGCTAGCTCTCGCCACCTTCGAAGGTGTTTGAGGTCTTGGGAGTGAGGCTTGGGATAGTTAATGCTTTCCACAAAGTTTATGTTATGCTTGTGATGCATGAAGATTTCCATCTTCATTGCATCACCTAGGTCACAAGGAGCACAAAAATTGTATTGCAACAAGTCTCTCTTGATGGGAGAAATCATAATACAAATGCCTATTGGAGGGGGGGGGGCGGCTCCACATAAATCCAGTCCTCAATTGTTGTCATGTTCTCTAAATTCTCTCTCTTGCAAAAATTATTATTCATGGAAAGTTAAATAAATGCTATAATTATGTTGCTACTATCAATTATGTTCACCCGCTATGCTCACAAAGTAATTTCACAAAAGTACTCTCTCTACTTTCCGCTACTCTCAAGTTAATAGGCCAATTCCATTACATTGGTATCAGAGCATTTGGTTTCTCTTTTCTTGCTTAAGAAGAGAGGTCCTTAAGTATCCTTATAAATGGTTGATCTTCTTAATTATATTAGGGTATGTGGAATTGGGATCTATTATTGGTTTTGTTGAGCCCACGATGTGGGATATGGTGCACACCTCGGGAGATTTGGACTTAATAGAGTCTTCTTAGACTTGCCTACGGCTTTACCATTATTGAGACATAAGAAGTCCAAAAGGAGCTAGCCCTCGGCAACTATGCTATGCTAGACCTACTCCACTACTCTCTATAATTAACCACTTCGAGCCATGGATGTAGATACTTAAGAGCCATTTTCAAAGGCTAAGAGGAGTGGCAACTAAGGTTCTGAATTGCCAAAGCATACATCAAGTACATAAATAAATTTTATTAACATGGTTGACAATAACCAAGGGAGTAGAATGAACATTGATAACTTTGATTTTGCACAAGAAGCTGCTAATGATGATGCCCCCATGTTCGTGAATTATCTCGTTACTATGTTGCATCAAGCTATGGGGCACCCTGCTTTACAAGCTGAAGTTACATAACAACTTTGCACTTATGGGATTTCCCTTCCTCTCCAGGAGGAGAGGGAGCTTAGAATGCCTCTTGAAGAGACCCCCAAAAGAAGACTCTCTCCCATAATAGAGGAGGAATCCAAAGAGTAAGAAATCAATGAAACTTTAAGTTCCTCTGAAGATGTGGCTCCACAAAGACGACGGTCTAGACGATCACCAACTCCTCCCAAGAGGAAAAGATCAACACACAGTCCGTCTCCTCATCATTCGGAAAGGGAAGAGGAAGAAAAGGGCTAGAAAGAGGTCACCCTCTTCTCCTTCTTCTTCACCTTCCTCCTCTTCCGATGAAATCTACGGCTATTCTCCTAGAGAATACAAGAGGGGAGGACATCGTAAATCATACCCTAAATGGTGAAGGTCACAAAAGATAAAGAAATTCAAGGAGGGAGGATATAGTATCTCTTTTCTCACCTATGATGGAACCTTTGGTGCTACCGACAAAGTGTCGGCCTTCATCCAGCAATTTGATGAGGCCTTTGGAGACAAGGGCTTCACGGAGTCCTCCAAGCTACACCATATAGCTATACACCTCTAAAAATCAGCTCGTCAATGGTGGGCTAGCCTTCGTGGCAATGACAAAGCCCTTCCATCATGAAGCAATTCCTTGCAAGCGAGACAAGGGCTTCACGGAGTCCTCCAAGCTACACCATATAGCTATACACCTCTAAAAATCAGCTCGTCAATGGTGGGCTAGCCTTCGTGGCAATGACAAAGCCCTTCCATCATGAAGCAATTCCTTGCAAGCGATGCAGAGGACAAAGTGCTTATGGAATGGTGCAGCTTGAAGCTTCTCTTTCACAAGTCTATCCACAAGTATGTAGACAAGTGTTGGGATTTACATCTCAAGGCTACGGCCTTTCAAAAGATAGACTTTGCCGAGCAAAAGCAACAATTTTGTGTGGGATTACCTGAAGAGATGACCAAATACATCAACTCTCAATGGTGGAGAGGGGGAATGGGGGAACACACTCGGCACAAACACAAAGGCCTCTCTATATCTGAGGGTATCCACAACACCCCTATCCTCTTAGAAAACACCTTCAAAAACACTCTTCTCACTAGCAAACCGCAGCCTACCCAATTTCCACTTCTCACACACTCCACAAATCCACCACCCAACGCACACCTACTACCACGATCTGTCTCCACCCTTACACATACACACACACACTACCGCTCAATCTCACTCTCTCAGACAAAACACTGTCCGTCCGGGGGGGCACACACATCCACACTGTCGGCACCGAGGGGAAACCCGAGAGCAGGAGAAAGAGAAGGGGGGAAGGGGAAACGATAACAAGAGAAACACAATGGAGGCTTCACCTCTGCTCAAACACTATTTATTTACATCAAACGGCACACCCACATGGTCGCCGGGCAAGAAAACACGCACTTGGGGCTTTGCAGGCACACACCTGTGCACAAAAAAGCCCACCCAAGAACTCACACTCACTCCCTATCTTGGCTCTTTGCAAGCTCATTGGATCAAGGCTCTGGCAAGAAGCCTTCTCTAGCAAAAATCATAATGGCAAAAAGCATGAAAAATGGCTCAAAAACGGTTTATATAGGGGTGCCCCTTTCAATTCAGGCATCTCGTCTCTGATTGGTCCACTTTGCATCCACATTTGGTAACCTTGGGAGGAGGTAGCCGCCTTGCTTCATCTGCTCTTTTCTCTCTCTTTTGCACTTGAAGGGGGGTGCAATAGCAACATCGCTATTGCCCCTTGGTATTTTTTATTTTTTCTTCTTCACTTTTCCCCCCTTGGAAAGGCCTATTTTGCACTACTCTTTGATTTCCTCCTTGACCACCTTTGTCCAACTCCCACTAATCCTCTCTCTCACTAATCCTCTCTCTCTCTCTCTCTCTCTCTCTCTCTCACTAATCCTCTCTCTCCCTCTCCCACTAATCCTCTCTCTCTCTCTCTCTCTCTCTCTCTCTCTCTCTCTCTCTCTCTCTCTCTCTCTCTCTCTCTCTCTCTCTCTCTCTCTCTCTCTCTCTCTCTCTAATCTCTAATCCTCTCTCCCTCTCCCACTAATCTCTCTCTCTCTCTCTCTCTCTCTCTCTCTCTCTCTCTCTCTCTCTCTCTCTCTCTCTCTCTCTCTCTCTCTCTCTCTCTCTCTCTTCATTTTCCCTTTTGGTCCCGGCCTCCCTCCTTGCCGTTGCCTTTGCTTGGCCGACCTTGATACGGGCCCTTTTCTTTGCACTTGCTTGGTCCACATGGAGGCCTCCTTGCCCCCCCCCCCCCCCCCCCCCCCCCCCCCCTCTCTCTCTCTCTCTCTCTCTCTCTCATTCATATGAAACCTCCCCTACCCCAAGCCATGAAGGATGTTACTATTGGGGGGGGGGGGGGGGGGGGGGGGGGGGGATTTCTCTTCAAAAAAGGTTGGGCCCCAAGGGCCGTGGGAACAGGAGCTTCGGATGTGCCACATCATCATCTGGCACCGCCACACTAGAACTGACGGGCCGCAGCACAGCGGGTGCACCACCGGCCAAAACCACCATACTCTGCCCACGGGTCGCCTGCTCCGCTTGCGCACAACGCTAGAGGCACTGCCACCCATAGCCCACGGGGCTCTAAGATTCCCACTCTCCACCTTATAACTCAAGAGGGCCACATGGACCAACCCATATACCCCGGGCGCCCTTTCTCTGACTGCACATGTGGGTTTTAATCCAGCAACGTGGCACCTTGTGAGGGTTTACCCTTGGAGCCTTCCAAGCTCCTCAAAAATCCCCCCATTTTAACTTTAGAAAAAGCCTTTTTTTCTTGCATTGGATGCTTTGCCATATCTTGCTCAGAGGCCAGTCTCTTGAGCTGCAAAACCTCGCTGACGGAACCTGTTCTTGACTTTGAACTCCCTTGTGCTCACCACACTTCAACTTTCCCCGGGCCTACAATTTGAGGAGACCAAAACTCAAAAAAATCATATGCAACCACTTCACTCCCAACAGTCCCAGGCTTTCTCAGGCCGTAGCTCGGTACTCGGGGCTCAGAATCACGAGCCGTCAATTTGTATTGACCCCCCCATGATCTGCTCTATCTTGCCTAAGTACTAAGCCGCTATACCCCCTCCCTCACTCTCTCTCTCTCTCTCTCTCTCTCTCTCTCTCTCTCTCTCTCTCTCTCTCTCACTTGATCTCATTCCCTTTCCTCTTCATCATTACTCCCAAGCATCCATCTCTCTTGGATGAAAACTTTGTTATGGTGGTGTGTTGTTTGCGTCCTAGCCGCTGAAGCTAGGTGGTGCCCTTGTTTGCTTTACCATGACAGGCTCGAGGCGCGCCATTTGGTCCCCGGTGTTTTAGAGGCCGTCGGGGTTCGGGGTTCGCTTTGCTCCCGTCATTTGGTGCCCCCACGGAGGATCTGTTCATGAAACCCTTTAGTTTACAAGACTGAAACCCCTAAACTATTGTGAATGGATGAATGGCTAGCAAGATTTGCTAATTGAACGAACTCCGCATCTCCATCGAAGCTCGAGTGCCAGGCGTAACGGTAATCGATTTGCAAAGGGAGAGTCAACCAACACGCCAAACGCAGTGGATATACATAGGCCAAGTGCCAAGAAGAAGAAGGAGAAGGTCGAAACCATGTCCGCAACCTACAACCAACCCACAACAACAAAATGGAAGGATCTCTACACAATAGAGAATCAACACTATTCTACTTTGAGAATCGGGTAACTCAAGTCACCGAGGTAATTATCACAGTCAGTTTTCAAGTCGCACCTGATGCTGCAACACAGATAACGGAATCATTGGCTCACACTCTCACTAGAGAAACTAGGGATCTACTGAGTTTGTTTCAGGAAAGAACACCACCCTCTCCCACAAGCTTGGACAGTGACTAAGCACCTCTAAGCTTCACATGAATCAGTACAACCTACCTCAAGACAGATCACACATACCAACACGTGTACGCTCAATCAAGGTAATACTGGATTTGAAGGCTCACTACCAGCACGTCATTGACACCATGCTGGGTGGGGAGCGATTTTTTGAGGTTCTGGCATCAGATCAACCATTTGTCTTACCTTTGGTACAAGGCAATGTACCGTTTGAAGTTTTAATCTATGTCCTAGTATAAGAGGGTATACACGCCTCCTTGTAAAGAAGAAAAAAACTTTTGCAAGTTAAGCAGTGTGTCTTTCTAGCTCTCTCTCAGTAATCATGGCAAGTGTAGCATTTCCAACATTTAAAGGAAAGAAGGGGGAGGATTTGGTAACAGACTTCCTAGATGACTTTGAAGTAGCATGTGTAGTGAGCAACAAAGATACGGATGAATCCCGGGTTAGAATCTTTAAGCATCTCATGAAGCTAGAAGCTAGATCATGGTACAATGCACTTCCACAAGCAACCAAGGATGACTAGGAACCCTTAAAAACCGCTTTTAAGAGGCGCTTTGGGGGAGGTACCACTTCAGAAACGTTGTGGGACAAGTTGAGAGACTTGAAGTAGGAGGGTCTTTTAGAATATGCCACCTATGAGTCCAAATTTGTGGATTTGTGGGAACGGTGGGTTGAGTCACTGGCAAGGGGGGAAGCCGCACCCCATTTCCTAAAAAAAGATCGGTTCACGCATGGCTTATGGCCGCTTCTCAAGGAGAAGGTAAAAGGTAGATTCCCGGCTACGTACAAGTTAGCCGTTGAGATTGCTCGCCTTAAGGACAAGAAGCTGTGAATGAAAGCCAAAGAAACCGAGTCAACAGAAGCAGGAACATTGCATCGACCAGCAACTATGACAACCACCATACCACCACCACCGGCTCTTGGGGTAAGAGATGACCAACAAGATATGTTGGCCCATATTACTGACCAACTGCTGAATTTGTCTGTCCACTTAATACAGCAAGGGAGGAGTCAAGAAAGAGATCAAGACCCTGGAAGAGCACAACGACAAAACAGGGAGTATCATTGCTACAACTGCGGAGAAGACGATCACGGTATGTACTACTGTCCCCAACCACGACAAAACTATAATAGAGGAGGTAGGAGGAACCAATTGTCACCCCCTAGAGAAAGAACACCCCCACCCCGAGCACCACCCCCACCAACACAAATTCTACGTCCACCCCAGACACCACTACAAGCATCCATTCCACCTCTTCCACCAGCCCCACCACATGATCGCCCTGTAAACATCATAAGGCTAGAAGAGAAAGGAAAAGCCGTAGTAGTGGATCCACCTAGAGCAAAGGAGAGGGACAAGGGTAAGGAGAAGGTAACCTTTTTAGAACCACTTGAAGCCATGACTGTGAAAAGAGCTAGGAGGGAGAAAGCTACACAATCAGATGATGAGAGAAGCATGAGAGGAGAAACTAGCAAGAGGCCATCCAGGCCACGACGGAAATTGGGCATCACCGACTTCCAGCTAGGGGAAAGTTCTAAGCCCTATGATCTAACATTGGATGTGGCAGAGCAAGGACCGAAGATTACATGGCCACAGTTGCTACATCTTGTACCTAAAGTAAGGCGACAATGGTCTAAAATGGTAAGTACAAGACGCTCCAAAACAAAGGTAGCCGGAGCAATTTCGGGATGCAACATGGATGACATCCTTCCAATTGTCGACGTAAACATAAAAGGAAAGAGGGTTGGAAACACCTACATTGATGGAGGTGCACAAATCTGCGTAATGAGCGAAGCTATGATGCTTCGATTAGGGCTCGAGGTTGACAGGCCTTCTCCATGCAAGGCAAAGATGGCAAACAACGCAAAAGTAAAGTGTGTGGGTGTGGTAAGTGCCGTGAGAATCAAAGCTTTCAACTAAGAGGTAGAGGTAGATGTTTTTGTAATGCCTACTAAGGGAGAGGGCTATCCACTAATTTTGGGAAGGCCATGGTTGATGGCCATGAAGGCAAAACAGGACTGGGGTACTGGCCTTCTACGCAGGACCGGTAAGAAAGGGGAGACAATCTACTACGACATGAGGATTGGCAAGCAGAAGCAAATGAATCTGGAAACATCGGCAGATGAAACCACTAGAGAATCTTCCAGTTCTGAGGAGGAGACCACATCCACCGACGAAAGTGACAGTTCCATTGATGTGATGGGTATCATTATGAAGGATCCACAAAGGGTAAGCACAATTGGTGATCCATCACCAAAAGGGCAACCCAATGAAGAGGAGAGCAAATCACCTGGCCTAGGAGGAAGTAGGTTGAAGGGTATGTTGTCTACTGAATTAACACTTGAGGAGAAAGATAGTTTTTTGCAAATGTTGATGGGATTTCCTAACCTGTTCATTGACAACTATGAAAGAATCACAGGCATTACAGTGGTGGAACATCATATTAAGCTGAAGGAAGGGGTAAAACCAGTTGTGCAAAAGCTATGACGACTGGGGTCATACAAGAAAAGGCACTCTTGGCCGAGGTAAGGAAACTGCTGGAGGCGAGATTCATCTATCCTGTAGAAAACTCAGAATGGGTGTCACCGGTAGTGGTGACGCCTAAAAAGAATGGTAAGTGGAGGGTCTGTGTTGACTACAAACCACTAAATGCAGCTACAAAGAGAGACCACTTTCCTCTCCCTTTCTTGGATGAAATTCTGAATGAAGTAGCGGGTTTTGAATGCTATACCGTCTGTGATGGTTATTCTGGATACTTTCAAATACGCATAGCCTTGGAAGATCAGCTAAAAATCACTTTTATCACGCCATGGGGTTGTTTTGCATACAGGGTTATGCCATTTGGTCTCACAAATGCACCTGCCACTTTCCAAAGATATGTCACATATGTTTTTCAACCGTTCTTTGGAACATCCATAAGAGTGTTCATTGATGATTTTTGTATATATAGCTCCCGTACTTCACATTTAGAAAAGGTAACTGAAGGTTTGGCCAGGTTGCAGAGCCTAGGTGGGCAATTAAATGTGGATAAATGTCACATTGGGGAGAGTAAAGTCATTCTACTAGGCCATGAAATTTCAGCAAGAGGTATCAACGCCGACCCAAGTAAGGTGTCCGCACTCATAGCCCTACCTTCACCAACGAGCGCACGTCAACTGGTCTCTTTTCTACAGAAGGTGAGGTACTTAAGTAGATTCATGCATCTACTATCACAACTTGTTCTACCACTGCAACAACTCACTCAAAGATCAACTTTCACTTGGGACGAGGAAAGCGAACATCACTACAACAAGGTAAAGGAGGTCTTAGCCACTTTGCCAACTATCTCACCACCTAAGTGGGATGAAAAATTCTATGTCACCTCAAGTGTTGGTGATGACTCATTGGGGGCTGTGCTACTCCAAAAGGATACAACGACATCTTTCATGAGGCCAATCTACTTCTCTAGTCGAATGATGACAGCAGGAGAGAAAGGTTTCACCCATGTGGAACACTTATTCCTAGCTCTTAGATTTGCAACTACAAAGTTTAGGTCATATTTGCTGCCTAAGCAATTTGTGATTCTAACCACGGATGAAATATTTCCCTATGTTGTACAACACATGGATGTGTCTGCTAGGATTACTAAATGGCTAGTTCGTCTGCAAGAGTTTGACTACACGGTACAGGTAGAAAGCACGACAAGGGCAAGTTTGGGGGGACTCATGACCTACCAAGTCTTTGAAAGGGAAGAGAAGCAATCTAAGGAAGGAGAAGTCCGATTACCTCCAGTACCACCGATGGTAGAAGGAGCATACTCTCTCTACTTTGATGGAGCCTACAAGCGAGCGTCCGACAAAGCAGCTGCATGCATAGTGGTCTTTGATGACAAAGGGACAAAGGTATTTTCGTTGGGCCAATTGTTAGATTCACATTCGAACAATTAAGCTGAGTATGCAGCACTAACCAAGGGTCTACAATGGTGTGTCTCCCAAGGTGTACAACGCCTTAATGTATTTGGGGATGCTCTACTTCTGGTAAGGCAAGTAAATGGAGCATGGACATGCAAGAATCCTAGTTTAAGGACTCACTTAAGTGGTGTAAAAACCTTGTTGGGTAAGTTTGAAGAAGTTCAAATACACCATATCCCAAGGGCTCAAAACCAAGAAGCAGATGCCCTAGCAAGTGAAAGACTACAGGAAGTGGTGGTTGGAGCAATAAAACTAAAGCTCCCTCTATTTCAAGGCAGTGATGCCTTGCCTGACATCATGCATTTTTTGGAAACAGGAGAATGACCATCAGATTTAACAAAGGGACAGAAGAAATGGCTGACGTGGAAGGCCACAAGGTATCGACTCATCAATGACGGTTTGTATTGTAAGGGTAAGGACCAAATACTCAGGAAGGTCCCTCTCTCTCAGGAAATCACGGGAGTAATTGCTAGCTGTCACGACGGGGTTTGTGGTGGTCACTTTGCCCTAGACATAACAAGTAGGAAAATCTTGCAAGCAGGCTTCATATGGCCTAGCCTCAACCGTGATGTACACCACTGGTGCAAAACATGTAAGTTGTGTCAAAAGGCCGGCACTAGATCACTTATGCATGAACCACAGACACCTATTCTCTCATATGGCCCATTTGAAAAATGGGGTATCGACGCCATTGGGCCATTACCTAGGGCCAACTCAGGAAAATTCTACATTATCATGGGGGTCGACTACATGACTAGATGGGCAGAGGCTACAGCCACCACTAGAATCACAGCGGTAGAGGTAGCTAAATTTATCTACGAGCACATATGCTGTAGGTTTGGCACACCTTTAGAGATCATCTCTGATAGAGGGCCAGGTTTCACAGCAGACTTGGTAGGAGAATTAATGCAGAAACTGGGCATTACAAGGAGGCACTCTTCACCATATTACCCTCAATGTAATGGCCTAGTTGAAAAGGTAAATGGAATGGTTTCTAAAATTATTACCAAGCATGTAAACAATCATCCTGGAGACTGGGATAAGTATCTACTACCAGCTTTATGGGCCTATAGAACTTCATTTCGTACATCCTTGGGATTCACACCGTATCATCTAGTATTTGGTAAGGAAGAAATCTTGCCCATTGAAGTGCAACTACAAAGTCTCAGAGTAATGGCAAGCCAGCTTCAACAGCCCAACATGCATTTGAGAGATCACATCATCAACTTGGAAAGACTGCAGCTGGACAGAGAAGAAGCAATAAATTATTATGCAACACAAGCAGAGCATAGACTGCTTAGCTTTAACGAGTATCTCCGGAAAAAAGAATTGAAGAAAGGAATGTTGGTGCTCCGCTACGACAATCGCTTCGACACGCGCAAGGATAAGAAACTCCTACTCCGATGGGAAGGTCCTTTCATCGTCAGGAAAAAGTATGCCAATGGAAGCAACCAGCTTATGGAGGCTGATGGAAAACTTCATAAAACCGGGGTAAATGGTTGGCGACTTAAACCTTATTTTCTTCGATTTGACCAGGCTCCACCAATTGACATTCCAGATGAGGACACACCATCAGCCGCCACCTCCGACGATAATGATCAAACAGATGAGCTAGAGACATGAATGCCTCTAGCCAAAAGGGGAGGGCTAATGATGGGGGCTTTTCACAAGCCAAGCTCCCATACCCCTCTTCTCTCGTCCCCACCCCATGAAAACCCCCTCTTAGGGAGGGAGTGATAAAAGGCATTGGAAAAAGTAAGAAAAAAATAAAGTATGATAATGTAAATATATAAGAAAGGTAAAATAGGCCACCTCATGCCTGTGGGGTAGCCCATCCCCACCTTGCCTCCTTTTTCTTCACTGTTGCCCCTCCGTGTGTCCCTTTTCCTCTCCTCCACTCAAAAGGTCAACCCCCTCTCTCTTCCCCTTGTCCTTTCTCCTTTCTCTCTCCCCTCAATTTACCCCACCTCTCACCAATAATGCATTATAACTCACCAATAATGCACCCTAACTCACATGCAACTTACCCTATCTTCCAAAATAGTATACCCCACCCCCTCTTTCTCTCTCCTATCATATCCCATGACCCAAATACCCCCCTCTCTCTCTAAAGGGTGCCATATCTCTTGTCTTGTAGCTAAATAACCTTCCCCACACTCACACACACTCAGTTTCACTGAAAAAGGTGCCCACAGACCCATCCCCACCCAGTGGTTACCTGATTTTTCTTGTGTTCACACACATCTGCACACAGATTCACCTCTGAACACACTCCCCTCTCTCCCCTCTTGTAATTACTTTATTCTCCATGTCACCTCTCACTTTTTTTCATCAACCCATCTCTCTCTCATGAGACTGCTGTTCTGGCACATATACACACATCCAGACAAGTGGGGCCCACAGTCACATGGCCTATGTAGATAATGATTTCTTCATTTCTAAATTCTAGAATTCCTCCCCCCTCCTCCCCTATATAAAGAGGGGTCACCATCACACTAAATACACACACACCATCACCAAAGAGTACAATATGCAGTGTGTGTGCCTAGTGCACACACACACACCCACACCATCACCATCACCGCAATCACCATGCTCGTCTTGAGCATGACCTCTACACCCTTGGGCTATGGAAGATGAAGGGAAACCAAATGAAGGATGATGGCCATAACCCTCGTGCGAGTCTTCGCCATCAACTCCCACCTATCCGCCATGTGCTCTACCACTCTCTCCCTTCTCATTCCCCTACCCTATGCTCCCCATTTCATCGCCGTATTCTCTAAATAAAGCTTGAGGTTTTGTGAGTATGTTTTCTTGCAATGTTTTGTCCATGTGAGGTGTGCGGAATCACCACCTAATCTCGTGTTTGGAGTGAGCTTGTGTATGTGTGAAGGGTGTGCGGATTTGCCATCCTTTTGTGATGCCTAAGTACTAAGCCGCTATACCCCCTCCCTCTCTCTCTCTCTCTCTCTCTCTCTCTCTCTCTCTCTCTCACTTGATCTCATTCCCTTTCCTCTTCATCATTACTCCCAAGCATCCATCTCTCTTGGATGAAAACTTTTTTATGGTGGTGTGTTGTTTGCGTCCTAGCCGCTGAAGCTAGGTGGTGCCCCTGTTTGCTTTACCATGACAGGCTCGAGGCGCGCCATTTGGTCCCCGGTGTTTTAGAGGCCGTCGGGGTTCGGGGTTCGCTTTGCTCCCGTCAATGCAAAGGGGAAAACCAATGCTCAAAATTCTTCCCAAGGCACTTCCAACAACAACAACAATCGGTCCAAGGAGAAGGGATTTTACAAAGGCAAAAACAAACTCTCTCCTGAAGAGATTGAAGCTTTTCGCAAGGACCATAAGTGTTTCAAGTGTGGGGAGCAAGGACATTGCTACTGTTCTTTCCCCAAGAAGAATGCTCACAATAAGACTCCTAGGGCTTCCACCATCAAAGCTCCAAAAGAGGATGTTCATTGCAAAGGATCATCACTTTCCTATGCTTGGCAAAAGGTAAGAGAGCATGATGCCTTCATCTTGTTTGACCTTGGATCTACTCAAAACTTCATATCAATGGAGTTGGCCACCAAGTTGGGCATTGAAGCTTTTGAGATGGGAGATATGGTAACGGCTGACATAGCTTTCAAGGGACAACAAGCCTCCGTTACTCCCTTGATTGGGAAGTTGAGGCTCTATGTTCAAAGCTATGCCGACAAAGAAGAATTTTTCATCTCTCCTCTCTAACATGAGGATGCTATCCTAGGGGCGCCATGGTTTGATCACATGGCTCCCAATATGAAGTTCCCCGAAAGGTGAATCTACTTCACCTACAGGGGAAAGAACATGTATATAGATGCTAGTGAGCGTGGTTGCACTATTCCACTTGTAAATCCTCCTGCTTCTGATAAATCAATGAAGAGCTCAATTTTTGCGTACATGATTTTTGTCAAAGAGTCTCTTAAAGATCCTAATGTTTCATCCAATGTAGATGGTAGGAATCAAGAAAAGTTAGACTTGTCTAATTTTCTAAAAGGATTCCAAGCTGTGTTTATCGATGATATCCCTATGGACTTACCTCCAAAACGAGGGGATGATGACCATCGCATTGACCTCCTTCCAGGAAGCTCACCGCCTAACAAGTCTCCTTATCAAGTTTTTCAAGCTCAACAAGAGGAGATCATGAGGCAAGTACATGAATTTGTAGACAAAGTCATGGTGAGGCCTAGCTCCTCTCCCTTTTGTTCTCCAATCCTTTTAGTTCAAAAGAAAGATGGTACATACCCTATGTTTGTGGACTATCGAGCACTAAACCATATCACTATCAAAAACACATTTCTCGTGCCCCGAGTAGAAGATCTATTTGAAAATCTAAAAGGCTCTATCTAATTCAGTAGGATATCCTAAAGACCATGTTTTGCACAACGTTTGGTCTTTATGAATATTTAGTCATGCCTTTTGGCTTGACTAGTGCACGAGCTACATTCAATCGTCTAATGGAGAAAATTTTTAGACCTTACTGAAAATTCACTCGAGTGTTCTTTGATGATATCATCATCTACTCCAAGTCTGTGGAGGAACATAAGCAACTTGATCTCCAAGTGATTTTTCAAGCATTGAGGGAGAATAAGTTTTGTCTCAACCAAAAGAAAAGCGATTTTTTATATCTAGGTCATATTATCTCTCAAGATGGTATCCGTATGGATCCATCGAAGTTAGAGGTAATAAAAGCATGGCCTAATACAAGGAATCTACATGAACTAAGAAGCTTTATTGGTATGTGCACATACTATAGACGCTTCATAGCAAAATTTTCTCAAATAGCAGGACCACTACATGACTTAACTAAGAAGAGCGTTAAGTATTTATGGACTGCTAAGGAGAAAAAGGCTTTTGATAAGCTCAAGAAGAAGCTTACCTCTCTCAACCAGTCCTCATGCTTCCCAATCTCTCAAAGCCATTTGACATCCAATGTGATGCTTATGGTGATTGCCTTGGAGCAGTTTTGCTTCAAGAAGGGCATGCCATAGCATATGAGAGCCAAAGGCTCAATACCGATGAACAAATCTTGGGCATTTATGAGAAAGAGCTTTTAGTTGTTCTACATGTCCTAAACACATGGAAGCACTACTTATTGGGGACTCCATTTATTCTACGAACCGATCACCAAAGTCTCAACTTGTATTTCATGACGCAAACCAAGCTTCCCAACAAACAAATGAGGTGGATTTTTTTTTTTTGCAATTTAATTTCCATATTGCTCACATTGCTGGTAAGCACAATCAAACTACCAATGCACTTTCACAATGACCAAAATTTTATGCGGTGTTTATAGCTACTCACAACGATCTATCTTCTATGATAGATGAGTATGCTACTGACGTTGACTTTAGAGACATAATGTCAGCCTTTGCTTTGGGGAAGAAAGAGGAACCATTCACCTTGCAGGATGGTTATCTTCTCCATGGAAAAAGGCTATGTGTTACCCATTCTCTTCGTGTGAAAGTTATGTATGAATCCCATGCTCCTCCCTTTGTGGGGCATAGAGGTATTCAACCTATTGTTTGGGGAGTAGAGACGTATTTCTATTGGCCTACCATGAGAGTGGACATACAAGAGTATGTTTCAAAATGTGTAGTATGCCAAAAGACCAAGTATGATAGAGGGAAGAAACCTGGATTACACCAACCATTGCCTATCCCAAATTCACCATGGGAGAGTATATCCAGGGATTTCATCTTTGGATTACCCAAGTCTATCCATGGGAATACGGGAATATGGACAATAGTTGAAAGGTTCAGCAAGCAAGTACATTTTATTTCTATAAAAAAGACTATTAAGGCACACCAAATGGCAACTCTCTTCATATCACATAATGCACCTGTCACCATACATGTCCATTGCTTGTTCTTGCTATGGTCGACACACTTTGGCTACACCATCATTGCCCAGTCCCCTTGTTGAACATTCATGTTCAACCAAAAACATGTTTATTCACCTAAAAATTTCAAAACTAGCAAGCACTGCGAGAAAACAAAGAAAAAACCACTATTGCATGTACAAAGTCTTATTCCTGCTTCCTACTATCAATCCACAGGTGGGTTGCCCCACCCCTTGAAAAGTCTGACCTCCTAGATCAAACACCTGGCTTTGCTGTTTTCCATCCATCTACAACAATCTTCAATAGTGCTTCACCCAAGTACGTAGCCACCCATGCACACAATATTCTCATAGCATCTTTGCACCACTTTGAGCACCCATGTGCCTCCTTAACACATCTGGCTCTACCAGCACATCATCTGATCCAACAAGTGTGTTTGACCCTCCCTCCCATCCATGTAGAGCAGAGATCCTCTCAAGGCATCCCTGTATCTAACGGATAACATTCTACAGAGTTGCACTTACAAGCACACTTTTCAACCATGAGTTGCATACCTCTTTTGAAAGCTTGGACACAAGCTTGGAATCTCCATCACTTTCCGTAGAGTACACTTGCTGCATTTGTTACACAATTGGCTCCATCCTATCCTTCTTATCCTCTTCAAACTGAATCCCAGCATCATCAAGCCCTTCTTCATAGATTGGCCCTTCAAGATCAATCAAGTTATCAACTTTGTTAGCTTCATCTGCCTGCTCTTCCACTTTCTCCTCAACCACAAAAGATAGAGAATCACCCTCTATCGCACTACCTGGTCTTCTTCCATGGCCAGGTTTTCTTTATCTTTCATGGTAAAACTCCATACCTGATACATCTCTATGGCACATTCCATTTTAACTTTCACAAGCATAGCCATCAACATGGCACCACATAGCATCTTTACCTATATGTCCACCTCTATAGGCTTGGATTCCTACACTTGGACTTCATCAAGGACTTCAAGCACATTGGTTAGCACTTTCTCCTACTCCTCCAAAACAAATTTCACATCTTTATCCACATGCAAGAGATCAAACTCCTCATACCTTGAGTAAGACAAATTGGTTTCCCATGTTGTATCAACATCCATAGAACTGCTATCATTTGCTTCCACTTCTTCTTCTATCTCAAGATCTAGGATTTCCTCTACTTTTATCGCTTGAAACTCATCTAAAAACCACACTTTTTGATCCCTAGCACACCTCAATGGAGCTTGACCAACCCACCTGAGTTTGCATGTGCATCTTCTACACGGTTTGGAACCAATCGCACTTCTTCCACTATAGCTGGAGCTTCCCTAACTGGCATCCTTGGCATCAAAACACTCCATATCTTTGCAACCATAGAACCCTTGGTTCCCCTTGCATCGAAAATTCCCTTTGCATCACACTTGGCTTCACTTCCACCACACCAACTTGTGTAGGCACCGCCACATTTGATAAATCCTACCTAGCTTGCCACTTCTTCAAGCTCTTCTTGGTTTGACCTCTTGCCAAATCCATTGCTTCGACATATGTCATCGGTCCATCTTCCTCGATTTTATATCGAGCCTCCTCATGCAAGCAATCCATGCACTTGCTCAAATAATCAACATCAGTTATCTCTATCATCTATCTCCAAAGGGCTTTAAATTCACATTCAAACACTCAAACACTCAAAAATCTTTGTCCAGGTTTTTCTTTGGACCATCTAGTTTCCTCTTTGCCTCATACAACTCCCACACATACTAGCATCAAAAGTCTGCTTCCAAAGTCCTCGAGTCCGTCTTTTCTTTATTTGTAATCCATCGTACCATGTTTTTGATTATCCACAAACTAGGAGTGGGAAAACTTGAAGAGTGCCTTCTTCTCTTGACAATGTTCTCTTTAGCATGAGCATACCATAATCTTAGAGCCAAGTTTTTGCATCTTCCACCCCAGTGAATATGGGAAAACTTGGCTTCTCTAATCCACAACATCACTTTCAAATTGTAGCAATCAGTATAGTCCTCCATGGGGGCCCCAGAAGATGGAGAGTGGGATTAGGAACACACTCTTAAATACACACAGATGCCTCTCTATATCCCAAGGTACTCACAACACCCTTGTCCACTAGAATTCACCATCAAAACTGCACATCTCTGGAAGAACATCACGGTTTACATGCATACCAATGTACGCATTCTTCACACGATCAACATACATCATACCACACCGATTTTGTCTCACTCTAGTAGTTTCATAACGCATGCCTCTTTGTCTATCTCTTTTACACACACAATTGGCTCGGGGGGCACACACATCACTCACGTACCGACGCCACACTTTGAGCAGAGCAAAGACGAGAAGGGGGGAAAGGGGGAAGAAATGGCACAAAGTTTGGCTATGGTTTGTTCCAATTATGATAAAAACAACATCTACAAACACCATGAAACTCGGCTATACTTTTTCTCCGTTGGAACAAGCCCAAAAGTCTTTGGTAGCACACAAGTTTTCCTTCAAGGAGCTCTCCTTGTTGAGAGCTCTGTCCTCCCCCAAGAGCTATCTAAAAAAAACTCCTTTGAGAACTCCTCTAAAATGCAAAAAATGGGCCCTCTTATGGGCGTGTGCAACCGTTCTAGTTTTGGCCTAACATTTCTCTTTTAGCTTGCCTTTTTGCATGACCAACCTCTTCTATATCCGACTTTACTTGTCTCCCAAGTTGTGTGTGAGGGCCCCCCATGCATGGCAGTAGCGCTTGATGCTATTGGTGGGACACCCCCCTTGTCTTCAAAAGTTTTGAGGTGTAGGAAGCCCCTCTTTGTGTCCAAAAATTAGGCGCCCCGATAAGGGCCGTGGGAGTAACCCACATGCCATATTAGTAACTGCAGTCAACTATTCCGTATTGGCCTACCAACGGACACCTTAGGCATCACCAATAGCAGTCAAATACACCACGTGCCCACCAGGCACATTGCAGAGGAGCGCTTGTAGTGCCTCCTCTATAGCCACCACAAGCTTCTTGGGAGCTCTCTCTCTCAGCGTCGTTGCTCAAATGGGGGGCACAACCGAATATAAGTACCCTCCACTCTTGTTTCCTCTCTTTGCATGTGGGTTTTTAAGAAAGCACCATGTGCTCTTTGCCGCAGGTGTCGGAGGCCGGGAATTAGCCAAAACACCGTGTGCAATCCAAAAATGGCTGCAAGCACACAACTAGACAGTCCTAGCAAGCTCAAAGGGGAAATGGTGTTTCACTCACCACTCAATGCTTTCGTCGTGAAGGATCCTCTGCTGCAAAAAAGAAGGAGTTGCCATCACCACGATGCTCAACCGCCTTTCCGCCACCGATGCCTCCGCAATGCTCAATCTCTCTCTCTCTCTCTCTCTCTCTCTCTCTCTCTCTCTCTCTCTCTCTCTCTCTCTCTCTCTCTTAAGCGCGCACACACACACACACACACACACACACACACACACACGTGAGAACATAAAGGAGGAGAAGACAGAGGTAGAGCAAGGGCACTTCTTAGCTTGCACCTCAAATAATGAGGATTTTAGGTCGAAATAGACCTTTTATAAGAGTAAGACCCATTCACACATGGTCACCCACAGTGGCCGGTCGTTGCAAAAATACTGTAAAAATAAGATAAGTGGTGCAGCTATCATCGGTGATGATCACCTAGCGACCTATTCGATCGACAAGCCTGGTCCATGACTCAATCAAATAATGATAATGCGTTCGTTGAAGGTGATAGGGTGTCCGTAAGGGTTAACATGCCCCCCTTCTTGATGTAGATTTCGTCCTTGGAAGCTACTGAGATGAAGCTCGTTCATCGAGGTGGAAGAGCATCTGAGGTTGAATGTATTTAACTTTCTTCAAACCCTGCAAAATCAATAAAAAAATGGCACAGTAATTGCATTCTCATATACAACTAAAAATCATATGCAATGAATAGGCACACAGATTGATTGGTAACAGAATATTAAACAATTTTTCAGGAGTAAACATTAAACTCTAATATAATCAAATGCATAAGCACTTGTAAAGTTCAAAAAATAAACAATTCTAGAGTCACTAACTTTATGGTCAAGAAGCACTAGAGGTCAATTATTAATACCATGGGCAGGCTTCTCAATTCAAAGTATTTCATGTCCGAGGGCTGAGTAGAGGCTATACTTAGAAGACCTTCTAGTTAAGCTAAAATAAAAGGAATTTCTCATGAAATCATCACCTGAATTATTCCCTTCTCTTTGACCCCCCAAAGTTTTTTCACATTGATTCAATTTTTGATGTGTGTGCTTATTTTGTATGCCTTGGGCTTTTTAAGTTTCAAGGAAAAGCACTCACATTGGGAACCTCTAGGGCTCTAGTACCATAGGTAGTACATGTGAGTGAAGTACCAAATTAAGGTTTACATTCTTGACACTTTTGTATATTTGTTTTTTCTTTTCATTGCCTTTTAGTTTTGTAACTTTGGGGGGTCATATTGACATTGTTACCCTCCCCAGGCTCATCACAATAGTAAACTCCCTTTAAAATAGTTAAACTAAAGGTCAAGAGGGATTAAGCCCACTAGAAAGCACTAGTACATTGCACACAATGCTGCCTAAATTGGATTAAGAACCTAAAGTAACCATTGACAATTAAGAAGGCATTTCCCATGGTATTAAGAGAAGATCTCTAACACCTAACTTGGTGAAACTAGCTTAGTCAGACTGCTTGATTGATAAATCTAGACAAGGGATTATGACATAGAATTATATTGAATGTAATGTTTAAATTTAATACTAAAGGTTTGACTTCCTTAAACTGCCAAATAAAGAGGCCCTCCTAGACCCCATTCTCTTCCTAATGAAAATAGAAGCTTCAACACAACCTCCACCTACCATTGTAAATATCCATACAAACAAGGAAGAACTTGCACCTCCCGTTGTAAGTTCACCACCTACAACAATGCTGCAAGTAAAATCATGGTAGACTACCTTACCACCTTTACAATGAGATGAAATGCCTGGGCGGGTCGAGATCTATTGGTCAAAGTCTTCACCCATAACAACTTTAAACAATTGTTTTCAAAAGATGACGACATCATTCCAAAAGGTATGATCTACCCAAGGAAGGGGGGAGTGTTTGATGTGACCTACATCATTCACTTGCTCCCCTCTGAACCTTCCTCCCTGACATCTCAATCCCCCAATCTTAGGGAATGTATATATATAGCCCTATACTCAAGAAAGCAAAAATAAAAAAGTAAAAGAGCAAGATCCACCAAACAAAATCTGGAAACCTACAAATTGGTAATAACACATTATGCACAAGGACACGATCTTTTGACATGACCCTTATGATATTTGCACTCTAACCAAATTACATTTGTGTGTACAGATATGGCTAGTACACTAGAGTCATCCACTCCTACCTTGAGTGAGATGTGCCCCCTTTACTTTTCAAAGTGTTTCACATAGTCTACCCAGTGCTTGCCTGTGAATGGAATTTGGTAGGTACACTAGCGTTTGAGAAGAATTTTGAGGAATTAGAATGGTTGATACGTCTATTGACCATGACTGATTTCTACTCGGTAGAGAACGTCTTTCCAATTGCACAAGCTTACCCTTTTGACCAAGATGACTATAGACATCTAGTGACCTTATTAGTGAAAATTTGTTCCTCTAATAATGAGAAATATTTACATGACTACACGGATGGCACGTATGGTCTCATGGATGATGACTTTGTTTTTCTCAATGATGACGAGGATAGGGGTTTAGACCTAGGGCTACCCGCCCATCTATTCAATATCCTATTTCCTTGACTCTCTAGGGGGGTGCAAATAGTTAGGTTAGGGTTCCTTATGTTGTTTGATTGTGTTCAATAAAGGTTGATGCCTCTTCCCACTGATGTGTCTCCTAGAGGTATTCCTTGTAGTTTCTAGTGTGTACAAGAATGCATTGCAGAATTACAATTTTGAACTTCATGGAATCTTTGTTACGTTCACTCTTTGAATTGAGCACGATCATCAACACGAACAGGTGTTTCTTGTCCATTAGCATTGCCTCTTGTCTTTTTTTAGCATCCATGTTTTTCTGCTTTAAATGTGATTGGTAGCACAATATTCAGCATTTCCAAAATGAAATTCAAAATCTAGCGGGTAAAACTATATCATGGAGCATCCTATGGAAAGAGCACATCACATAGATTGCAGATCTAAGTTCTCCGCTCAAATCAGAGATCATATGTGGGATTTATGTAAGGCCAAAAATCATAAAATTTCCCACCTCGTTTTTGGGGAAAAAAGTGCATCCTTTGACTACTCTTACACATCTCTTACACACCCACCATTCTTGCACACATGGCATATACCTATTCGTCAAAATCTTAATCACCTCCATGAGCTCATGGAAAATAAAGAGGCCCTCCTAGACCACATCCTCTTACTAATGTATATATAAACTACATGAAGAGCAAGAAGCTTCATTTGTTTTTTCCATGTTTGAGCTGAGCAAAACAATCCTTTCTTTCTTGGGTACCCAAACTAGCTCCGGATCAGGTGTATAGTGTTCTGTGATCTTTTCCTTCCCACCATCTTCAATCGGGTTTATCGTTACAGGATTTGACTCACACGGGTCTATAGGTGAGAGGTAAGAACACAATCTATGTTTAGGCACCTAGATTTTATCATTCCCTTCAGAGTAGTCTTGGGCTTCCAATAGTCGTTTAAAAATGCAATGCAATGTTTTCTTACATTTTTTGGAGCGAGTGGGGCGTTTGCACACACACACACACTCATTGTGTATTGTGCAAAGTGCAAGAGCTCCTTCTCCTTCTCCAAGCAAGTAGAGAGGTTGAGAGCCTACACCAACACTCTTGGCTATGGAATGCAAATCCAACCAAGAGCCATGCTTCAATGATTAAGCTTTCCATCTTCTCCATCTTCATTACTATGCTATTATGTATTCTAGAAAGAAGAGTGATGATAAGTGAGGAACTAATTCTTTCTCCTATGAAATGTTTCTTCTTCCTCTTCCCTACCCTCATTCCCTGCTAGCTCTCTCCACCTTTGAAGGAGTTTGAGGTCTTGGGACTGAGGCTTGGGATAGTTAATGCTTTCCACAAAGTTTATGCTATGTTCGTGGTGCATGAAGCTTTCCATCTTCATTGCATCACCTACGTCACAAGGAATACAAAGATTGTATTGTAACGTCTCTCTTGATGGGAGAAATTATAATACAGATGTGTAATGCCTATAGCTCCGCAGTGGAGCAATAAAGATTACGAAAATGGATACCCTCACACTTCCTTACACTATATGAACAACAATGTATATGAAGACATAATAGAAGACAATACAAAGGAACAAAGCACCGTCTTCTTCATTGATATGTAGCAGAACATACAATTACATGAGAATGATATATTGATTGCTTGAGAGATATCCACAAAGACTGGTATGCCCCCCAAATAGACCCGCTACTCCAGTGCAGATTGAGAATGGTGCAAAACCCTGTCTTGTCCCATGATATCCCATGAAGAACTATCCAAATCCGCATGAAGTACTATTCCGCAATGCCCAAACATCCGCAGTACTACAGTGTGCGGCTTATTCCGTAACACGTGGCACGCACGGTGGATTGCGCAAACCCACAACTTTAGCGTCTCCGTGTCGAAGGCTCCTGTCGCTGCTCCTCTTCACGCTCTGGTGACTAGGAAATGTCGATGTAGCCAAATCCCCAAAAATCTTGCCGATGGACCTTGTAAACCTCCGCCAACAACTGTGGATCTATCTCAGGCTGCTCTGGCCAAGGTTCCCTTGGAATGAATTGCATTGGGAAGGAAACAGACTGAGGTGCCTATGGTAAAGGGGCAAGAGGGGTATGAATAGGCTAATACCGAGCCAAATATCTATTTAGAGCAAGCCAAAAAGGTGGACATGGCGAGAGACTGAGTGAAAAAGAATGAGCCAATGTCTCCGCCTAAAAACAGACTCTGCACACCTCCCTATGAAGACGACGAATGAATCGCTACAAACGAGAGACATGGGCTCGGGCTTCAGCACATTTTTCTGTAGCTTTTGCCCAATCAGAAATATCAAAACCTTCTTGGACAATGCTCTTACCTTTGTCATTACTAGGCGGCTTAGGTTGGCTCACCATGAGTTGTTGAGCTGGTTGCTAAGTTACCGTCTCATTGGATAGCATAGACCTCCAGTTCTGCATTTGATTCTCCAAAAAAGTGTGCACGTCCTGCTACATTTCCACTTCTAGTGCATCAAGATCATTCAAATTGATCATCAAATCACCAGGATGTGATGCTAAATAATTTGTCAGGCTATTTTGCATTTGCAAGTGAATAAGTTCATCTTGAATAGAAGAAACAAACACAGAATTAGCCTCCCTTAGTGTTTGCATTTCACCAGGGACTGTACTATCTAATACTGAGGTTTGGCTTGCCAGCTCTGCATTGCGAGCCTGCAAGGCAGCTTACCTGTGATTCGAGCTCGGTGACTGGTGCCTAAGTTACGGGTGCTGACTAAACTCACCGCAAGGAATCCGCCATGTGTTGCAAAAAGGTTCTGCATGCTTGGAGCTGATCCGAGGGATTGGTGGTATGAGTTTCCCAAGGTAGAGAGACTGGATTGGTTCCCACCGCATTTACAGCTACCCGATTAGCATCAGGGTTTTTTGGTTGCGAATCTGCAGAGCCAGTTCCCTCCGGATTTGAAGTTGTATCTTGCTCTTGCATTCTTTGACGCTAGCACACAATTGCAGAATCCTCTAATAGTTGGCCTCTGACCACAGTCAACGTTGAAGCAGGAGGTAGTGTGGAAAGCATGATTTTCTCCTGTCCTCACTTTCGGCTCGATGTCCCTGCAGTGGTCATCTCCTTTGAAACAGAGGCTACCACTGCAGTAGAAGCACCAGCTACATCTGATACTCGATCAAGGGTATGAGACAAATCCTCAACAGAAACGGAACTCGGAGCGAGTGCCGACTGCGTGGTGTTGCGGGCAAGAAATATATCATCCTCAAAGTGGCACAAAGGGCAAAGGGCAAGAGTAAAAAACTTCCTATAAGGGAAACACCAATGTGAGAAGTTGCCCTACCTTGGTATTTGTTGGGGCACTGCGCCCCATGTGCCCCACCACTCATGACATTCTACCAACAATCTTTCCTTGACTATTGTTGTCCAAGCCACTGGACCAAAGTTGGCAGAATGCAATACATTACATGCTTTAGCAAAAATGGTGTACATTTTGGGTTGCAACCAAATTGCTTTCAAGAACCAGTGATACACAACTCTTATCACTGCATCAGTGAGCCTTGACAACTTGTATTTTCCCTTCACCTTCAAACCAAACTCCAGCTCTGCCTCTGCAGCAAGAATAACGTGTGATGCGCGCACAACGCCATCGCTAGGTAGGAAACAACACCTTGAAATTCTTTTAGCTGTTAACTAAATCTGCTGATTGTTTACTTGCACCATATCACCAAGAGCTAACTTCTCGCTCAAATCCATAGCCTGCGGGTGAACATGGATACCTTGCCAATTGAGGTTGGCGAAGACACAAAACCACAAATCCTGCAACCATGCGTCCACCCGTCTGAGAGCCAGCTGCTGCACATGAGTGAAAGGAATGCACTGTAACAAAGAAGTTGTCATTGTGGCAAAGGCAAACTGGAGAAAAGAAGAACACAAAAATGCAGCAATGTGAAAACCGTACAAGTAGCGCGAATAAATAAGGTATCTGCTGCATGCACAAAACCACTCACAAAGAGTTCTCAAAATAGGGCGTGCCACGGTGTCGAAACCATCATAGCCCTTTTCCCTCTTTTTGAGATTGCATGTTAAATAATCCCCAATCATGATTAAGGCGGCTTTCGGCTCTTGTACCACAGCAATAGGGCACTTAATAGAGGTGGGTGAAAAATAATGCCGAAGTCGGAACCCATTCACCAGAACAGAAATCACCTCCGTCTGTCAATCAACCAAATAAAAGGAAGTAGGCCCACATGACTTAAGAATCCAGAACAGCCCAGACCACCATAATTTCAACTTCCCAGGCATCTTCCCAAGGTGGGCGTTAAATACAAGAACCAACTGGCCTCGCAAAAATTTCCGTTCTTTAGGTCGATCCAACCATTTATTCCGTCGGGATTGCAGATCTTGCAGCACCGCAAAACTGCGCAATCACTTTTCATCCAATTCTTGCAAAACATCCAAACGATAAACAATGGAATCTTCTGGAAGAAGCCTCTCTACAATCAGCATCCGCAAGCTTGGCACCACATGCTCCACTGGGGTAATTGCCTCCATTCCAAATGCCAATTTGAAAGGAGTTAGTTTTGTTGCCACTTTATATGCTGTACGATAGGCCCATAATGTGGAAGGAAGTCTGACATCCCAATCCGTTTGATGCAAATTAACTACTTTGTCAAGATGCAAACCAATTGCTTGTTAGTTGATTCTGCCTGCCTATTCGCTTGAAAATAATATGGGGCAGATTTCTTGTGTAACACAAAATAGAATTGCAACATTCTCTCCATCACCTTATTCAAGAAATGGCTACCCCAATCACTAACCAACTCAATAGGACAACCATATTGGAAAACAATATCCTTATATAAGCACCCAGCAACAAAAACCGTTGTATTATCCTTCAAAGGCCATGTTTCCACCCATTTAGTTGCATAATCCATGGCCATCAAAATATACCGATTACAAGTGCTAGCTGCTACTGGTTTAAAAGGCCCAATAAAATCGAATCCCCATTTTTGAAAAGTCTCCAAAGGTAATATTGGCTATAAAAGGCATTCTAGACATCTTAGTAGGTTTCCCCAACCGCTGAGAAACATCACAATGTTGTACAAAATCCCTTGCATCTTGAAACAATGTTGGCCACCATAATCTAGATTGTAGCACTTTCCGTGCCGTGATCAAAGCTGCAAAGTGACCCCCTGCAATGCCTGCATGAACCTCCTCCGAAACACATCCTTGCTCTTGTGGTAGGACACATCTTAGCACAACATCCGCTACTGTGCGATAATACAACTTTCCCATGACAATCTCAAAATTCCGGCTTCAAATAGCCATCCAACGTCGTTGATGTTTGGACAAAAATGAAGGCATTTCTCCACTGTTGAGAAAATGGAACATCTCCTCATAGCAGGTCCAGGGAATGCTAGAAATCATCCAGGATGATTGCATAACTGGAAGCTTATCTGCAACTACTCCTGTCAAAAATAGGGAGGCATCTGGAAATTCATCCACAACCCCCGTCGGCGGCTTGCCAGAATCAAGCTGGGACAGGTAATCAGCAACCGCATGCTGCGCTCCTAGACAATGTATGACCTCAAAATGAAATTCTTGTAGCAAGAGCACCCATCTGGCTAATCATCCTGTCAAATTATGTTGGCACACCAAGTATAAGAGAGCCGAATGATCCACATGAAAGAAAAATCGTCGTCCCAACAAATAATGACAAAATTTCTTCACCGAGTAAATCATCCCTAAGCATTCTCTTTCTGTGATTGAATATTTTTTTTTAGCGGATGAGAATCGTCTGCTGGCATAATAGACAAGTCAAAACCACCCTTGAGTTTGTTTCTGCATCAGCACAATGCCAATAGCCCTATCACAGAAGCATCCACAAAAACATGAAAATCCTGACCCCAATTCGGAGGGATCATGGTAGGAGCTTTGGACAGCTGAATTTTTAATCTTTGAAAGGCCAGATCACATTCTTGGGTCCATTCAAAAACTTTGGCATGTGCTGCCTGATTAATAGGTATTGCCAAATGTGCTACAAATGATGTTGGTGCCTTTGGTTTATACCCTTCCTTGAGTAAAATCTTGTGCCCCACACCTTACCTCCCTCATAAATCCTTGTACTTCATTGCAAACAAATTATGATAGGAGCTACACATTTGAACATAGATCTCCTTCTCTTTCTTAGTGAGATCCTCACTCAACATGCTAGCTACCTCCTCTATGCCAAATCCATGAACTTGAGGTTGTGTACCTTTGTTTGCATGGGAATCATCTATGGTAACACAAAACAAATCAACATATATCTTCAACATGTTGTCGTCTCTCTCCTCTTCCTATGTGTCAGTGTAAACATCATCATAGGTCATCTCGGTCTCATACTCGTATCTTGTCATCATTTCATCTTCATCTCTTGCTAAAATAGGATGAAAATTTCTCTCTTTAGTCTTAAAATTCAACACAATTTGTCTCCCCTTCTCTTTGTCAGGCAAGGTGAACACCCTGCTCTCCTAATCTTGTTTGGCCCCTATTGCAAGTAGCCTACTTTCATCATGAAAAAGTCAATAAGTCACTCTATTCCCATCACATTTACTCTCACATCTTGAGCCATTCCTAGCCACCTTGCTTAAGCATGGTAGGCTATCCTCATTTTCATATTCAACTTAGCCACTAACTTAACACCTATATCTCTAATCGCTACTTTTGTCATAAGATAGACCTGAGCTCATTTATCTATATAAGCTTACACCTACATATTCTTCTCAATGATATCATCAACAAGAGAAAGAACATTAGTTGGTCTTCCTACTTTTAGGGCCATATTTTGCACTGCATATACACCACCTCTAATTCTTGGCACCCTTTATGCTAACACTCGTGGACCAATGCCTTCTTAGCTTAGTATTCAAAGCCAATAACTACACAAAAGTGATGTTAGACTTTTGACTCTAAATGTCACATACCAAATCATACTCGGGATAACCACGTCCCAGCTGAAAGTTGGCTTGCTTAGTTTTGCGATGTCTTCTCCTCTTGCTAGTCTTTGGTTGCTCTCTGCCTATGTATACTTTGTCTTTGCCTTGGTGAGCTCTAGTTTGCCACTTAGTTTTTGTTTCCATTTCTCCTCTTTCCCGCTAGTTAGCTAAGACTTTCCACATCCTGCTTATCCCCTTGATGATATTGACTTTAGGGACCTCACCATTATGTAACGGAGGTGGCGGTACTGGATTCTTGATGACATGCTCTTTTTGGCCATTAAACTACCCTTGACCCTTTCCTCTGCCAAACAGTGGGTGTATACCCCCTCTTTCCCTAGGAAGATGTGGAAAATTTGGTGCATAATGACCCTTTTCTTCACAATTGTAACACCGGTTGGGCAATGTCCTTGCCCTACCTCTCCTTCCTCTTGTTTTTAGTCTATCCATCACTCTTAACCGCAATTCTTGCATCTGCTTGGAAAAATCCTCAATTCTTTGCACCTAATTATGTGGAACAACTACTACCCCTTACTTCACATGATTCTCCTCATGGAAAGCATGAGGGCTCTATGGTTGGGTAGGAACTACCATATGGTAACCCAATATGTTGTCAAGAAGTAGGCGGTCTTGCCAGGAAGGCACCGGGCCTCTTGCTGTGAGAGTTTGTGAGGAAGCTCAAGGGTTATGAGAAAGAGCTAAGATGTAGATAACATAGCTTCTAGGTCTAAAGAAGAAATGTAGCCAAAGAAACCGCTCACTTTTCGTTACAAACACACACGTGATGGAGAGAACTCATGAAAGATAGTCAGAACAAAACAAAAATAAAAACATCGAGATTACGATCATATCGTATCATGGGTAGGATAAAAGGGTTAATGGATGAGTTAATGATATTTAATCTTTGTTGTCCAAATAAGCTACGGATTGCTCTTTGGAACTGTAGCTTTGTGCTTACTATAATGTATATGTTTTGTCTAGCGATGGGGATTAGTTGTGAGTACAAATCCTCTTGATTCATAATAAAATAACCACACTCACATCAAAAGAGAAGTTATAGTCAACAATAGGTAGTATGATGGGATCTGGTGAGAGAAGTATTTCGTTGAGCCTTTCAGGACCAAATAGAAATACTATGAGTTGCTGAAAGTGAATCTTTCGACTAATCCAAATGTTGACCCTAATAGATTGCACAGAATGGAAATGAAAGAAATCGCCTCTATGTGGATTATGGTTATTCATCGATGATATACTTAGTATGTTCAAAGATAAAGATGTGAAAGAAGTGAAAGGAGAAGAAGACGAGAGTTTCTCTCCCAAGCCCTATTGTTGCCCTTAGGCAATAAGGATACTGCGGGGAGAGAAGTACCTGTAGCAAGGAGATTCTAGAGTTTGTGGAAGAGAATGAGAACCTTAAGAGAGAGAGGTGCTTGTGAAATATGATGATATGGTTACTAACCTTGTGCACATAATTGTTTCCCGCAAGAAGGTTGTGCCCGTTACATTGACAAGATTGCTGCTTGAATACCTTCCAATGAAACGATTAGGACACAACAAGAGAGATGAAAGGAGGAGTAAAGATAGAATTAGAGATAGATCTAAGTGTGGTGGTGGTATTAAAGATAAATAATGAGAGATAGAGAAGGAGTTAAAGACAAGTATTGGACTAGATATGCAAATGAAAGAAAAACTAGCAACATATATCTTACATGAGAGCAATCGCCACCACCTTAATGGAGAGAGAAGATGAGGCAAGACTTCAGCCTTTCTTCAAAAGAAAGTGTGGCACTAAGATGAGTGTGACACTATGGAATTGAGCTATTCTCACTCACTCATAACTTGCCCCAATGAAGAGAAGGTTGCCCTTTTTATAGGTGAGGGAGCCATGTTTTCATAATCACTTGATTAGGCTAAAGAGTTAGCCCAAATCAAATGTTCTTTGGATATTTCTTAAAATGGGATATATTAGGACTCAAAATATCATGAAATTCAGCATTTTTGGTCGTTGAGGCTTCATGTGGGTGCATGATGTATATGGGCCCCACCTAGGCATCTTCTGTGTGGCTCCAGTAGGGGGTCCCAACTTGTGTGTCTTGTCCTTCAAGGAATCTTTGAGGTGTCACATTCACATGCTTATGTATTTTATCCTAAAAATATCTTATTTTATGGAAAAAGACCAAGATTACCTCTTTTCACTTGATTCACTTGTTTACCATCTCTTTTTGCAGTGTAGTTGTGAGAGGGTTTTTCACTGGTTTCCCTGTAACTTTTGACCTGTAACTCGGATTGACATGCTTCAAAAGGAAAAATTGGCCTACTAAAAGAGCTTGACTTGGTTTTGTCCTTTTCTCCATGCCCTTAGGTCGGAATTTTCAAATTGGGATGGTCCAAGAAGCTTTGGATCTTCCGTTTTATAAAGTCTTCTAGTAGGCCCTTCCCTCTTGTATGTATCCAAGAAGGTATGCATTATTGAAGGGTTATATTATTAGATAAATGTGAAAAGAAGAAAATAATTTATATATGGTAGGGTATAGCTGAGATATTAGAAGAAATATACAAATGCTTTTCCCCCAGACAAAAGAGGCACAATCATTGATACTTGCTTGCAGTACTTCCTAATAGTAATGTACATTTATATTACTTCAAAGGTAAATACTAAGGTATGGTAGAAAGCTTTTATTTATGCATATGAGTATTATATGAAGTATACTTATGCGTCAAAAAGTCACAAGATAAATCGTTTAATGCCTGTTCCCACTATATACGTACCACAGCACGACAACGTCGTGCTTGATCTTCTTCTCAATCTTCCTGTTTGATCTTATTCTTAACCCAGTATGTCTTGCTTGATCTTCTTTTTAATCTTTTTTCTTTTTGATCTTATTCTTAACCCAATATGCCTTGCTTAATCTTCTTCTTAATCTTCATGTTTGATCTTATTCTTAACTCAATATGTCGTGCATGATTTTCTTTTTAATCTTCTTGATTTTTGATCGTGCAATCACCACTAAACTATTGTAATTATTTGGGCTTTCAAAGCCCACCTTTTCATGCACCTTGGGATGCAGGCATGCCATGAACTTGTCCATCTTAAAGTAATTTCCACTAGCCAACTACATGGCTGCCATTAAGTCTGTCCACATGCTTCAAAATGATCTAAAACACATTGAAACACTCACTTAAGTCTTGTTTAAGCGCCTTCAATTACACATCCATCCTGATTGGGGAAGCCTCCTTGCAAAAATTGTGTAGAAATCATGCCCATAGAGCTGGCCATGCATGCCTTGACTCATCTTCCAAATATTTGTACCACACCTTGGCTTTGTTGCACATCACCAAAGGAAAAGTATGCATCTTTCTATCCTCATTCGGCATACGCACTGATAGCATATACAACTCAAAACCTGCCATCCACTCATTTAGATTCTCCTCACCAGTGAAAATTGGTCCATAACTCCGTGCCACTATGTTTACCAATGATAAAAACTACACCTTCTCAGCAACCTAGGAGAAATTAGTGTGCTCCTTAGTGGGGGCACCAAAAGATAGAGAGGGAAAATTGGGGAGCACCCAAAAACACAACACATGGCCTCTCTATAGCTCAAGGTATTTGAAACAGTACCCTTGTTATCTCAAAAGTAGCTTCAAATGATATAGAGTGCACTAGTAGACCACCACTTGCACACTTCTAAACACACACACACACACACACACACACACACACACACACACACACACACACACACACACCTACCAAGATCACCACACAACACACACCCACCACCGATGCTGGTTTTGACCCTTAGCACACACACCACTACTCTATCTCATTCCCTTTACACAAAACACCACTGGTTTGGGGGGTGCACACACATCCACACTACCTACACTGAAGAACACCACAAGAGCAGGAGAAAGGGAAGGGGGAAGGATAAAGGGACACCAAAATCGAAGACAATACCTTGATGTTGCTTCAAAAGAACATTTACAATGTTTAAAATGCCAACACTATGGCTAGTCTCATGAAAAAAATCTAATGGGCTTGACAAGCACACACACCTATAAAAAAATCCCCTCTGCAGACTTCAACGGATCCAAAACGCCCAAAATTGATTAAAGAACCCTTTTATACGGGTGCCTTGTTCATCTTTGTAATCCACTCTCTTATTGGTGCACTTGGTGGCCAATTTTAGCATCTTGGAGAGGGCGGTGCCCTTTGCTTGACAAATTCTTCATCTACTCTCTTTCTTGAGTCAAGAGCATCAATAGCAGTGCCCCTTGGGATTTACATATTTTACATATCTACATCCTCTCTCTCTCTTACTTATGGACTTGTCCTCAAGCTTACCCTCGTGCTCCCTTACAATAACAAGGTTGCTAGTGGGTGGGGGTGGGGGGGCTTGGGGCGTTTTTTTTCCTTTAAAAAAAATTGGAGCACCACGCGCACAAGAACTCACCCCGAACCTGGCATCAAGTGCCACATCATCTTTGCTAGAGCCACCAATCAATGGCCCTTGCCACTCGCACCGCTGCCAACTGCACAAAACCACCCAACGCCATCGCGCACAATGCCATGGATGACCATGCCATAGCATGCCAAGAGAGAGCTCCCTCTCTCGCCACTTGTTCACAATGGGGGGGGTTATGCCATAGGCTATATACCCCTCCCTTAGTGCTCATGCCTTTGCATGTGGGGCTTATTTCCACACCATGTGGCAACACCATAGTGGCCTATCCCTTTCAATACCAAGACCACAAACTGAGGGCGTAAAGACGAGAAAAAAATATTTGACGTTGCCTCTCCGGCCCAACTTTCACTTGCATATCTTTCCAACCATGACTCTGATTGACAAATCATCAACTTGAGCTGTCTCCACACTTTTCATAGTATCCTCTAGAACCCTAGCAAGCCCAAAAACTCTCTAGACAACACACCTATCGAGTTAGTCAAATTGCCACACAATTGGTCCCTAGCAAAGATTTAACTGGCCATAACCTATGAGGAGTCCCAATCCTCGAGCGAGTACTTTCGAGCGGACAAGTAACCGAGTGAGAACATAAAATAAAAAAGGCAAGATCAAGACCTCAATAGTTACTCTATAGAGGATAGTGTAGCAAAGTAAATGCAAAACCAAACATAACCCTCCACAAACCTTATGGGATTCAACCCGAATGAGATGTATTTTTTGCAACCCCAAAAACATGATGCAACCCCGTGCTTAATATCATAACCCATCATTAATTAATTGCATACATCTTCTTTTTTGATTTTGTAGAATCATTCATTGATGGCAAAAATGGGTTTACAAAGTCGATGACAGAAATGGGTTTGCAAAGTCAATGTAAGATGACGTAATTTGGGGATCAAATTTCTAGCATCCAAGGCAACAGATGATTCCTTAATAATCTCTAGGCAAGGACTTGCATACCACGGGCATTGCTCGTCTTTGCCCCTTTAAGGTAGAAATTACACTTAACACTCGGAAGTATGGCCATTGTCATGTCTGCCGCATCAGATTCATATAAATAAACTTGTGGCCATGCTCTGGTCCATAAATGGTTATGTCCCTAATCATTCTTGATTGTAGGCTCGCTCAAGATGGGTTATTGGAGTTCTAAATTGTCTGAAACACTAAAATGCTTTATTGATCCTAAATTTTGAAGACAGTAAAATATATAAAAATATAAACCAAATTTTACAATGTGAGATTCTTAATTTTGAAGACGCTAAAATATTTTATTTTTTTAAAATAAAATAAAATTATGTCCAATCCATCAACACAATTTTGATTGAAATTACTTTGACCCAATCAAATGTGTCAAACTGTGAATTTTGTTTCATTAGTTTTGTGGAGCACTTGCTCCGTGTAAAAGGAAAAGAGTACCTTGAGAGTGCGTAAGATTTGTGAGAGCTTCGGTTTGCACAGGACATAAGATGATTCATTTATAGTTAATGCTAAAAAAAACCTAGGTTAAGTGTAATCCCACCTAAAATTTTGAGATTTACCTCTAAATTTTAGATTTGAGGGTAAGAAAGCCTACAAATTTAGGAGAAATGTAGTGTAATTTAGTGTGAAAACCTTCAAATTTAGTTATAGTAGGGGCACCTACTGCAAGAAATTCAAAAAACCATGAGCACCAACTTAGGCCACGATCTGCCCTCTAGAACAAAAAAACTGGCCATAGGGGGCTGCTGCTGAGTTGCTCATAGAACATAATAAGGGCTCTAACAAGAGCGAGAGAGTGCTTTGAGGTGGGGTCGATAAGATCCACAAGGGGGTGCAGCAAGAGCATCCCCCTAGTAGTTTTTGTACTCTGAATGAGGTGCAACCTCCTTTGGGGCTCAAGCATGCTACTACCTGATGCTTGTGGCGGCCACTAAGCCTACCTTCTGGTCCCCACCTTGTCCACCAACTTTGTCAACACCTCCTCCGGCAGGGTCTACCACTCCTCCACCCCCACCTCCCAGGTCACATCCTCCCCGAACCCCACCATGTGCTCTACCGCAAGCCTCACGAACATATCCTCTGCATCCAAACATCTCATCAAAAAATCTAGCCCCACCTTGTTAGCGAACATATACCTAATTAGCTCCCTATGATTCCTTGCCACCCTCTTTGCCTGCACATTATGGCCAAAACTCATTCGCAGGCATGTTGAACGCAAAGCACAAGAGCTCCAACTCATTGTGGACGACCTGTATCATTCCATATAAGCTGATCATCCAATTCTTAAGCACTTTGTCAAAGTACCTCAAAATTCTTCCTCAGAAGTGCTACTGAGAGTTAGAAAGGCTACATCGGAGTAGGCAAGCTAGATGAGCACCACAAGAGAGTTGATGTCAACGAGGAGGCTGTAAAAAAGACGGAGGAAGAGATGATATATGATATTATGGATGGAACCTAGGGTGGTGCTCGGTGCAAGAAAAGGCCAGTAGAACTTTGTCTTCTTCACAAACAAAAAGGCCTCAGTAAATGTCTCCGACAGATAAGGGGTAGAAAAGCTATGAGAGGAGGGTAGAGGAGTTGATGTTGAGGTGGATGAGGAGGGCAAGGAGGATGAAGACAACGGCCAAGTGTAGTTGCTAGACGTGGAGATGTTGTTGGGAATTTCGAGCAGAGCTGAGAGTATTGAGACGATCGCTTCACCTTGTGCACTTGTGCACACGCGCCCTAAGTTATAACAAGAGAGTGAGGCTATGTATCGCTGCCATACCAAATAGAGTAGGGTTTGACAAATTGCTATATTACTCTATAGGCAGGAGAAGAAGGAGACTGAGGCAAGACAACCACCTTCCAAGAGGAGCAAGCAGAATTCGTGTGCATGGGATCACCCCGTCTCACCTGACAGCTTCTCCATAGATGCTAACCACCGCCCCTAGCTTCCCGGAACAGATTCTCTCGCCCCCATCCCCCTTACGTCCATTCTGCAACTCATCGCAATAGCAACTGTGCCTGGCAGCCTCAACCTATTGCATCACGCTCATAGCAGGCATCGGCTAACTCGCAACGTTCACACCCTCCAAACTCCATCAGGCCTTGCCGAGAGAGAGAGAGAGAGAGAGAGAGACTACCCAACCCCTGTTACCCCACCATCAAGTGCTCGTTCTATGTACAATGGTCTCCCTTCGTGTCCCTGCGACAGCTTGAGCGGATACACGGACGACCAATATATATATATATATATATATATATATATAGGAGAGGGAGAGGTCGGCGCTTTCGCACAACTTTTGAGAGAGAGAGAGAGAACCAAGATGCTTTTAAAAAGATTCTCGCCACCTGGTTGATTCCTTTGCATTTTTAAAACGCATCTACTGTAATTTCACCCTTTTTTTAAATTGTCTACACATACCACTATTGGCATACTTTCAAACAAATTCAATACATACTAATATTCTCCTTCCTTTGCCTGCCTTCTTCCATTTCCACTCATTCCTTGCTTCCTCCCACTTCTCCTACTCTTGTTGTCGTATAGGCTCCATGTCCTTCTTGTCGCACCATCTTGCAAGGCTTTGTGGCACAAAATCCTTGCTATTGGGGGCGGGGGGGAGGAGGGAGAGAGAGATGCTTTAATTGCATCAATTTTAGTGATGAACACGCATGCAAGTAAGCGATCGAGCAAGAGTAAGAGAGACAGAGCGTCTCCAATGGAAAGAACAACTACCATGTACACTGGCAGTTGTACAACGAGAGAGAGAGAGAGAGAGAGAGAGAGAGAGAGAGAGAGAGACTATATGCCACATGTTTGTCTTGCTTACCTCGCATTGACCTTGCTCCTTTGGAGTGTTAAAAGCATCATCTACAAATTTGCAGTTTAAAATCGTGGCGACATGCTATGTCATTTTCAATTTAAAAAATGCCAGGTGAGGGCAAGCACAAAAGGAGAAATTCCATCCCAAAATAGAGAAAATAGTGTAAAAAATGGAAAAAATGACATAATGCTTTGAAATTTTCTCTTGGCAAGTTCAAGAAAAGGAATTTTGTATCTTTGGGAAAATGGTAATTTTTGAACACTCCATTGGACCGCACGACTGTGGACCGCACGAGGCAAGTTCAAAATCTAACGATTCAAAAACATTGGACCCGTGAGTAATTTTGTCAAGTTTTGAAAAAAAAAATCCCAACATTGTTGATAGTTCATCGCACACCGGCGTGTGGTCCTTGGTGTAGGAGGTGATGCCATGAAATACAACCCAAAAGCATGCTAGAGCACCCACAGATTTCAGAGACCCACATTAACACTGCCACTGTCATGCGCTTTGTATAGCTTCCCCATCGCTCTCCTCTTTCCCTCCTTGTCCTACGGCCTATGATATGCTGCTTAATGGACGCAAGAGGTAGTAGGCAGCCCTCTTTCCACATGCAATTCCTCTCCCTTCTAGTTTTCATTGCAGGGATCCAACCCCAATTACCCCACCATTGCAGGGATCCAACCCAAATTACCCCACCATTCCAAAGCGTCGGAACTCTCACCCAAAGCTAGTTGTGCACCCAACTCTCACCCCACCATTTCAAGGCCTTTCTTAACTGGATCATATTTGTTGCCACCTCTCGATTCTAGCACTTGCTACTAGAAACTAACTTATACACAAAAAAATTGCTTTGCTAGAAATGAGCCTCACAAATCCATTTGGCAATCAAATAATGTCCACTTGAGGTGTGCAATCAGACTATGCATTCTTGCCATGGTTGTCATCATTGATGACAATTAATTTGAATTTTATACATATTTATTCCATGATTTCATGAGTCTATTTGAACCCATCCAGGTATTTCAAATTTGTAGTAGTGTCTATTGTATCCCTAGGACCTTCATCATTTGGCCTCAAAGATGGCGGTAATCCCCTCGCTTTATATTGCAACCCCATGTTGCAGACCTTCCTTTATGGGCGGTCCATCCATGCCATTACACTTGGTCCTATAACTGCATGGGCTACATGTGATGCCCATAATCTAGGCCCACTACCATTGTCTCCCATTTTCCTAGTGAGGGCCCCATCTTGCATACCCCACCGTGGACCCCACCTACTTGTGGTCTCTGATTCACAATTCATGCCTCACCAACCCATTGACTTTGGTCAGCCTTAACACATGTAGACCAATTCTTTATGCGTATTGGCACACCACAAAAATCTACTAAAACACACACACACACACACATACACTTAGCCCCATGTCACACTAGGACATGCGGCCACACCACTTTTTTGAAGGCGGCCAGGAAAATGTAGTCACACTGGGTCATTACTTAAACATGCCCACATTTTTCAATGAATTGCTTGTAGCCAGATGGTAGAGCATCCACGTCTCATGCTGACGAATAGAATTCAAGACCTGTAGTCTTCTTTCGTGCACTCAGTTTTTGCAGTTGGTCGCTTCACTCACAAGTTGACTGGCCTCACTTGCTCGGGTTTTAGTTCTCTCGAGAAATCTCGCTCGGGCTATGGTAAGACTCATAACCTACCCTTTTAGCTTTTGATTGAGGATCCAAAAAGATCGACATGCACCACAACTTGAGCACTTCAAGAATATCCACTAAAAATGGCTCTGACCATCCATCTACATCTACCCAAACCATCGGGGATCTACAAGATACTCCAAGGCTTACTGAGGGATCTTTCACACCATAGCTTCGTTTGAGGAGCCTTTTAGACCAGCTTGTAAATCATCTTGAGCACCACATTCCAAGGCAGAATCTCAACACTTTGAAAACCTCACCATGACAACATGATCAAACCGTTTAGACCGGCTTGTAAATCATTTTGAGCACCACATTTCAAGGCACAATCCCAACACTTTGGACACCTCACTGTTCCAACTTGATTGGCCCATCATAGAGCCTTCTTGCTCTCCTTGTCTAACTAAGGCCTTCATACCTCTTCCATGCACCTGTAGACACTCGTAACACTACTTCGCACTCTCCAGAACATTGAGCACCTTTGGTTGCACTAGTGTGTAAGTCCTACTTTTTTTCCCCTCTTTTGAGCTGGGAGGTGGGGGGGTTGTTGTTGTCACTATATGTAAAACCTATACATCACATGCATTCAAAAATTATTTATAAAGCCCCTTAGCTGTGAAATTTTCACCGATTAAAGGGACCTTTTCTATATTTAGTGTATAATTGTTTTTAGTATCATTTGTTTATCACCCTTCTCTATGTGAAAATGTGAGAAAATATAGAAAAAAATGATCCCTTCTATTGAACCTACGTGATAGGAATTGTTTTTGTGTAATAACCACCTTGAGCTTTTGAAGTAGTTTTCACATTGAGTGTAGTAAGTCGCCATGGGTGAAAACAACACAAATGTTTTCAAGATATTTTCTTCTGAGGAAAAATTGGATGGGGATAACTACCCAATGTGGTCTTATATGAAGATGCATGTTCTTGTATCGAAGGGTGTTTGAAATTTTGTGCAGGCATTGATGTACATCCACCTTCTATGAATAGAGGCTCTATGGAGGATTTTGTTATCTCTAGTAAGTTTATCGCTGCTAAAGTGGTTTTGCCTATAGCCAATAAATCTCATCGGGATGTTAAAGAGATGTGCAAGCTCATGCATTGATTGCATTATCTATGAAGGTGCACTATTACTCCTCATGTTCTCTTAGCAAAGTTAGCAAAATAGGCTTGGGATACTTTGGCTAATCTTTATGCAAGCTACAATGAGGCAAGAATTTTCATTGCTATGTAAAGAGCTGGAATCAAAGATTATGCAAGAAGAAGATTACATGGACACTTTTCTTACTAGTGTCAAACATATTAGTGAGAAATTCATTTTTGAAGATGAAGTTATTTTGAACGGTTCACTTGTGTAGTCTATTCTCAATGTGTTTCCAGACTCTTACTTGACTTTTGCTACTTGGAGACTCATGAGCCAAGAAAACTCTCAAGCTATCAACTTTAATGCGTTATGCATACTACTATTATACAAGTCACTTTCAAGACAAGGATAAATAGCATGCAATTGAATAGGCTTTTGTTGATGATCAAAGAAAAGGTGGTAATAGCAATGTAGCCACTCCTCATGGCTCTTTTGTGAGTAATAGATCTGTTGTGTCTAGTGCTTCTACTAGCAGCAATTGGTCTAGGAATTCTAGAAAAAAGGAAAGAAGAAGATGTGTTGCCATTGTTGCAAGTCTAATGATCATTTGATAAAGCAATGTCCTAAGTTGAAGGCAAAATAAACAAAGAAGAAATATATTGAATCTGCTACTAGTGCAGCCATTGTGGAATCTTTTGTAAATAGAGATTGTGATGATGATGTGAATGTGGAGTGGGCATTTAGTGCAAAGTATACTTATGATCCTTTTCTCCATGGTACATGTATATTAGTTTCTACAGAGTCACATGTTTGGTACTCTGATAGTGGTGCTACAGATCCCATTACTTTGTATCGTGATTTGTTTGCCTCTCTTGAGGCTGTCTCTCATGGGAGTATGATCACTTGTGCCAAGAATGTCTCTTAGCTAGTCAAGGGAATTGAAAAGTTTTTGCTAACCACAATAAATGAAAGTTCTGCCATAATTTTTGATGCACTTTATGAACCAAGGATAAAAAAGAACCTTTTGCTTATATCTGCACTTGCAAGACTAACACTTATTCTTGTTGTCAAATTTATGGATGACAAATATACAATTCATAATCTCATCTTTGATGATGAGATTGTTGCATCTGTCATTTTGTGTTGTGGGCTATATAAGATCACATTGTATGACAATTTTGGGTAGAATTTTGTAAATGCACTTGTGGACTCAAAGTTTATTTTAAATGCCAAACTTTGGCATGCACATTTTGGGCATTTGAATTTTGTCAGCTTGCTCTATTTGTACAAATCTAACATGGTTTCTACTTTGCCACCTCTTGAAGCACCTTCTAAGCATGTTTGTGAAGGTTGTATTTTGGGTAAGATGCAATGTTAAAATTTTCCAAAGGATGGTTTCAGTAAGAGCTACATGCAAGTTACAACTTGGGCATAGCGATGTTTGATGACCTATGAAAACTCTATCCTTAGATAATTACCTATATTTCATGAATTTAATTGATGACTACTCTAGGCATGCATGTGTGTATATACTTAAAGCTAAGTTGGAAGTATTCATGTGTTGTAATCAATGTTGTGGTTATGGCTGAAAACAGATCGATGGGGGAAATAAATGTCTCATGAATTTAATGCATTTCTAGCTAGTTGTGGGATAAAACATCAATGTATAGTATTGTATACACCTTAGCCAAATGGTGCTGCCAAAAGAAAAAATAGGTTGCTTACAAAGAGGGAACAATGTATAGTCAAGAGTCAAGCTTTGCCACATTTAGTTGGGCTTGAGGCTGTCATGTGTGCTACTTACTTAACATGTGTCCTATGAAAGCTTTCTAATCTATGATCCCTTATGAATCATGGCATGAAAAGAATCCATCTATTGATCACATGTGCATTTTTGGATGTTTAGCCTATGCTTTAGTGCCACAAACACAATGCAAAAACATGGATGATAAGGTTGTCAAATGCATTTTTGTTGGTTACAATGTTGAAAGAAAAGGTTACATATTATACAATACACAAACAATAAATATCTTGGTTTCATGATATATTGTATTTGTGGAAGATTCTATTTAATCTTTATTAGCATTACTAGAGACAATAATATAATCTCACATGAAATTTATGACACTTTATTGCCTCTTTTTAATGGTGGAAACTTGAATTAATTTTCAATGAGAAAAATGTAAAGCCTGGGTGGGTTTCAAAAAGTATTACGGATCATCCTATTATTGATGCACATGTACATGATGTACTTGATATGGAAAGGGTTGAGAATGAAGAGGTTAGAGGTATGCCAAAATGGTTGGTGTATATTTTGAATGGCAATAAATTTGATGCACCTATGTCTAATCATACTTGCTTAGGTTCTTGACATGTATCATATGTACCTGATTTTTATGCTTTAGCTATTTTTAGATTATGTGATGAAGAGGAACCTCTTTGTTTTGATGGAACATAGAATTCAACAAATTGGATGGCCACAATGCAATCAGAATATAATGCGCTTATAGAGAATGAAAGATGGACTTTACATAGTTTGCCAATTGGCAAAAATGCCAATGATATGAAGTGGGTTTACAAGTTGAAACATAATCCAAATGGTGAGAGATAATTTTAATTTTAATTAGCCCAAATCATGTGAAAGGATACTTAAAAGTGAAAGGACAGGACCCATTTATCAATTGAAAACACATGAAATGTGAGGCTTTCAAATGAAAGGAATCTTTGACAAACCAAAATATCAAGGAAAGCGTGAGTCATCCTCTTTTGGACTATTTCTTTGTGGAAAATCTTGGTACATGTTGTAGAGTTGGCTTGAGAGAAACAAGGTGAGAATGCACTATAGCCTACATAAGGCTATTGAGAAGAATTTCATAATAAGTGGCTTCTTTGTGAGAGAGAAAAGAAGTATTTAAAACAAGTGAAAGGGTCACAATGACTTTCTAAAATAATAAAAAAGTAATAAAATCAGTAAGTTGAGTTTAATTAACAATTTGAGTGTTTGAGAAAGGATTGCCTCAACTTAACCTTGAGCCGATTGAAAATCAAGACTAGTTGGTTGCAAACCATGGTAAAGGGAAGAAAAATTGGTAAAATATGTGAGAAATTAGTTCAAAAATCTTGCAAATTTCAAAAAATTTGCTAGTAATTTTGATTTTCTTCTTTACAAAGAGGAAACTCAATCGCCAGTGTTCGAGAAAGGTGTGCCCCATCTTAGCCTTGAGTTGGCTGAAAATTGAGATTAGTTGGTTACAAGCAATGGTATAGGGAGAAAAAACATAAGACATATGAGAAAATAGTTCAAAAGCCTACAAATTTGAAAAGTTCTACTAGTAGTTCCGGTTTGCATCTTTACATGCAAGAGACTCAGCCACTTAGGAAAAAAGACTTTCCAAACACTGACCGTAATTAAGCTAGAGAATGCAAGAAAAGTCAAGTCATGTGAGGCTGTGAAATGAAAGATGAAATAAAAAGAACTCACTAATATTTTTACTTACTTATTTATTTATTTACTATTATAAAAAGGGGAGGTATTCTAACTCCCTCCTTTGAACACGTGTTGCTTTCTCTTTGCTCCGGCCAACCTCAGACAGTGTAGCCTGCAGCCCACAACGCTCAATGCGCTCAAAGAGAGAAACAAGATGCGTGGAGAGGCGGAGAGAGAGAGAGAGAGAGAGAGAGAGAGGGGCAATCAAGGGCCAATGGTAATATTAGTATATGTGTCTGTGTGTACATGCACACACATACATACGTGTAAGCCATCGACAATACTAATGTGTGTGTGTGTGTGTAGAATTATGCAAGGTGAAGTTTCACTTTAGCATTCCAAAACAATAGAATGCAAGAAAAGTAAAGGCATGTAAGATGTGAGATGAAAAGTGAAATAAAAAGATCCAATAAATATTTTAAAACCAAAATAACATTTAAGGTAAATCTCAATCATCACTGGAAACATTGAAAATATGCCTAACTCAATTCTCCTCTAAGGATTATTTTAGGAAGACAAACATGTGGTACCACGATAAAATATTAAGAATTTTGGAGAAAAGTATAAGAATGATCTATTTAGATTACAATATATTCCAAAATCATAAGAAATAATGTTCAACACATTACTCAATGCCCCTCTTAGGCACACAAATGTCAACACCCTCTTACAAGGCCTCAAAAAGTAATAAAAAAAGAGTTTATTATTATTAGCTTTCCATGTGGCACTAATCTGCAAGCTTAATCCAATGGTCTAGAGATGCACCTAAAATCCAACCCTTTATTAAGGACTACTTATGTAGTCCAAAAAAGCAATGGCTTTTTACGAAGCAAAAAAAAAGAGAAGCAAAGTGTGGCTGAAAAGGTGGGACATAGTTTTTTTTTTTTAGTTTTGGGGTGGGTGGGGGGGGGGGGGGGGGGGGGGGGGGGGAGGAATGTACAAGGGAGGCGTGGTTAGGAGTCATGGCACGAAGCAAAGAAAGACGAAGTTGATGGTGCATGCAAGGTGTCAAGAGGGGAGGACAAGTCAATGAGTTGTGTGGGAGCAGCTCAGGGACTAGTGAGGAGACGAAGTGAAATATGTTTTTCTTTAAATATAAAAACCCAACATGAGAGCATCACGATGCATTGGCCGACTTGGTTATGTTAACAAGAGTGAAATCAAGGCCTACTTTGTACGAATTCATAGGGAGTGTCCCCTGTTAGTTTTTGATTACAAGGCACACTAGTGGGTTGTGTAGAAGAACAAAATCTATGAGGGATTCTAGCCAATATAATGAGAATAGGGGGCCACACGGTGGAGATAACCAAGGAGCTCTGTGCTCCGTACTGTGAGCATCCATCAAGAACATACACATTGAAGACTATCGAACTTTCCCTTTTTCCCTTGACCTCCACCTAGGGGCTGTTCTTGGGGGGGGGGGAGGCATGTACAAGGGAGTCAAGGATAGGAGTCGTGGCAAGAATCAAAGGAAGACCAAGTCTATGGTGTATGCAAGGTTTCAAGAGGCACTGACAAGTTGATGAGTTGTGTGGTGGCAACACGAGGATTGGGGAGGAGATAATGTGAAATATGTTTTTCTTTAAATAAACAAACCCAATATAAGAGCATCGCGATGCATTGGCCAACTTGGTTATGTTAACGAGAGTGAAATCAACGCATGTTGCGTACAAGTTTGAAAACCGCATGGGGAGTGTCCCCTATGAGTTTTTGATTGCAAGGCGCACACCAGTGGGTTGTGTAGAAGAATAGAATCTATGAGGGATTCTACCCAATATAATGAGAATAGGGGGCTACGAGGTCAAGATAATTGAGGAGCTTTCTGCTCCGTACTGTGAGCATCCATCTAGGGCATGCACATTGCTTGGGGGGTGCACTATGCAATCATGTTAATGTATAACATGAGTTTGAAAGGAGGGATTTAAAAATGCAAAAATTTTAGGCAATTTCACACAGATACATTAAAATAAGGGGTTTTATAATTTAATTTTGAAAAAAATCCGTAAAATAAGGGATCATTTTATTCATTTAGACATGCTAAAAGAGGGGTTTTATTAATACCCTATGAATGCACGTTATATAGAGGGGTACTAAATGGTGAACCCCCCAAGGCACATTGAAGGCTCTCATCAAACTTTTCCTTTTTCCCTTGACCTCCACCTAGGGTTTGTTTTCTATTGAGGTCAACGCATGCCTTTCCCATGTGGGGGAGTCAAGATGGCACTACAGGACGCTCTTCTGAATGGTGTGGTGAGAAATGTTGAACAATTGCCACCTGCTGCAGTAGGATGGGTCTCTAGATTGCTTGAAGAGGTAGCCCTAATCTGAATCTCAATCAACATCTTTCTCTTCTTGCCCAGTTTGCAGGCACCTAGACCCATCTCCAACAACCCTATCTCCTATTCCCATGTGCTTTAGAATCATCTAGGATTCAATGCATTGCACAATATTCAATAGTTTCCCATGTTGTCTCCATAGAGAGCCATTGAGGCTGGGCCAGGCCACTCATTTCTGAACCCTATGGTCTTATTTCTTGCTCACAAGAATCCCTTTCATATTAACCCCTTCAACTCTAAGAATAATCCTCAAGAAGGACTCAAATCCTTTAAGCCAGGGCAAGACAAGTCTATTGTAGAGGAAGATAAGGGGGATCAGTCCTCTGATAAAGTTGCAGATGTTAACAATCTTCACCAAGGAGAGGGTGAGGTAATTGTGGGGATAGCTGAGTTGGAAAATTGGTTCAAGCATCTTCAGGATAGAGTTTTGATTGGGTTTTATCATACCCACTCTTGAGATTTTGAAGCAACGGATCTTCCAGGCATGGGAAGCTAGAAACCTAATCTTTGCCCAAGTGCAATACCTCCCAAATAATTCACCTTTTATTCTTTGATGATGCCAATAGTTCCTTGCAAGTAATCAGCAGGGGCCAATGGCTGATAAGGAATACTCCCCTTTTTGTTTTCAAGTGGTTTAAAGGTTTTGATCCTAAAGGTAAAAAAACATCAGAGGTACCTGTGTGGACTGAATTCCCTGATTTTCCTATAGAATTTTTCCCTTGGCTAAAATGGGTTGGCAACTAGGTTGGTAAGGTTTTCGGTCAAAATCATCTAATGGGATCAATCCCAAATGGGAGCCACGGGTACTCATTGAATTTCACATTGATTTTAATCTCTCAGAGACTATCACTTTTAAGAATCAAATGGGGCAAACTCTGCATGTCCAAAAAATCATCTATAGAAATCTACCCAATGCATGATTTCATTGTCTTACATAGGGCAAGATAATCAAGGACTGCCCTAATTTGGCTAACAAAGATCAGAAGGAGGTTGATAAAAACAAGGAGAACAAAGATAATAACCAGGCATTCTAGCAAATCAATATATGGGCAAGGAATAGGAAAAAATCTAGAAACGATAACAACAAATTTGGTGCCCTACTAGATGAATTTTTGACCCATCGATAGGGGAGCAAGCAGAGGTTTCAATAGATAACTCTTCCTCTACTCAAACCACTAGGGCAGACCAATCTGAGCCCCCCACTATCTCCAAAGTCAATGGACGCTAACCCTCAAGATCCATCAGTACCTATGGTACCTCCAGCTAGCCCTTGAGAGAATGCTAGAGGGCTCTCATCTAATTCTAAAGAATTGGACAGTGGAGAATCCTTTGTCAGTTCCACTTAGCTTATCTCTCCTACCTCTAACCAAAAGATACAATCGGAGCAAGTGGCTGATGATGCATTCACAAGAGAGTTGCATGCCCAAGATGATGAAGATAAACCATCAAAGAATATGTCCAGTATTGTAAGGTTTATTTAGCAAGTATAATAGTTCTTGAGGATAGACAAAGAACACAAATTTGTTTGCAAGAAGGTAGTGTCTGAACTTTTTTACAGCATAGACCATTTCTTACCCTTCTCTCGCCATGGTAGTGTAATTTTTTAACACACTATGAAGTTGTTTGCTGGAGTAACATATGGAAAAGTCCATTTATTTTCTCTCCACTTTGTGCTAGAATGCATCCAATAGAATATGCTAGTGCATCAAAGTGGACCTCAAAGATCTTCGTCCAATCAAGGGCCTTCAAAATTGGAGCAAAAATCAATCTCTTCCTTAATTTCTATACCGCTTCTTCACATTCATCGTTCCACTCAAATTTTGTAATGACAGCATAGAGAGGCTTGGCAATGATTGCATACATTTAGATAAATCTTCTATATTAACCAAAATGGCCCATGAAGGCTTGTACCTCCCTAAATTTTTATTGGTCTTGGCAAAGAAATAATCACTTGTATCTTTTCAAAATAAGTGGAAATTATATTCTTGGACACAATGTGTCCGAGAATCTTTCCATTTTTCTATTCCACTAAACTATTTATATATACGCTAAATCCTCAACATGCACTTACTGCACTCTTGTAGATTATCTTGTAAATTTGTAAGCTCGAAAGAGATAGAAACATATGCCATTCCTATTGCTCAAACAATTTCTATGGAAATAGTGTGTTCCATTGAGGATGCATTCTCTCAATCCGTTCTTGTTAGTCAAGTCCACCTCCTAGTTCATATGGTTGAGGAGATATCTATATGTAGAGTAGTGCATGCACAATGGATGTTTGTTCTTTAGAGATTTTTAAAAACTCTCAAAGATTTTGTGTGACTACGGGCCCATCTTGAAGCATGCATGGTCAAAGGATGATTGTGCAAGAGGCATTTGTATATATCTAAGAGTATTTGGATTCTATTGATCCCTCTATGTCACGAATGTGTTTAGACCTATTCTATGGTGTTTTTCCTTCAACTCTATGTGGTGAAAAGGTTGGCACTCTTGTGTATGCCACATTGACAAGTGAACGACCATGAATTGTGGCATCACTGGAAACTTTGACACAAATAGTTATGAGGCCAAGTACTATGGGACTATTGAAAGGATACTAAAGGACAATTTTAGATCCTTCCATACCTATATTGTTTAGTGCAAGTGTTTTGAAAATGTGTCTAGACGGCATGAGAATGGAATCTACATGGTGAAGTCCACTGTGCATCGTAGAAAGGCATGTTCACTTAGTATTGTGAGGCAATTGTGAGCAAGTGAGTGATTACTAAGTTTACATTTATTTGTATGTACCATAATACCAATGTGACTCACTTTACACTTGTTCTATAATGGTCATTTATACCCCATCCATCCACTAATCAAAATTTTGGTTTGTCGTTCCAATAACATTGTGAGGAAGAATCATTTTTGCCTCTAATGAAGTGAAGACCATCTTTGACCCTCTTTGACGTACTACTTTGGATGTGGAGGAGACCGAGGAGAGAGATATCAATGAATCAAGTCTCACCACCAATCATAGCAAGGATGATGATTGTCATGATGATGATGACATGGGAGATGATGAATTTGAAGATGATGAAGCCAACACATCTACAAATGATGATCTTTGTTGATTTAGGAACCATGGGTTTAAATTTTTAGCATTTTTGGACTAATTTTGGCATTTTCAAGCATTTGAAAAAATAAAAATTAAAAAATTTTGCTTCAACATGAGCACCGACAAATTTTTACAAGCTTTTGGTGTGCAATTCGGCAAGACATCGCCGTTCATGGGGACATTAAAATTTTGACTTTGGCGATAAAGTCAAATTTGATGGATCCGATGAGAACTCACTCTTATTGTTTAAGGGTTAATTAAGTGTAAAAAAACCCTCCCCTTCCAAAAATTATGATTAATAGATCTCTCTCTCTCTCTCTCTCTCTCTCTCTCTCTCTCTCTCTCTCTCTCTCTCTCTCTCTCTCTCTCTCTCTCTCTTCTCCCTCATCTCTCTCTACCCTATCCACTCCCTCTCCCTCTCCTTTTCTCTCTCCGATGAATAACCCCCTCTCTCTAACCTCCTCTTTCTCTCTCTTCCTTTGGGAATAAAGCTACAATTAATAGCCTAATAATTGTGTGTGTGTGTGTGTGTGTGTGTGTGTGTGTGTGTGTGTGTGTGTGAAATTGGCTTTTTGACGCCTTGTGAAGGATCAACCAATACTCTCTCTCTTCGCTGCGCAAGTGGGCCACTACGTTCTCTCTCTCTCTCTCTCTCTCTCTCTCTCTCTCTCTCTCTCTCTCTCTCTCTCTCTCTCTCTCTCTCTCTCTCTCTCTCTCTCTCTCTCTCTCTCTCTCTCTCTCTCTCTCTCTCTCTCTCTCTCTCTCTCTCTCGCCTGCCCTGCATTCACTCTCTCTCACGTTCTCTCTCCCAAATCCAGCACAACATACTCTCTTTCTCTTTACTATGCGTGTGCGTGTTGCAGCCTGCCAACCCACCCGCTTGCGACCATTTAAGCTAGGCCTTGCGAAGTCACCTTGCATTGCTCTTTTTTTCCCCATCAAGGTGAGGGCAATTTATACTAGAAGAAAAGAGACGAAAAAACTATACATCATCATCCTAGTGGGGCATAGTATGTCCACAACATCATACTTGTTATCCAAATTACAAAAATGCTCCAAGTTACAAAATGTACCAACACAGAATGCCATCAACAGCAGCCCTTCACTGCTAGAAGGGAGTCCACCAATTGTTGGATCTTTTTCATGAAATCCCCTACTGAACTGAGGTCTTGGTATGTTTCCTAAATAACTTCACGACCAGATGGTAGAATTTGCTCGATGGCAGGGATCTTACCTTGATTAGAATCTTCATCTCTTTCTTTGTCTTGACAGTTGAAGTTGGTAGTCCTTGGCATCACACACAATTCGATTCTGCAAGTAATAGAGATGAATTGGATTGATCTTCATCTTGAAAACTTGCAAATTAAAATTACCAAATAGTACTCTCAGGCTAGGAGCCTAGTAAGCCCTCTCAAAAAACATGCAATTTCTCAATTTCCACACAATCCACACAAGAATTCAGCTCTGGTCCTGTTTCAAAAGCTACTGAGAATGCCTACTGGATCCCTTAACAGTAGCTGCTTCCAAGAGACACTGATGACTGCAAACTAGGGGGAGAGGATCCAGCCCAGACTGAGGACAAGAGAGAAATACATGGTGCAGAGTTTCTACCTGGCGGCCATATCTACAACACACACCATTAGAGAGTCCGAGTTTCATACTCCTTTCACCTCTTCAAATTGCCTTGTAGAGAATTAACCAGAGTAAACTGGACTTTTTTTGTTTAATTGCATGATCCCAGATTTTTTTAACTGTGGCCGCGTCAATCCAAACTGACTCCCCATCGTTTGTTCAGGATGATGTGAAGAGGAGGACTAATGTCATTGAGTTAGGCCTGGGGATGAATCAGCTTGAAACCTCCCTTCCATACAAAGGCAAATATATCTACTAGATCTCGAAGAGACAGGTTCCATTGGTCTACCTGAGGAAAAAGCTCCATTCTAGAATGGAGAAGGGTAAGTTTCCACGGTTGCAAGAAAAATTCCAACAGAATCTCCTCATTTGATTTCCATCGATGAAAAGGGGAGGACCACAGGTCAGTCCACACGGAGATGCCCTTATTGTGGCATCTCAAAGAAGTTCTTTGTTGATGACGAGGGAGGATTGGGGGAATAGGGGAGAGGAGCCACCAGATTGGATCATAATGCCTAATAGGGATAGATCTATTGGAGTTCCACAGTACTCTAAGGTTTACTTGGAATCTATTCCAAGCCCCCCGTAGAGATTTGGAGAGGTCAAAACTTTTGGCTGAGACTTGCATTGGTCCAAAAAAATTAGTGATCCAACTTAGATTTTTCCAACCTTTATGGTCTGTTAAGAAGAATTTAGACAGGTTTCTGAAGAGCAAGATGGCCCACTCTTGCTCGGTGTCCATCAAAGCTTTGATAATAAGCTTAGTTGCCATCTTATCTGCCTAACTTTTTAGGTTGCTCACTCCTAATCCCCCCTTGTCCATGGGTAAACAACACACTTTCCATTTAACTTTAGCAAGACGGTGTTTGAAGGGATCACCTGACCATATAAAATTGCAGCAATGTTTGCTGATGTCCTTTAAGTGGGCATCAAGAGGGCGCCAACATCATAAGAAAAATAGAACATAAGTCATCAAGAAGTGATTAATGACTAGAACCCTGCCTGGAATGGAGGATTGAAGACCTTTCGAGTTTAGAGGTGAGGTTACCATCACCCAATCCCACCTCTGTTTGAGGGTAACTCTGAAGCCAAAAGGTATACCAAGCAACCGGAATACTTCCCCATTTTGAATGATTTTACAGCCTTGTCCAATTAACCACTGAGGAAGAGGGGGTTGGGATGACCTGATACCAGTTTTGTGATGATTGACCCTAGAACCAGAAACAATATAGAAGGTATCAACTGCCTCCTAGAAGAACGCTAAAGAGGACTCCTCATTAGTTAGAAGCGCATTCGTGTCATCGACAAATTGAGAAAGACATTGTTGTTTATCGGAGTTAGGAAGAGGAATACCCTTGATGGTACCTTCCTCCATCTTGCGCTTAACCAAGCAATTGAGACCATCAACACTCACAACAAACAAGAGAGGGGCTAGGGGGCAACCCTATCGAATAGAACGACTTACCTCAAAAAAAATTTGAAAGGGAACCATTAAGAACGATTCTGGCTCTTGCAAGTCCGAACAAAGTAGCTACAAACCGGATCAACCCCGGACCAAAGCCCATATGTTCCAAACTGAGGAGGATGAAGGACCATTCAAGGCGGTCATACGCCTTATCAAAATCAATCTTTAGAAACACATAGTCATGACCCATGTCTTCTGCATGTTCAATGCCTTCCCAGAGATCTATGACTGCCTCGATGATCCTCCTCCCCAACCCTTCTGTTATGTAAAAATCCACTGCATTAAAGGGGGGTGATCCGGTTTGCAATTACTTTGGCAAACACTTTGCTCTTTTTTTCTCTCTCCTTTTCTCCCTCTAGATTTCGCAATAGAGCCCAGTGCTGACAACAAGATACTCTCTCTCTCTCTCTCTCTCTCTCTCTCTCTCTCTCTCTCTCTCTCTCTCTCTCTCTCTCTCTCTCTCTCTCTCTCTCTCTCTCTCTCTCTCTCTCTCTCTCTCTCTCTCTCTCTCTCTCTCTCTCTCTCTCTCTCTCTCTCTCTCTCTCTCTCTCTCTCTCTTCTTGCCTTTACGATATGTCCACGTGCTTTCTTCTTCTGCTTCTGCTGCAACCGTGTCCGCAAGGTCCCACCTGTCAGTTGCATCCCCCTCGTCTCCTCTGCTCTACCTTTGCCAGCCCTTCTAGGTTGCCATTGCACCAAGTCAACGCCATTACTGGAGCCAAGGTAAGTTAGTTAGTTAGTATAAATACTTTAATTTTTATTTTATTTTGTTGTGTCTATAAAATAAATTTTAAAAACAAAAAAATCAAAAAGTAAATTAAAAAACACACAAATAATAATAATAGAAAAATCAAAAAATTTAACAAATCACTCAAGAACAAGAAAATCAAGAAAAATAGAAAACATTACACAAAAAACTAGAAAAAACTCACAAAAAATCTTTACAAAAACACAAACAACAATAAAAAGTAAAAGAATTCACAAAAATCAGAAGAAAGGTCTTTCAATTCACAAAAAATAGAGAAGCTGCCAAAACATCATTCAAAATTCACAAAAAAACTCCAAAAATTCATTAAACAAATCAAAAAATTCACAAAAAAACTCATAAAACTCTCAAAAAATCCATAAAAATAACAAAATAGAAAAAAATAAGTAAAAAATCAAAAAAAATTAGTAAGAAAGAAAAAATATAAAAAAATTAAAAATAAAAAGAAATCAAAAGAAAAAAGTGTCAAAAAAGAAAAAAAGAGAGTAAAAAGCAAAAACAATCCGCATACAGTTGACCACACCGCAAGCGAGTCGAGCAAAAAATCCTAAAAGAAAGAAAAAATGAGAAAAAGGACCAAATCCTAGCCAAGCCGTGAGCGGCAGAAACATTCAAAATTTGTCGAAAAGAGCAAAAATTGAAGTTGTGTTGAAGCCCTACCTGCTAGGAAGCGACCACACAAACAACCCAATTTGAAATTGAATTTTAGAAAAATTCTATCGTTGGGTGGTGTTTACAAATCAGGGCCCATAGCTTTGACCTTGGCCTAGAGAAAATTGACAAAATCCGAGTTGCAATACTTGCCAGAGCTCAGAAGTTGGCCTAGAAAGTCGGAAAAGTCTCCCAACTAGGTCTTGACCCCTTTGGTGGAAAACACCATTGTTCAGGCTACATTTGGACCTTGTTCCCACAATTCACTCAAAGAACACAAAAAATCAAAAGTCATTGTGTAGGCCATAAATTGGCAAGTGCAAGCAATTACATTGCAGATTGGTCTTAGAATCGGATAACCAGGGGCACAATTCACATCAGATTGTAGATCAAGCTATTTAGAGCCCTTTTTCATCGTTTCAAAGGATTGCAATCATTTTTGACACACTCGAGCGAGAGTTACCCAACTCTTGTGAGTCTAAAGAGTAGTCAACTGCAAAAATTGCTTTGGCAGAAGCGGTCTTGTCAACCCGAAACAGGAGAAATTTTGTTGAGCAACATTCAAAATTTCTAATAGGTAGTATTTATGGATCAAGCTAGTATGGAATCTAGTCAAGAGTTCAAGTACACAAGAACTAGCTAGTAGTAGTGGCAACAAAGGCACAAATGCAACAGAGCAAATCTTACTGCTATATGGCTATAATGGAGATAAAGTCTTATATGCAAATTCAAAAGCCCATATGTATCTTATGAGCAGTAAATGTAGCACGGTGGAGAGGGGGAATGGGGGAACATGCCCGTCACAAACACAAGGGTCTCTCTATAGCTCAGGGTATCCACAACACTCCTATCCTCTTAGAAAACACCTTCAAAACACACTTTTCATTAGCAGACCATCGCCTGCTCAATTTCCACCGTTCACACACTCCACAAATCCACCACACAAAGCACACCTACTGCCACGATCCATCTCCACCCTTACACGCGCACATGGCCACTCAATCTCACTCTTTCACACAAAACACCGTCGGTCCGGGGGGAGCACACACTTCCACACAGCCGACACCGAGGGAAAACATGAAAGCAGGAGAAAGAGAAGGGGGGAAGGGGAAACAACAACAAGACGGGGCAACAGTGGCTTGATTGCACTTCAAAAGGCATGTACAAAGTCTTGCACTGCCATCACCATGGCCATTTTCAAGAAAAAGTCACAAAGGGGTTAGCTTGTCCGAGAACTCCACTTTGCAGGATTCAAATGGCACCAAAAAAACCCTAAATTTGATTAAAATTTGACTTTTATAGGGGGGGGGCCTTCAACTTTGGAAACTACCCTTTCATTGGCCCATCTGGCATTCACATTTGGCATCTTTGAGAGGAAGTAGCCGCCTTGATTTCCTCTGCTTTCTCTTGCTCTCTTTGCACTTGGGGGGGCGGGGGGGGGGGGGGGGGGGGCATTAGCGATGTCGCTATTGCCCCCCAGGCTTTTTATTTTTTATTACTTCTTGATTATTTTTTTACCCCTTTGGGAGCTTAGCCTTGCACTCTCTTTTTTTCACCCTTTGACCCCTCTGTCCGGCTCCCACCTGCCTTCTCTTACTCTATTCTCATTTGTCCTTTTGGTCCGGCCTCCCTCCTCCCTTTTGCTTTTGCTCGGCCGGCTTTGAAACGAGCTTACCTGGCGGCCCTTGAAATGGGCCCGCCCTTTGAGCTCCCTTTCTTACTTTCTCTCTCATTCCCTATCATATGCCGCAGGAACCCCTCCCCTAGGCAACAACGACGTTGTTATTGGGGGGGGGCTCTTTTGCCCTCAAAACATTTGGGCCCTAGTGGGCGTGGGCACAAAGCCTTACGGCCCCGCCATGTCATCACTGTACTACAACCCCAACCGCCAGCGTGCAACACCAGGCTCTGCCTTACGTCAGCCAAAATGCCGTCGTTGCTCCCCCATGCACCACTATGCCACCGCGATCGTGCCTCACGCAGCCAGCGCAACACTCCACCATCGCCAATGCTCTCACTCTCTCTCTCTCTCTCTCTCTCTCTCTCTCTCTCTCTCTCTCTCTCTCTCTCTCTCTCTCTCTCTCTCTCTCTCTCTCTCTCTCTCTCTCTCTCTCTCTCTCTCTCTCTCTCTTGCGTATACTTTTACAAGGGGTCACACCTTGGCCTATGTATACCGAGTTGCGGCACCCTCCATGCTCATGTGGGTTAAACCCTCTGCCACGTGGAAGTCACTAGATCCACTAAGCCTTCAAAGGCTTTGCAAATTTTTCTAAAGAAAACTTCATGTATAGCCTTTTTGGACCCTTCTTCCCCATGCTCCTTTTTATTGCTCCCATGCTTGATGACCGAGCCGTAAAGCCGTATTGGATCTACCCCGTGTCAATCCTGGGCTGTGAAAATCTCACCGCTTTTTGACCCTTTTGAGCTCGCTATCCAAGGCTATAAAAAACAGACAAAATTATTTGCACCCAACCTCTCTAGCACCTGCAACACCTTCTACCTTTGAACTTAAGTATCTTGAGCTTCGGTGCCCCGTTTGACGAGCCGTTTAGACCAAATTCTAAAGCACATCGAACACTACATTCCAAGGCACTGGCTTGGCACTTTGGACACCTTCACCTGCTATCCCATTTGGGCTCATCTTTTGGCTCTTTTGGCCTAAAGAACGGCTTTAGACATACATTTCCGCTACCATTTGGCTGCCTAGGACCTTGGCACCTGCCCTAGCCTTCTACACTTCATCTACCTGCAGCCTTTGCTTGGCATAGACCCCTTTATATCTCGGACCAACTTTGGCTGCACCATCATTGCCCAGTCCCCTCGTCGATCATTTATGTTTGACCAAAAGCATATGTACAGAACTTCAAAACTGACACACCAAACTCGAAATAGAAAGCACTTGTAAAACCATAACTCTTTGTACAAACTATGTACAAAATCTCCTTTTTTTTTTTCTCACACACTGCATGATTTAGGCGGGTTGCCCACCCCCCTTGACTACAATTTGAAGCACCTCGGGCACTAGATCCCTTTCAAAATACAACTTGAGCCGCACACCTTTCACCCCAGTTCTTCAGAAGCTTTCCATTTGCTCTCACCAGCTGATAGGTCCCATTCGGAAAGTTTTTTTGCACTTTATACGGACCCGTCCACTTCTTCTTGAACTTCTTTTGAAATGTGAAATCCAAGTAGCTTTTGTAATTCATGACCAGGTCTCCTTCTTCTATCCTCTTGTCTAGCAAGTTCTAATTGAACTTGGCAACCCGCTTCTCTCTCTGCTTCACATAGTAGTCTGCCGCTACCTCTCTGTCCATCTGGAAAGCCTCCAAACTGGCTATCTGATCCTGTAGAACTCCTTATAGAGTGGCATTGATACGCCACATGCTCTTTAAAGCACCTAACTGTGCATGCACCGGCAATACAGCCTCCTTTCCATAGACTAGCTCGAATGGAGTGAAATTTGTAGCTACTTTATAGGATGTTCTATATGCCCACAGACACTTCTCTAAATTTATTTCCCACTCATCTTCCTGCTTGTACACGTACTTCGTTAACATTTTGATGATTTTCCCATTGGCACTCTCGACTAGACCATTGCATTGGAGGTTATAAAGTGAGGAAAATCGATGCTGAATTTTTAGCTTTTCCACTAATGAACTCATAAGCTTGCTTCTAAACCCCTGACCCCTATCAGAAACTAACACCCATGGAACACCAAAACGGAAACATATGTTGTTGAACACAAACTGAGACACCACATTAGCATTACTTCCTTCACAGCTTTGGCTTCGACCCATCTTGTAAGGTAGTCAATGGCTACCACCACATACTTTCACTGCTTGTAGACCTTGGGAGAGAGCCTATGGCATCCAGACCCCACTTCTTGAAAGCACTGTGTGCGATGATGGCACCTTGTGACTCCACTACGAGTCGTCTTTCACCTATAGTCTGACAATCATGGCACATCTTGCACCAGTAATGCACGTCCTTCACTATGGAAGGCCACCAAAAGCCTCTGCTCTAAGCACTCGAAACAAAACCTGTTCTTTGCCCTGATGCCCACTTTCTTTGTGGCATTGCTCCAACACCATACCTATCTTTTCTTTGTACAACACCCTCCTTAGCACTCCGTCATGTCCCTAGTTCATGAGATCCTCACCTACGAGTGTAAATTTGTGGGTCTTTTGTACCAGTCTTCTTTTCTGCAACCTGGACAAACCCTCTGAACACTGCTCTGTATCCCAAAACCTTCAATCTCTTTTAGAGTCTCTCTACCTGCATAAGTGGCTGGGGCCACATATAGACCTACAACATGCACATGTACTTTGCTACTTGCTAACTGATCCGCCTCTTGGCTTTGCTCTCTTCTCACATGCTTGAATTGAACCTCTTCAAAAGACTTTAGCATTTTCTTGATGGAAAAGAACCAATGATTCAAAGAATCTTGCTTTACCTGCCGTTGGCCTAGCAGTTTCTTGATGACTAGAAACGCATCTCCCTTCACCACCAACCTCGAAATGCTGAACTCTATACACTACTTCAAACCCAAATGCAGAGTGAGATACTCCACCTCGTTATTGGTGTGGACATCCTCCAGATCATACGCCTTCGAAAATATAGCTTTTTCATGTGGGTCATGTATTACCACACCTTCTGCTACTTTCTATACTACCCTTCGATACGCCCCAAGAAACCACATTGTAAAGGCGTTCTCTAAATCAACCTCCTCCTTAGCTTCATCTTGCACCACCCTTGGATAGGCTGGCAAATTGACTACTTTGCTGACAAGAATGTCCGCCAAGTGAGACCGACTTGTGTGATCTACCTTGAACTCGAGCTCGAACTCTTGTAGCTCCAACACCCACTTCATAATTCTCCTTCCTGGCTTCAATCGTAATACTACCTCGGGCAATAGATTGTTAGCTATCAACACAAAAAACTTGCGCACAATTAAATTCACCTTGAACTTCTTGCAAGCAAAGACTAAAGACATCACCCATTGGTCTGCTTCAGTGTAGGTAGCCTCTCCTGGGCTAATCGCCCTGCTCTCAAAGTATAACAACTTGTAGCTTCTCCCTATCTTTTGCAGTAAAATTGCTCCAATATCAATCATGCCCACCATCATAGACACATAGAAGTCGTTCTCTTGATTGGGAGGACACACCATTGGCAATTGACACAAAATTTCCTTGCCCCTATCAAAAGCTTCCTGAGCTTCCTCATACCACTCATAACCATGCACCTGCTGAGCTCTCTTTTCAAGAGGATGCACATATTGTGACAACATCCAAAAGAAACGTGATAGATACTTCAGCTTATGAACAAACAAAGCCAAACCTTGAGCATCTGATGGCAGCTCCATCAACACCAATGCCTTCACCTTCTTGGGATCAGCCTCTATACTATTTTGCAACACCACATGACCCAACAACTGTGCTCGGGGCTGTGCTAGCTTGCACTTCTTGGGGTTCAATTGACCTCCTTCTTCATCAAGCCTTTGAAAGCATAACCGCAACTTCAATAGGTGCTTTAATCTTAACCTATAGCAGCCTATATCATCCATGAAGACCCTGATAAAGCGGCCCAAGTATGGACCGAATACCATGTTCATCCAATCTTGGAAGGTGGAATATGCATCCACCAATCGAAACGGCATCCTGCGGGTAAGCAAAACAACCCCATGGAGGTATGAATGTGGTCTTTAAATGGTATCCGAGTGCAATCCCTATCTGAAAATACCCCGAGAAACCATCCATAATCGAGTATCTCTCATGTCTAGCTAACTGGTTTAGGATCTCGTCTTGAAACGGCAACGGGTAGTGATTTCTCTTGGCCGTTACATTCAGTGGCTCGTAATCAACACACACCCTCCATTTCCCATTCTTTGTAGGGGTTATAACCACTAGTGAGACCCACTCTCACTCTTTCATAGGGTATATGATGCTTGCATCCAACAACTTAGTGATCTGCTGCCAAAGGGCCTCCTTTTAGATTTCCCCTAGTCTTCTCAGATTCTGTGCTTTAGGCCTATGTCCCTCCTTGAGAACAATCTTGTGCTTTACCCCTCTTCCACCTCGCAAATGCTTGTATCCATCACAAACAGGTTTGGATAGGATTCACACAACTGAACATAACCCTCCTTCTCACCCTTGGTCAAGTTTTCACTCAACATAATTGAAACCTCCTCTCTGCTTAAACCAGGAGCTTGAGGTTGCATACCTTTTTCCTTAGGAGGGGAGTCATCTATGGTGACTCCGAATAAGTGTGCATCTATCTTCAGCATTTTGTCCTCACTCTCCTCTTCCTCTGTGCTAGTGTATCCTTCATCATAGTCTGTCTCTGTCTCGTACTCATAGATCGTCGTGTCGCCTTCATCTTTAACTGCTGCCATAGGATGAGAACTGATCTCCTTGGTCTTCAAATCAAGCACAATCTATCTTCCCTTTTCTTTGTCAGGCAACGTGAACGCTTTGCTCTCCCAATCCTGCTTAGCACCTATCACCAAAAGCCATGGTCTACCCAAAATGATCGGATAAGCATTATCTCCTGCCTTCATCACAAAAAAGTCTATCAGGCACTCTATGCCCATCACCTTGACCTTCACATCCTGAGCCACACCCAGACATTTGGCCTTAGTATGGTTAGCCATCCTCATGTGCACATTCAACTTGACTACTGCCTTGACTCCCGTCTCTTTCATGGCTGCTTTTGTCATGACGCAAACATGCACTCCACCGTCTATATAGGCCTATACTTGCATCCTCTTTTCTATAATATCATCCACTAGCGGAAGAACATCAATGGGGTTACCTATCCTCAGAGCCATGTTTTGCACCGCTTGCACATTCTCCTTAGCTCTCGGTAGCCTGGTGCTAACACTTGTGGACCACTGCCTCCTCAATTTTGGATTTAAAACTAACAACAGCTGACCAAAAGTAAGTCTCTCTCTTAACTCTTTCTCTCTTATTGGCCAAAACTTTGGCATCCTGCTTATCCACCCCAATAATATTTACTCCTGGCACATCGCCTCCATTTGGCAGAGCTGGCTACACAGGATTCTCCACCGCTTTCTCTCTTGGACCATTTAACTGCCCTTGACCTCGACCTCTACGTACCAAACAATGGGTAAATGCCTCCTCTCTTTGTGGCTAAGGACAATCGGGTGCATAGTGTCCCTCTTCTCCACAATTATAGCACCTACCTGGAAGCGGCCTTGCCCTGCCCCTTGCTCCTCTTAGCTGTCCTCTATCCATCACACTTAGCAGCAACTCCTACATTTGCTTGGAAAAATCTTGCACCATGCGTACCCAATTTTGCGGTACAATAGCTACACCTCGATTCCCGTGGTTTTCTTCATGTATATCCTCCCTTGGACTTTGCGGTCAAAGGGGGGCCATCGTTTCATAGCCCGACACACCCTGCTCTATCTTCTTCTTTATCTTTCTGCTCTTCGATCCTACAATTGCTACTGCACCATTGTAGTTTTCTGGGCTCTCGAAGTCGAGTTTCTCTCTCACCTTGGGGTGTAGACACGCCATGAATTTGTCCAGCTTAAAGTAGTCTCCATTAGCCAATTGCATGGCTATCTCTACTTCTGCCCAACACTCTTCAAAATGACAAAAAAATAGATTGAACTCTTCACTTACATCTTGCTTAAGTGCCTTCAGCTTTGCATCCATCTTGACTGACGATGCCTCCTTGCGAAAGTTGTGAAAAAACCTTGCCCGTAGAGCCGGCCATGCTTTCCTCGGCTCGCCTTCCAATGCTTCATACCATACTTTAGCTTTTCCACGCATCACCAAAGGGAATGTATGCATCTTGCTATCCTCATTCGGCATACGCAACGATAGCATATACAGCTCGAAATTCTGACTTCCACTTGTCAGGGCCTTCTTCACCTATGAAAATCCGTCCATAGCTTCTTGCTGCCATGACTTCCAACACAAAAAACTGCTTCTTTTTTATCAACTAGGAGTAATCAGTGTGCTCCTCAATGGGGGCACCAGAAGATGGAGAGGGGGAATGGGGGAACACTCCCGACACAAATAGAAGGGCCTCTCTATAGCTTAGGGTGTCCATAGCACCCCTATCCTCTCAGAAAACACCTTCAAAACACACTTTTCATTTAGCAGACTGCTGCCTGCTCAATTTCCACCGCTCACACACTCCACAAATCCACCACACAAAGCACACCCTATTGCCACGGTCTATCTCCACCCTTACACATGCACACGGTCGCTCAATCTCACTCTTTCACACAAAACACCATTGGTCCGAGGAGGCACACACTTCCACACAGCCGGCACAGAGGGGAAACATGAAAGCAGGAGAAAGAGAAGGGGGGAAGGGGAAACAACAACAAGATGGGGAAGCAATGGCTTGATTGCATTTCAAAATGCATGTACAAAGGCTTGCACTTCCATCACTATGGCCATTTTCAAAAAAAAGTTACAAAGGGTTAGCTTGTCGGAGAACTCCACTTTGCAGGCTTCAAATGGCACCAAAAAAACCCTAAATTTGATTAAAATTTGACTTTTATAGGGGGGGGCTTCAACTTTGGAAACTACCCTTTCATTGGCCCATCTGGCATTCACATTTGGCATCTTTGAGAGGAAGTAGCCGCCTTGCTTTCCTCTACTTTCTCTTGCTCTCTTTGCACTTGGGGGGGGGGTGGCATTAGCGATGTCGCTATTGCCCCCAGGCTTTTTATTTTTTATTACTTCTTGATTATTTTTTTTACCCCGTTGCGAGCTTAGCCTTGCAATCTCTTTTTTTCACCCTTTGACCACCTCTGTCCGGCTCCCACCTGCCTTCTCTCCCTCTATTCTCATTTGTCCTTTTGGTCCGGCCTCCCTCCTCTCTTTTGCTTTTGCTCGGCCAGCTTTGAAATGAGCTTACCTGGCGGCCCTTGAAATGGGCCCGCCCTTTGATCTCCCTTTCTTACGTTCTCTCTCATTCCCTGTCATATGCCGTGGGAACCCCTCCCCTAGGAAATAGTGATGTTGCTATTGGGGGGGGGCTCTTTTGCCCTCAAAAAACTGGGCCCTAGTGGGCGCGGGCACAAGGCCTTATGGCCGCACCACATCATCACTGTACTACAACCCCAACCACCAGCGTGCACCACCAAGCTCCGCCTTATGTCGACCAAAATGCCGCCGGTGCTCCCCCACGTGCCACTGTGCCACCAGGACTGCGCCTCACACCACCAACTGCGTAGCGCTCCACCAACTGCGTAGCGCTCCACCATCGCTAGCTCTCTCTCTCTCTCTCTCTCTCTCTCTCTCTCTCTCTCTCTCTCTCTCTCTCTCTCTCTCTCTCTCTCATACTTTTGCAAGGGGTCACGCCTTGGCCTATGTATCCCGAGTTGTGGCACCCTCCATGCTCATGTGGGTTAAACCCCCCTCCATGTGGCAGTCACTAGATCCACTAAGCCTTAAAGGCTTTGCAAATGTTTCAAAAAAAAACTTCATGTATAGCCTTTTTGGACCCTCCTTCCCCATGCTCCTTTTCACTGCTCCCATGCTCGATGGTCGAGCCGTAAAGCCGTATCGAATTTACACCGTGTCAATCGTGGGCCGTAAAAATCTCACCACTTTTTGACGCTTTTGAGCTCGCTATCCGAGGCTATAAAAAACAGAGAAAATTATCTGCACCCAACTTCTCTAGCACTTGCCGCCAATTTTGACTTGCTGTAACTTGCTGACCAAGAACTCGATTGATGCGTCGTTGATTTGTGCTACCTTACATGATGCACACTATCACCATGAACCTTGGTGAGGCCAAAAAGACGCCAGATGGCTCATCCTCCAGTGCGGGCAAGTGGGCACAAACCTGGCCCCCGAAAAATCTTCAACTGATCATAACTTGCTATCCCGAGCTCCGATTTGCAATCCGAGAAGACATCCATGCTCCATAATTTGAGCTCTACACATGCATCTACTAACATCAGCCTGTGCCACCTATCCCCAGCTCCCCTGTCCGTCGGGGATTTGTAACACCTTCTATCATTGAACTTAAGTATCTTGAGCTCCGGGGCTCCGTTTGATGAGTTGTTTGGATCGGCTTCTAGAGCACATCAAACACTACATTCCAGGGCATTGACTTGGCACTTTATACACCTTCACCTGCTATCCCATCTGGGCTCATCTTTTGGCTCTTTTGGCTTAAAAACCGCTCTAGACATACATTTTTGCTACCTTTTGGCTGCCTAGGACCTTGGCACCTGCCCTAGCCTTCTGCACTGCATCTGCCTGTAGACTTTGCTTGGCATAGACCCCTTTCTATCTCGGACCACCTTTGGTTGCACCAACAAGAACCAGGATCTTATTGATGAGAGTGAAGAAAGATCCTAATAACTCCCAGATGTTTACACATTTTAGTGGAGCCAAGTATCGTAAGCTTCAAGACGAAATGCAGATAGGAGTTCAAAAAATTGACCCAAGTGGTTATCTAGACATATACACAAGCTTGTAAACCATACAGGTGGTACATATGTAATCATAGTCATTATGCATGGAATACAGTGGTCAGATCTACAATTGAGATCCGTAATTAGGAGTCCAACGAATCAGCCAATACAAGCCAGTCTAATTGGAGAAACAGGTCAAAGGCAATAGAAAGGTCAATACATAGAAGTCTATAGCTTGATGCTTAGTGTTCTAGAAGAAGAACCCGACAACTTGGCAAGTATAGAAGCAGAGACTCCTCAACAAGAGCTTGAGATGACATAACCAAGTAAAATACCACTAGTCATGGTATATTGCTTAGATTATGGAAGAAAAGGTGGACATTCTTCAAAAAATTGTCTAAACAACAAGGACATAGAAACTACAAAGCGAAATAAGGATCAAACTAAAATGCAAAATTTGATGTAAGTGCATCTAACTCATCATTATTTATGCAATTAGATGATTTTGCAGTACTATTAAAAGCACCAGTAAAAGTGTTGCAAGTTCAAAATCAACATAAAGATGCACATACACATGAAAAGATTAAATTGAAACCATTTAATAAGAAATTCTTGTGTGAATTTAGTCAAAGCATTCAGTTATCATCAAAGGTCAAAAAGAGTGTTAAGTTTGCAAAAATGATTATGCACCCATAGCCACTAGTGTGCAATAATTCACAAGTCTAAGGGACACATCATAGCATTGTATGGCACTAGCTGACCAGTGTTTGAGAGACCCACATATCATCTCACAGAGTTATGCCTAGTGATAGATCAGGAAGGATGGTTCATTTCTTTGGAAATAATTTAGTACGGAACGTACTCTCTAGAGTTGAATAACATAACTTGAGTGAACCTAGAAATCTGTTCAAAGCCTAACTCTCATCCATCTAAAGTCAAGCTTTGATGTGTGACTAGACGAGCACGTATTATGATCAAACTGCATGCAGGTATGGATGATAGTCTAAAATCTATGATGCCTTGGGTCGTGAAACCACAAAATCTCATGTCATACAAGACCCATGGGATAGACAATATCACGGCGAAGATAATGCCATTTAAAGCTCAACTTGGGGAATGATTTTCATGTCCATGGAGATACATAAAAAACTATGCAGAAGGTTTGCAAATGCCAAACATCGACAATGCTACACATAGTATGCCTTCACCGTCTCAAAAGGTAAAATCAAACCAGTATCAAATAGTCTTGAGCCCATCTCAAGCTTTGTTGATCACCCTAGGAAGGGGGAAGCTAGAAACCTAGCAAGCTCATCTCATGTATCAAAAATTGCAACATCAATTAGAAGCCCTAAAACTTCTAGCCAGAAGACCCTTTCAAAGCAAAAACCATTGAAAGACCGTATGGTTGTTGGAAGTTTCCAGCTGACTCAGGTGCCCTTAGAATCTATTGACACATTCATGTATGAAGATCATCAAGGACAAAAGTTTTAGTTGACTTCCACAAGTCAAAGTGAAAAGCCGATGAGCCCAACAGTGTTCAATAAATTGCATGATACCAAGATCACATATGCTTTTTGAACCTATTTGAACAAAGTTTCAAATTGCTCAATTCCATATAGTAACAACAAAAGTTATAACAATTAACATCTTATTGGGAATGCCACTAGACCAAAAGGTTCTAGAGATATAGAGTGCAAACAAGATGCAGTCTTCAGAGACAACAAAGAATGAAGACTAGGACTAGTCACCCACACAAGATAGCACGCAGGAATATGGAGACCGATGTCAAAGAAAATACTATCTAAGATAATTCATCTCCAACCTACAAAGAGCTTAAAGAAGATCAAGCAATAGCTTATCAGCACACTCCCCTTTAAGTGAGAGGTTGTTGGGATAAAGGGGGAGTGTCGTACCTCTAGCCAACCACAATGTTCTCGATCACCCACTTACTTTCCCTTTTTCCTTTTTACATATACAAAAACAAGGAGCTCTCTCAATCTTTTGCTTGAGAGGTTAGCTCCACCTACATAGTCTCTAGCTTCTCTCTCTCTCTCTCTCTCTCTCTCTCTCTCTCTCTCTCTCTCTCTCTCTCTCTCTCTCTCTCTCTCTCTCTCTCTCAAGCTCGGTGTGTAGATCACAAATCTAAAATCTCCACTAAAATCGAAGATCACATGTAAGAGTTATCGAAGGCCAAAAATCATAAATTTGTCCACCCCCTTTTTAGGGGGGAAAGTGCATCCTTTGAGCACTCTTACACCTCTTTTACACACCCACCATTCTTGCACACATGGTGTGCAACAATTTTTAAAATTTTAATCACCTTCATAATCTCATGGAAAATAAAGAGGCCCTCTTAGACTCCATTCTCTTCCTAGTGCTTGTCTCAAGACCACCGAAGGGTGAAATAGGGCACCCATTCTTTATTCATAATCCAGGGTGGAAACCCATCACCCAAAGTTCGGGGTGCCCATACACCAAATTAGTTTCCCATACAACCGGGTGGCTCCTAGGATAAAAACCATATCCTTACTTATATATAAACATCAAGACATGACACGGAGTAGAAACACATCGTTCATGGGGTAACCAACTTATTCATGGTTGAAAATCCATCATTATTCATTAATTTATACCAAGGAGTCGAAGGTGTCTTGAGACAGGTTGGCTTAAGGATGATCAATCATACCTTTCCTAAATCAACCAGCCTTAATCCTAACAATTCTTTCTTACTTTACAAACAAATGTACGTTGGTTTCTTGGAAGATGCCTTTCTGTTTTCATCCAATTTCACTTTTACTAATTCCTTACACCCTCTTTTTTGTATGCAATGTTAACTTAAAGAAGAATTTGAATTATTAATTTTAAATTATAATGAAGGCCCACCTGGACTCATCGGGCATTTGTTGTAGTGCTAGGACCTGAATTCTTTCACCAGTAGGCCTACTACTAGGCCCGGCCTCATCGTTGTGCGACGCCCTAGCCCTCTTGGGAATATTACCATCTTCATCAGATTGATGGTTTGCTCGGGTCCTCTTTGGTGCCATGACTTCTATCCTAAAAAAGGACGTCTATTTATTAGGTAAATCATCAAAAACTTGACTTTATCTTTGTATTGAATCTAATTCCTCTTTTTTTCCACCAAGTGTGAGAGGTACCCAACCCTACGACATCAAAGTCAAGATGGGATCCTTGATATGTCTCTTGGCCTACTAAAAATGAAAGTCTCTTTTGGCCCTTTAACTTTCGTAGTTGGGCTAAGGTATCGTCCCCCAACACTTTTTTCCCCTACACGAGTGAGGTCACATCCGTTGGTGGACTCCTCTTCCAATGAAGAAGTTTTCTAACGTTTTTTTTAGTGCACAAGATAGATAGTTACCTGACTGATCAGGTCAACTCAACCATGATTGACAACCTTAGTCAATCCCCACTTACCACCCCACACTGACACTTGATACTTTTGTTTTCTAATTATTATCAAATTCTTTTGACATGTAAAATAACGGATTCCTTTTAATCTTTCCCATATAGTAGTTCCTTCAATCAAGTATTAAAGAGATCATTGAAGAGCATTCTTTTAGAAAATAGACATCTTTAAACTTAAGACAGGGTACTTTCAATAAAAAACATTGACCATTATAACCATTACCAATACTCTTCTTGTCTCAAGACCACCCAAGGGTGAAAAATGACACCCATTCCTTATTCATAATCCAAGGTGGAAACTCATTACCCAAAGTTCGGGATGCCCTTACACCAAACCAGTTTCCCGTACAACCGGGCGGCTCCCCTAGGATACAAATGGTATCCTAACTTACATAGAAACATCAAGACATGACACAGAGTAGAAACTCATTGTTCATGGGGGTAATTTACATATCCATGTCTTGAGACAAGTTGTTTTTATGCTGATCAATCATACCTTTTCTATTTCAAATAGCCTTAACCCAACCAATTTTTTCATACTTTACAAAAAAATGTACGTTGGTTTCTTGGAAGATGACTTCTGTTTTCAGCCAAATTCACTTTTACTAATTCCTTACACCCTCTTTTTTGTATGCAATGTTAACTAAAGGAGAAATTGAATTATTCATTTTAAATTATAATGAAGACCCACCTGGGACTGATCGGGCATTTGATGCAGCGCTAGGGCTTGAATGCTTTCATTAATAGTCCTACTACTAGGCTCAGGCCTCATCGGTTTATGACGCTCTAGCCCTATTGGGAATATTACCCTCTTCATCAAACTGAGGGTTTTCTCGCGTCCTCTTTGGCCATGACTTCTATCCTTAAAAATGACGTTTGTTTATTAGGTAAATCATCAAAAACTTGACTTTACCTTCGTATTGAATCTAATTCCTCTTTTTTCTCACCAAGTCGAGATGGGGTCCTTGATAGGTCTCTATACCTATTAAAAATCAAAGTCTCTAAACAAGAAGAATCTAGGGAATAGACCTTTACCATTGGCAATGGCTTGGGACTATAGTCCTAGAGAATACATAGTCTTGTCTCACAAGCGAAAACGAGACAAAAATCCTAATAGTCCAAAACTTGCCAGGAATAGCACACCTACACTAGAAATGCTCGATGTTGATTAATATAGGAATTGTATGCTCATGTGGATATTATGCTATTCCAATATTGGGGAAATTTCTAATTATCCCATTTGATCTTGGGGGCTACTAAAGTGCAACTTGCAGATTCAAGGATATCAGGTATTTTCTTGTAGAAGGTTACTCAGCACTAGGTTTTATTTTTGGAAACAAAGAAAAGAGTTTTGGGTTTTGTGGTCACTGTTAACCCTCATGGACACCCTATCACCTTTGACGGACGCATATTATTTATTTGATTGAGTCATGGATCGGGCTTGTCGGTCCAATAGGTGTGTAGGTGATCACCAATGAGAGGCATACCACTTATCTTATTTTTACACCAGTTTTGCAATGAACGGCCATTGTGGGCATCCATGTGTGAATGGGCCAAACTCTTTTAAAAGGTCCATTTGACCTAAAAATTCTCATTCTTTGAGGTGTAAGCTAAGAAGTTCTCTTGCTCCATCTCTATTTCCTTCTCCTTCGTGTATGTGTGTGTGTGCTAGAGAGAGAGAGAGAGAGAGAGAGAGAGAGAGAGAGAGAGAGAGAGAGAGTGATCGAGCATTGTGGCGACATCGGTGGCAGCTCCTTCTTCTTTGCAGCATAGGATCCTTCATGACGGAATCATTGAGAGGTGAGTGACACACTATTGTTCTTTGAGCTTTCTAGGAATCTCTAGTTGTGTGTTTACAGGCTTTTGAGGCTCGCACATAGTGCACAGGCAAGTTCCTTGCCTTCAACACGGATGGCAAAGCGTACATTTTTGGCATCGCTATCGGGGACAGCCTTGCATTAAGCTTGAGGAGCACTCTGTGCTACCTCTCCTTTATTCCATTTGTTTTTTCGCTTTTTGTTGAGTTGTGTGAGAACTATTAAGTGGCTGCAATGGGCAGATGAGCATGTTTTCTGCTGACTACTATTAAGTGACTGTAATGTGCAGTTTAAGCAGGTTTTTGTCAGATTTTGTTAGTGGTTTTAAGCTGTATTAGTGTTGCATTATGCTTTTTTTTGTTAGTTTTGCAAGATTTGCATTGTGTAGGTGTTAGTAGAGTTGTTATGAGTTTAGACAGTGAGAAGTAGAGTAGATAGTGAGTAGAATAGTTGACTGAGTGTGAATGTGCAATTTTGTGTTAGACAATTAATTAGCTGTTAATTAGCTGCAAGGGGGTTAGACAGAGCTCCTAGGAGTTTGTTGTGTGCATGTGGGAGGTTGGCGTCCACGTGGCCACATTATCCTAAGGAAAAACTAAAAACAAAAAAAAAACAAAAACAATAACAAAAAACAAAAAATAAAATTTTTTCTTTTATAAAAAACACTCGAGAATATTGAGACAAAAAAGAATCTCAAAACTTAAATTTAGAAAAACTTTATCCTTAAAGGAAGGGATCGGGATCATTTCCCCAAGCCCAAGCCCAAGCTTGCCTAGGGCTCAATCCTCAGACTTATGATATACTACTCACACTACCTTATATATAAAGACTAGGATCTCAAGTGAAGGGAGGGCATGTGGGACAAGTTTCTCAATCCCTCCACCATCCCCTTCACACTCACCCTTTGGACTTACTAATTCTAGCCCCTTCTCCACCTAAGAAAAGACTAGTTTTAGGATTCTGAGGGTTGTACGTAGCCTAATCGAGGGTTGTAAAGCACGGCTTGTCCCTCTAGCCAAGATTCTTGTTTTGAGCTATTGCACGCCATATTCCGTGGCTCGATTAAAAAAAGGGATCAAAAATACAAAAAAATTGGGTTGTAAACACATAAAAAACTAGGTGAGCGGCCTTCACGGGCACTCAACAACACCTCTAGAGTGTTGAGGTCACATGCACCTACGCTTTGGTCATGTGCTAGAGGACGAGCACATCGAGAGTGTCTCCGTTTATGTGAGCGCTCATTATTCCTCCACCTTAGGCTCTAGGCCCTCAGCAGGAACCCAAGGTAGTACCACTCAAGACCCACATATTGCGTCTAGTGACTCTTCCTCTGACTATGATGTCATGGAGCGTTACCTGATGCCTAATCTTGATAGCTCAAGCCAAGACATGCATGCCATGGACCCACGGTCCGGGTTGAGCATGCTTAGCCGCTTGAAGGAAACCTTTAGTAGAGCCACCTGCTCCGAACATGGAGCTAACGATGTAAATGAGGGGAGTGGGGAAGTAAATTCGGCATTCATGACCAATGTAGATCCCATGCTCCTAGAGAATGTGCACATGAATACTCCATTCATTGCACCCCCTGACTCTTTAGAGCTATTCCCCTCCGAGGTTATATTACCTGATGGTAGGAGACTTGGTGAAGTGCAAGAGGTTGAACGGTATATCATTGCGGCTAGGGAAAAGGAAATCGAGAGCTTACCTAGGATAGAACAAAGGAGAGAGTTAAAAGAAAAATCCCCTATGTCAACATCCATGCCAGGCGAGCAATCAAGTGCTCCCAAATTAGCGACCACTAAGGGTCAACCCATAGAGAGTCATATTGCTTCTAGTTCAAAGGACACCCCTAGCACCTTAATCCTAGATGGAGTGTTCCTAAATGAGAACTGGGAGTACAAACTACAAACAAAAACTCTAACCGACCTATACATAGGTCACACCTATCACGTGGGTTGGTTAGATGTTCTACAATCCACAACGGGCTTCTAGTAGAGGAACAACAAAGAGTTTGTGAGGTCGTCCATAGGGTTATTGAGCTAGAGAGACAAAACAAGGGAATCCACATGCCTTCAATGGGTCTCATGAGATTCTTGGATACAAGGAAGGCTAAACAACCAACCTTATCGCAAATGGAGACTCCCTCGATAAGTGCGATGGATCCTCCATCTGTTATTTTGCTAGGGGTCGTAGTGAAATCTGAGCCCACAAGTGATAGCTTTACCTTTCCAGGTCTAGCTCATGTTTCCCTTGATGACACCATGGCTACCATGCCTACCCCAATGATGGGAATGCCAAGAAACACGCCATGGACCTCATCTGTTAGTAAAGCTACCGCTACATGGTAGCTCAATTCCTGCAACTGTACCTACAAGTGTGTACCAATCGTATACACCTATGGGTCCTTGTACTCATGTAGCTCCTATCCCTCTCATTGTTTCAAAAACCTATGCTCCACAACCACAACACCCAAGATCTTATTTCAATGGGACCATACCGGCTAGCATTAGCATGTCACATCCAATGTCTCCTATGCCTAGGGCCACACATATGAACTTTGGGCCACCACATGGCACAACACCGTACCAAACTTGGAACCCAAGGGCTTCCTATGCGCCAAGCCCAATGCCAATACCTACTCCACATGTAGTATTTGGAGCACCTTCACCCATAGTGCCTGCTCAGTTAGGTGACTTGGCAATGTTTGCTCAAGCTATCAATCGATCTATTGCTTAGAATATGTGTAACATGCGTGATAGAGAGCCTAGAAGTAAGGTAGAACAAACAGCCAAGCTCACACAAAAATTTAGTGGATATGGGGATGTGAGAAAGCATATCGAAGTGTTTGAACAAAGATGCGATTCCCTAGGAGAATACAATGACCTACATAAGAGTAATGCTTTAAGCTTGACCTTAAGTGGGAAGGCTGGGGATTGGTATAGAACCCTAAGGGTGGAAGAAAAAACGATTTACCCTACTCTTAGGAGACTGTTTTTGAAAGAATACATACAAAAGGGAGTGCATTGGGGTGTATCCTCTCAGCTCTAGAAAGCCCAACGAGAGGAAGGAGATTTGGTGAGAGACTTTATTAGTCGCTTGAAGCATTTGAATTCTTGTTGTAATCCAAATGAGCGTTTCAATAATAACCAATTGCTTGATAGATTGATTAGGGGATTATGACATGAGGATATTTACAATGGCCTAGTTATTAGAGGTATCACCACTTGGGAAGCAGCCACCACCAATGCGATCCAATTTGAGGATAATTTAATGATTCAAGGAGAAAGAGTGTTTGTTGAGCCTAAATCTACTAGCTTGCAAGCATCAGGGCATCAACCAATGACCCTAAAGCCTATTGCTAGGCCAAAGATATCTAAGATGGCTTTAGTAGATCTCACCAAGGCCATTCAAGAGAGTCTTAGAGACAATCGTGCTCTGCAAAACAATCATATGTATCCAAGAAGGGAGCAACAATGGTGCTCAATATGCTATGGTCTGCATAGTACCAGTGAATGCCCTACTTTTCGATTAAAATTCAATGGGAATTGCAATGCCTGTGGGAGGTATGGTCATCAAGAGAAGGATTGCATAGTATTCAAGCATGCGATGGACAATAGACCAACCTTAGCATGGACAAACACACCTTGAGTGCCTGCATTGATGCTAGCCCCACCTCTTGAACAAACATCACAACACATGGTCCCTAGGTCCCAAAATGTTGTTCAAACAACACCCTTACCACCTCCAATGCTAGGACCACAACCACCACGTCTGAGAATCACTTTTGTGAATCAAGTGGATTGTGAGTCATCTATTGCTTGTTTGGAAGGTGTGAGGAAGATATAGACCCTAATATTGCCTATGGCATTGATGCACTTGAAGAAAGTCCACAATATTGCATGGAGGAATATTGGGGACAAGTCAAACCTATCTATCAAGTAGCTTCTCTTGCGGCAAGAGGCCAAAATATCAATTACACTGCCAAGAGACCACCTCTTCAATGCTATGAGTGTGGAGGTCCACATCATGTAGTCGAATGCCCCATTAGACTACAAAAGAACGCCACACTAATGCAAACCATTCAAGCGAGCACATTTACAATGCCAATACTCATGTGTAATCGATGTGGCACAGATTATTTGATTGCCCAATGTCCTAGTAATCCAATTGCACCAAAGATAACGCCATTGAATTTAATTGAGGTTACAGAGGAGTCCACACAAAGTACGCCTCTGGTACCAGTAAATGTATGCACGTGATCAATGCTCCAAAAAAAAATTTATATTCTTAAAGAAAGAGAAACGGCATCAAATGCCCAATCTCAAAAAAAGAAGAAAACATGAAGGAAGAGATCACAAAAAGTAGCGAAGTCAGACCCCAGTTCAAAGACCAACATAGGGATTGGCGACAACCCTGTATATATGAACGACGCTGAAGAGGATTCTAATTCAGGTGAATCCAAGGAGACTAAAGCAACCATTAGAAAAGATACAGAAAACAAAGATTGTCATGAACCACAATGGCCAAGACCGAAGAAGAAGATCGGAACTTACCCAACCCCTATAGAGGATACAGACTAAAGCAACCATTAGAAAAGATACAGACAACAAAGATTTTCATGAACCACAATGGCCAAGACCGAAGAAGAAGATGGGAACTTACCCAAGCCCTATAGAGGAGATCGAGAGAGTCAAGCAATTAATGGGTTTGGTTGAAGAGACCCAAAGGGATCTAGAGCCAGCACCTAGGAAGATCCACATTACCAACACATTGTTCCCTACGTAAGAGCAACCTCACAAAGTCCATAGACCACTAGCCATACCAAGTGTCATCCAAGAGGAAAGTGACTTTAAGTCATGGTAAAGTGGGCGTACTCCCTTCTTGTTGGAGAGAATGTTTACAGAGGGATTACTTGACCCTATCGAAGAAATGGAGATCCCATCTTCCCCACGTTAAGGGATTGAAGCCTAGAAGGTGTCGTTAAATATTGCCAAATTGATGGATTTCATGGCTTCAGAAGTTACAAGCACCATCATGTCCAAACTATATGGAGACCCCGAACTATTCTTAGCTCTTTGAGATTTCCTTAATGGAGAACTGAAAGTCGGTCTACCACAATTTTCACAATTGTATGGAGCTAGGGAGATTCCAATAGAGGAGGAACACTTAGATCCACAACCCAACCTAGATGAGAACTCTGTTGTAGAAATACCTGTCAACAAGTTGGGACAATACTTTGAGGGTGATGAATCCAATGCGACCATAGCAATCACTACCAAGGGATTAAGTGTGAAGGGAATCCTTGATGTTGGCATTGGGGTTAGCATTGTGACTAAAAATTGTTGGGAAACTATGGGAAGATCTCACCTTGGGACCACAACTATAGTAGTAAATATGGCCAATGGGTCTATTGTTAAACCTATTGGGATGCTAGAAGATCTCAAGGTCAAGGTCTCTGGACACAAAATAAGAAATACCTTCATTGCTATGGATTTCTCCAAGCAGACTATAACATCTGAGATGATCTTAGGACGTCCTTTCATGAGGGAAGAAACAATGGTGCATGACTGGTCTAAAAACCATGTCTACTTGCAGTTCCAAGGTTTTGTCATTCGCATGAATCTTGTAACTAGTCGTGCACATCCTCTGGGAAACAGATTTATAATTGATCATATATCTGACACCACAGTTCACTTGGCCCCATTTCAGTATTGTTACACTTGTAAAGTGGACACTGATGTTGGGGAAGATTCTCCCTATATGAATGTTCTACCTGGGATTATTGAGTCAGACAATGTGGATTGGGTCCACCTAGCAACAACCATAGACACTTGGGGAAATAGGGGGACAACCTGGGTAACACCTGAGGGGGATGAAATTCCACCACTCATGCCTTTAAATATGATAGAATAAATGCATATAGCTTTTGTTGACCTGCAAGATGAAGGCTTGACTGACATTAGAACCAGTAGTGTCTCACAAGACTATAGCCCACACAATTCGGGGTCAAAAACATCAATTGAAATCGACTCTGAGGACAAAGAATCTGAGTTAAATATTGGTGTAAATATGGGGAAAAACCACTCAGGGCTCAGTGGTACCCTAGATGACAATCTATCCAGCAAAGGAGAAGACACAAGTAGCAATTCATCTAGTGACTCTTCACTAGAGATCAGCCGTAATCAAAAATTAGAAAAGAAGAGTAAAAGATATAAGAGGTGACGTTATCGAGCATATGTGCCTGCTAGAATAAATGAAATTAAGTCTACCATGGAATGGCTTAATTATATGGGGGTATGTGATGCTCATCGGAGGCTGGTAGATAAATGGGGTGAATACCTTCAAAGCAATATGTGGTGTAGTCCACAACCCATTGACATTGCACAACTAGAGCTATAGAGAAGCCAAAGTTGAGTTGTACCATAAGAAGATGACAAAATTGAGATCTAGCTCAACAACAAAGGAAGTGAAAGTGAAATCACAGTCCATAGAACAACAAGACCCCACAAACTTACACCTTGCACCCGATCATTTCAAATCCTACACCACGGAGGAGCGTAAGGTTGTGTATACAAAGCCTCAAAGAAAACCTATCGATGGAAGGAATGGAGTCTATGATGGTCCAACAATAGTTAAGGAGATAGAATTAGCAGACCCAGGAGAAGAGTCCAAACTTGTTTTCATTACCCAAGATCTGACAGAGACTGAGGAGTATGTACTTAAAAAACTTCTCAAGGAACTTAGGGATATATTTGCTTAGACGTATCATAATAAGAAAGGTGTTTCACCTTCCGTGGTGCAACACATAATCCCCATGAATAGCACGGCTAAGCCAGTTTTGCAATGACCCTACCCAATGAATCCTAAGTATGCAAAGATTGTTCAAGAAGAAACTGAAAAGCTTGTCAAATGTGGATTCATATACCCTATTGAGCACTCAGAATGGGTGTCTCCAATAGTTATTCTGTCAAAAAAGAATGGGAAACTCTGAGTGTGCGTGGATCTCAAGAAGGTCAATGCTTCTACTAGGAGGGACCATTTTCCCTTTCCATATTCACAACATGCGCTTGAAAGAGTTGTAGGGAAGGAAGCTTATAGCTTTTTAGATGGGTACTATGGATACAATCCAATCACAATCACACAAGAGGACCAAGTTCTTATTGAGTTCCACTGAACCGTGGAGTGTGACCATGCTTATGAGTCACTGAAAAAGACCTTAACAAGCGCTCCCATTCTACGAGTACTCGATTGGAATGTAATTTTCCATGTGTATATTGATGCATCAAACTTTGCTATCGGGTGTGTTCTAGCTCAACCAGGAGAACAAAAATTGCACTACCCCATTAGCTTTGCGAGTCGTCAATTGAATGATGCTGAGAGAAACTACACCATCACAGAGTGATAAGGTTTAGCTATGATTTACTTAGTGAAGAAATTTCGCTACTACCTTCTGGACAACAAGTTTGTTTTCTATATTGATCATCAAGCATTGCTGTATCTAGTAAATAAACCTCATTCCACGGGAAGAATTACATAATGGTTGTTAATTCTTCTTGAGTTTGATTTCACCGTTGTGGTGAGACTTGGTAAAAGACATGTCATGGCGGATCATTTGTCTCGCATACCCAATGGTGAAGCCCCTACTAGTGTCGATGACGAATTGCCCGATACTTTCCTATTCCTAGTGGAGGCCATGCCTGAATTGAGTGAGAAGATTGTGAACTTTCTAGTTAATGGTTTCCCACCCAAGGAGCTTCGTAAGGATATATCTTAAAAATTGTTAAAAGAATGTGAACCTTATTCTCTCATCGCACGAACTCTCTACAAGCTAGGGAAGGACGATATTCTTAGATGTTGGTGCCCATGAGGACGAGTATTTATACATACTGCAAGAAGCCCACATGGATATAGCCGGAGGATATTTCTCAGGAGAACTAACTGCTAGGAAGGTGTTGCAATCAGGCTATTGGTGGCCTACCTTATTCAAGGATGCATCACTTTTTGCCAAAGGGTGTGATGAATGCTAACGTTACAAGATCACACAACGAAAGGATAGAATGCCCTTACATCCTATTAACGTGACTCAACCATTTGAAAAACGGGGTTTAGACTTTGTAGGCCCAATTAGTCCGGCAGCTCATAGCACTCAATCTCGATATATTATCGTTGCCACTGACTATGTGACAAAGTGGACGGAAGCGAGGGCGACATGTAAGGCTGATGCAAGGTCAACTGCCAAGTTTCTCTTTAAGAACATTATTACAAGATTTGGTTGTCCCTTTGATATTGTGAGTGACAACGGTACTCATTTTATAAATGGAGTGATAAAAGAACTCAGTACCAACTTCATGATAGTTCACCATAAGTCCACACCTTATTATCCACAAGCAAATGGCCGAGCCGAGAGTACCAACAAGACCTTAATTTCTATCTTGACCAAAACGGTGGAAGCTCATTGCACAGATTGAGATTTGAAGCTGACTTCAACTCTATGGGCTTATCGTACTTCTTACAAAGTGGCTATTAATTGTACACCATTCAAAATGTTATATGACCAAGAAGCAGTTATGCCATGGGTGTTTGTAATTCCTAGTCTACGTGTAGCTTCACAAGAAGGTTGGGACGGTAACCCTTGAGAGGTTAGATGAAGAAAAACAATTGGCTATGCAAAATGCACTTATGGAGAAAGATAGGAGGAAGAAATGGCTTGACTACCATCTAAAGGAAAAAGATATCAATGTTGGTGATAAAGTCCATATGTATGGAGTGTGTAACGAGAAGGAAAAGTTGAAATATGAGGAAAAAGGACCATATAAAGTATATGAAATCACCCCACAAGCTACGATTCGTGTGAAGAATATTGATGGAGTTGAAACCATTGGATTCCTCAATGGGAGCAAATTTAAAAGATAGTATGATCCTTTAAGCCAAGAGTAGCTACGTGCCATCCATCAAAAACTACAGCCAAGGCACAGGTAGAGTTGAAGAAGATAAAAGCTCAAGCTGAGGCTAAGGAGTGACAACAACGCATAAGACACCAACTGGAGGCCAACCTTGGAGTTACACATGCATTCCACGTTGAAATAGAGGATGATTGGTTGGACTCTGACACACCTCTAAGATACCCTGTTGAACTAAATAGCACCTATGGGAAAGTTTTATATAACGCCTTGTTAGACAGGGGTGCTAAATATAATGTGTTGTCATACAAAGTGTGGTGTCAGTTGGGAAATCCATCCCTATCTGAGAGTAATATCCAAGTCAAGGGTGTCAACAAGGAAAAAAACACGGTTTTTGGAATCTCGCACACTTCTGTCAGCTATGACAATGGGGTTGTAGCTCAAGACTTTTTGGTCATGCCTGCTGGAACTATGGATGGTAATGTAAACCAAATGCACTATTGATTGGGGGACTGGGGGGTGTCACAACACAGAAACCAACTCTTACCCCTACCACTCAAGCCATAGTCCCTAAGCTATTACCTCCCGAGGAAATAAAACCAAACTATTGCATGTCTAGGAGGTTGAACGATATGTCCCTATAGCCCAACTCTCTAGACAAAGCTTAAGACACACAAGATGCATCCTAATATAGCGAAGAAAACATACAAGTGGTTTCGTAGAGCTTCTTTAGCGACTATGGGATGATGCTAAAAAACAAGAGCCTTTTAAGAAATGCCCCACTCGCTCCTAGAAATGTAAGAAAATGTTGCATTGGATTCCAAAAAAACTATTGGAAGCCCAAGGCTACTATAAATTTTGCACATTTGCTTAGATTAAACATTAGATTCTATATAATTTTCTATCATAATCCCTTGTCTAGGTTTTAGAATCAAGCAGTCTGACTAAGCTAGTTTGACCAAGTTAGGAGTTAGAGATCTTCTATTAATGCCATGGGGAATGTCTTCCTAATAATCAATGGTTACTTTAGGTTCTTAATCCAATTTAGGCAGCATTGTGTGCAATTACTAGGGCTTTCTAGCGGGCTTAGTCCCTATTGACCTTTAGCTTCAGTATTATAAAGAGAGTTTACTAGTGTGATGAGCCTGGGGAGGGTAACAGTGTTATATGACCCCCCAAAGTTACAAAATTAAAATCCTGAAAATGAACAAACAAAAAAATCAAAAGTGCCACAATGTAAAATCTTAAGCTGGAAGAGAAATCCAGCTTGACTTGGTACTTCACTCACATGTATTGCCTATGGTACTAGAGCCCTAGAGGTTCCCAGTGTAGGCGCTTTTCCTTGAAAAGCAAAAAACCCAAGGCATACAAAATAAGCACACACATCAAAATTGAGTCAATGTGTAAAGACTTTGGGTGGTCAAAGAAAAGGAAATAAGTCAGATGATGATTTCATGAGCAATTCCTTTTATTGTAGTTTAACTACAAGGTCTTCTAGGTATAGCCTCTAGTCAGCCCTCGGACATGAAATACTTGGCTCTCGCAATTAAACAGCTTAACTGACCAGAGAAAATTGAGGAGCTTTCCCATGGTATTAATAGTTCACCTCTAGTGCCTTTCGATCGTTAAATTAGCAACCCAAACTTGTTTAGTTTTTGACATTTAAAACCGTTTATGCGTTTGATTATATTACAGTTTAATGTTTATTGTGTTGACAAATTGTTTGATATTTTGTTACCAAAATCAATTTGTCTCCGTACAATTGCATATGCTTTTTGATTGTATATGAGAATGCAGTTATTGTGCAAATTTTGGTTGATTTTTCAGTGTGATTGGAGAACGCTAAGGACATTCGATCTCGAATGCTCTTCCACCTCGACAAACAAACTTCATCTCAATAGCTTCCAAGGACGGAATCTACATTAGGAAGGGGGGCATGTTAACCCTCACAGACACCCTATCATCTTCGACGGACGCATATTAGTTATTTGATTGAGTCATGGACCGGGCTTGTTGGTCCAATATGTGTGTAGGTGATTGCCGATGAGAGACGCACCACTTATCTTATTTTTATAGCAGTTTTGCAACGATCGGCCATTGTGGAGAATTTTTAGGTCAAATGGACCTTTTATAAGAGTTTGGCTATGTAGGTTCAGAGGGGGTGGAAGTCATGTAGGTTCAGAGGGGGTGGAAGTCATGCAGCTTTGCTTCCATGACAAGAAAATGAGCAAAGGGATGCATAAAAGTTTTATTCGAATCCTATATGATTATTTAGAAGTAAAAAGGGCTTGATAACAAGCCAATTTAAGGCTAAAAGTATGCCAGATGCTGCTTTAAAGGTACAAAAGTTGTCTTGTTAATGCTAACAAAGAGTATGCTTGAAGTGGTCATAGATGGGAGTTTATTAATTAGAATTGCAGTACTATAAATGCTCTACAGGCCTATCTTTATGGCTCATCAATTGAAGCTACAGATAGGAAGTTATGTCAGTTTGAATTTTGAGTTGATTGCCGATCCGCACCGGATTGGGTAGCTACTGATGAAGGGTAAAATTTGATTTGAATGCATGGGTCTAAATTGCTCAATTTGAAAAGAGTATTGGTTTTTTTAGATTGTCAATTGGAGTTTTGGTTGTCAAGATATGGCTAGTATAAGTTTCACCAGGGACCGATTTCTTACCACTTTGGTCTCCTCGATTAGTTCTTCATATGGGAGTTTTGAGCTTCAGCTAGGTTCTAGAAAATGGTAGAATAAGTGCTCAAAAAGTACCTTGTTTAGAATTTCATCTCTTATAGTGGATTGATAGCTGGTCCTTTAGTTGGATTGTATTCCATGGCCGGATAATGAAAACACGAATGATGTGCTTGGCAGTGCCTTGGACAATAAACATGCTCAATGGAGAACTATTCAAGACACTTAGTTGTGTCACAAAATTCACGATGATATTTTCAATCAAGGTTGCTAAAAATGTTGTGCAAAGCAATGCCTTGGCCGATAGACATGCTAAATGTGGTGCCTCGGTTAACATGTAAACCAAATGAGGTGCACCTACTAAGGGCTAAATGCCACCCAAGGCCATGGGAATGGCCGCCCATTTAAGAGGTAAGGTGTTTTAATGTGGAAATGGGAAAATAAAATAAGGCAATGGTGAGGGCAGCAACGAGTGAGGCCGCAGGGGAGAGAAAGGCACTCGTAAGGGCCTATAGGAGGCCTAGACGAGCACAAGAATGGAACAAGCTATGCTTAGTAGGCCTTGGCACCGCCATTCGGTGTCAAAAATGGTGATTTTCACGCACCTCCACCCTGGCCATGCCACATCATCAGGGACGGTACTCACGCCCTCCACTAGCAATATTGCTAGTGGTAGGGGAAGAGGAACATTAGTAAAATTCATAAAGGGTAGAGATCTCATGCAAAAAGGGGGAGAACACGCACTTTAGAAAAGAAAGGAGGAAGGAGGGGATAAGGGTAGGCTAGGAGATCTCTCTTTCCATGGAGTAGGAGGAGAACCCATCTCTCTATGAAAAGCTCCCATAGCCATATCCCACTCTAATCTGGCAAGCTCTATCTTTTTCCCCCTCATACTAAAGCCTTGGAGATTTATCTCCCTCCCATTTTCATGGCCATCTCTTGCGCTCTCCTAAAAGCTTTGAAATCCATCAAGTCTATATTGTTAAGTTCAATCTTATTAGCCTAATCTGAACCAAGCCATAATCCAAGCTGTAATTCCTTATGTTCTTCTTAAACCCAATCTCATTAGCCTAAACCTCAATATTCCTATCTAATCTATGTCGGCTAGGTTATATATGATATCCCTCTCTACTTAAACTCAAGATACCATATCCCAAGCAGTATACTCTTTCTCAATCCCAAGCTCATCAGCTTGATTTTCAATAATCCAGAATTAATCATATCCCTCATATATCTCTTTCTTGACCTTGAAGCAATAAAGGAGGAACAAAGGAGAGGAAGAGCATCAATGCGAGCTTGGCAGGCCAATTAAGGCAAAGGAAAAAACAGTGTCATCTTCAGTATTATTATCATTGACCTTAACATTATCATCATCAAGATAGCTGAAGTTTTATTTTCTCTATTATCACATGAATTAAGTCAGGTTAAACCGATACTCAAGTGTTTAAGCTTCATCTACATTGATTGTGTCTGCTGCAACTCTCTCTCGTACACCTCTCACAGCTAGAGGCCCTGTGCCTTCCCAGTACACCTTTCAAACACAATTCCCCCACAACGTTAGTGAGCCTTAACTACGTATTTGAGTGCTTAAATTTTATTTTTTTTAATGTTTTGAGCATAGGAGAGTGTTCTTAGACCATAGGGCAATCTTTTTGAACTGATTTGCTGCAAATTTTTAGGACCTTTTTCATGATGGATCGTGAATTTGGTACCTTGTCTGATTGCGACCAGACTTGGTAGGATAGTGTCCCTAGGTGTCTTAGACCTCCTCCTAAATTTTCATTGCATTTTGAGTCCATTCGAGTGTCAAAATGGCATGATGATCTAAAGTAATGAGAAAGGACATAGGCAAATTTCCATGATTATTGAGTGATTGATTTGCTTGTTGATTTGGTGTGTTTGCTTGTTAGGTTCACTTCTTGAGGTTGAAAATCTCAAAGATTCTCCATGTTCTACCCGAGTCACTTCCTTGAGTATTGGCATTATGTTAAAGACAGAAATAGCTATGCTATAAACGTCCATCGACAATGATCCGCTAACATTGGCACCGTTGTCGAGGATAATTCTCCTTAGATGGTGAGTGACCTAGTGCATATTTAGAGCGTTTTTTTTCAAAGATTTGTCTCTCCATTCCATTTACACTTTAACAGTGAAGCAATTAGACCCGAGGTTTAGTGCTTGGTAGAGTCTAGAAGTCAAGGACTTGCTAGATCTATTCTCAAGAGGTAAAGAGGATTGTGAGTGAGATAGCCAAAAGCATTTCATTCTCCAATTTTCTCTATGCTTTCAGAGTGTTGTTCCATTTTTTGTCGACTTTATTTTGTACAGTCCTTTTTTTTTCATGTTTCATTTCAGTACTTAGGACTAGGGTAAGTAAAAACTACCACCATCAAATTTGGGTTACAAAGATAAGGGGGAAAACGATTGAAAACCATATTTTGGTGCAAATGACCATAACTTTGAAATTCTAAAAAGTTGATGGTAGGGAGCTGAAAAGTGATCCAAATTAAATAAGTTGTGGATCAAGGGAATTAGCATACTCTCTAGAAGCAATTTGGAAAGTTTGGCTAGATTCTATGGAGAAACGTGGATCATGATCCATGACCCCTAGAGACCATTTTCGCAAAAAAGTGATCAGTGACACCATGCATTAGTGGGATATTGCTTTGATCAAGTTTTCTTCAAAGAAAAAAATCACATCAAAATTGGTTGATAGGAAAAAAATAGCAAAACAGTCATTGTAGATACAAAATTTGGGGTTTTTCAACTTTTTAGGATCCAAATTTAAAAAGGGGTGAGATTTGGCTTCTACAAGGAATAGAGAACCAACATAACAAAATTCATGACAAAATGCTTCCAAACATGGATCGCGATATTTGACCAATACATCTATGTTAACTAGTGGGACAACTTTGCCAAAAGAGACCATAGCAAAAACAATCCAAAAAGTTTATCAGAACACCAAAATTTTGCCAGATAGCCAAGACTTGTAAAATAGGCACAAAATTTTTCTTTCGGTTGGGCAAAAATGATTTAAATCCAAAAAGATTTGGGGAAGAGTGTTACCATAACATGGACTATAAGTTGACTAAGTTTCATGTCAAAATGAGGTCAAACATGGATCGTGATCCATGTACCTCTTCATGATCTTTGGCTGAAAATTGACTAGTAGATAGTTGATACCATTTGGGAACCATTTGCAAAAAAGTTGTAGAAAGTGGTCAAAAGAGCAAAAAAAGAACATTCTCAAAACTGCCACAATAGACTGTAGAATTCACTTTTGGTTGGGCAAAACTAATCCAAATCCAAAAAAAATTTATGGAGCAAGCTACAAACATCATATGCCATCAGCACACCAAATTTTAGATCCAAAAGTGATGGAACATGGATCGCGATCCATGACCCCCTGAGGTTTTTTTGGATAGAATCTTTTCTAGCTTGTAGCAGGAACCATTGTGAACAAAAGTCTTTAAAGAAACATTGTCAAAAAAGTTCAAAAAGTGGGTCAAAAGGGCAAAAAAAAGTTTAAGGTAAAAACCCTAAAACAGATCTAGGGATTGACTTTTGCCTAACCCAAAAAAGTCCAAATCATACAAAAGCCATATAGCAAGGATCAATGGACCAAGGGGAAGTTGTGTGTCAAGTATCAATACAATATGACACAAAGGTACATGAATCACGATCCATGTTCCCCTATCACAAACTGATACCAAACTTGTACCATAGCTAGAGGTCATCACAAGGAGTCTAGTGTTTTCTTTCAAAAATAAGTTTGGATATCAAAAACCAAGGCAAAAGCCAAAACTGCCAAGTACTCTAACAAAGTACAACAAATCACCCAATTTTCAATCTAGAGGTCCTTTTTTTAAAAAATTTGATGCCATAGGACCTACTAGTCATGCTGATTGTAATGGTACGAAGAAAAGTCAGTTTGGCCTCCAAACATGGATCGCGATCCATGATCCCATAGTGACAGCTTGACCTACAACTTTCCAAATCAGTAGTGCGTACAAAAGAAAACATATCTGCAAGTCCAATATTGGAAAAAAATTAACAAATTTGGGTCAAATGGGAGCAAAATAGGCGACAAACTGAAACCCACACTACAGACCTACTATTGGGCATTTGACCTATCCAACCAAGTTCAAATCCAAAACAAATGAGATTTAGCTTGTGGACATAGAGTGCCAAGCTACCAAGAGATCAAGTCTAGATGTGGTTGAACATGGATCACGATCCATGTCCCCCAACCTCATAATTTGATGAAAATTTGTAGAGAGTCTGCATATGACATTCTCTACATCCTATCAAAATTTGGGCTGAAAATTTGACAGGGGGTCATGGATTGCGATCCATGTACCTCTTCATCGTGGGGATATCTGACTTGATGATCTGGCAGACATATTTGAGGAAATCCCAAGTTTGAGCTAAAAATACCTTTTGAAGACCAAGATACAAGCCAAAGTTCCTATGCCCTGGTCCCGAAACTGTTTTGAGTGTTGTTTCAAGTGAAGTTCACCAAAATTACTCTAACTTTTGATAGACAAAAAGGGGGGCAAACCACAGAAAAACTTACAATAATTACACTTGAATAAAAGATCATGGAGAGAGTAACGCAATGAAAGTTTCAAAACTGAAATCAGATTACCCAATCATTAGTTGCGATGATCACAAGTTGGAGCTTTGTCGCTTGAGTGTACATATATCACAGCTCTTTTCTTCTCAAAAGATAAGCCTTCCTTTCACATTAAGGTTATTGACATTTATACCTAGGGATTTCTAAATGGCCAGTGGCCGGCTCACATGGACCTTTACAAATATCATTATCATGATAGAATTACAACTCAGGGAATTGACCTACTACTCTCAAATCAATATTTACATAGAGTATCACTACACTATCTTGAAAAATTAATAGAGTACAAATGTGGTGTCCGGCTACGTGTTCGGCCAGGTGGGCATCCATTGAATCAATTGGTTAACAATATTGAAATGGCTAGTAACAAGGTTAAATGTGTTCAGCAAGTCAGAACATCAAAGAAATTATCTGGATTGAACTCTTTTCTAGGGTATATCAATTTCTACACACAGTTTATTCATATGTTTGCAGCCAAAGCACTCTCTTTGTATGAATTAACCAAGAAAGGCGATTAGTTCACATGGACCCAGGCGGGGACCTAGGAATGTGAGTAAAGTTTCTGGTGCCTAAAAGATGCAATTAGCAGGAAGCTAGTTCTTCGTCAAAAATAGATTGCGCTGTAATCTTTCATGTGCATGTTGAGATGCATCTAGAATAGAGATGGGAGCTACACTGCCCCTTCGTGATGGAAAGACAAAATACCCAGTCTACTTTGCTAGTCACTGGTTCAGCTTGGCTAAATAACGATACTCTACTACTAAAAGATAAGCACTCAAATGGAATCTAATGCCACAAAATTAAGACATTATCTACTAGAAAAATTGTTTCACTTTTATGTGGATCGTCAGGCTCTGTTCTTTCTAATCAATAACCTCATTATTCAAGGAAGATTGATACGATGGAAGATGTTTTTAATGGAATTTGAATTCAAGATCTTATATAAGCCAGGGAAAACCCATTGTGGTGCTGATTTTCTTTCTAGAAGTATAGAAGGGTGCTCAAAATCATCATTAAAAGACAAGTGAGTTGATGCTAAATTATTCCAAAGTACAGTTGAAGATAGACTAGACCCAGAATGGCAAGAGGTCTATCATTTGCTTTAGAAGGGAGTATTTCCAAAGGAATGGTCTCAAGCAAAGAAAAAGGAATTGATTATAAAGAGTCTAAAGTTTACCATCATTGGAGGAGCTCTTTATAGTTTGGGTATTGATAGTGTGCTTCAATGGTGTGTGCCAATGCAAGGAAGGATGCAAGTCATCAGTGAGGCTCATAGTGGAGATGCAAGTGGACATTTCTCGATTGACATCACTTATAATAAAATTTTACAAGCTGTCCTCTAGTGGAAAACTATGATGGAAAATGTTAGAGCATTCTGCAAGACCTGTGACATTTGTTAGAGGATGGGAAGGCCAACATCAACTATCATGACACCTTTAATTCCAGCTCAACCACTTGGAATGTCTATGAAGTCAAGGTTAAGACTTTATGAGGTCATTCAAGAAGGTTAGTCCCTGAAAGAAGAGGTACATCACTATAGCCACCTGCTATGTTAGCAAGTGGGTGGAAGCTAGAGCCTTACTAGATAATACTGCTACATCAATAGATATTTTCCTATATGAGCATATTATCTCTAGATATGGATATCCAATTGAGATTGTCTCTGATCAGGGTACATACTTTATTTTTAGAAAAAAATTAGATACTAACTGATTTCTTGTCACTTAAGCACAAGAAATCAATGCCATATTATCCAAGGTGTAATGGTACCAACAAGACCATCAATACCATTCTCATGAAGATTGTCTAAAAAGAGCTGCATCAATGGGATGCCAAACTCCAGATAGCATTATGGGCCTATAGGGCTGCGCTACAAGGTGACCACTAGTATGAAACCCTTTAGAATGGTGCATGGAATAGAGGTAGTAGTTTCAATGGATTTTAAAATTCCAAGCCTAAGATTCACAGTAGAACATGACATTCAATCAAATTATGAAATAGAGGTTGGATGAGTTATTACAAATGGATGAACTCAGGAAACGAGCCATACTAGAAGAAGAGGTTGTTCAACAAAGAAGGAAACACTGGCATGATAGTAAAATCAAGGTCAAAGAGTTCAAAAAAGGTCATATGGTATTTCTCTAACTCTTAATCTTACTCTAATTGGGTATTCTCTAATGGAATAGTAAGATTAAGAGACTTATCTGGATTAATGTTGCTTGGAGTCTACAATTGGGTCAAGATTAACTATAATATGTTAGATCATAGGAAATCTTAGTAGCACCAAAACCAAAAATATATTCTGAATTAAAAGGTGAGCCACTGGACTTGTTCCACATCAAACCAATTTAGGAGAGGTGCCAAGAGCTAACCAAACTAGTTGAGAAGTTCAATTTAGTTCTGAATCAGACACAACCAGATTCAGTACAATTTGACATCCTTAATGATCACACAAGAAATAAACAATGAAGGCTAGAATCTTCTAGGAAATGGTTAGGTGGCTAGACCAATGCGTGGCTACCATGTATCTGATGTCAACCCTAAATCCAAGAGAGCAAGAGCGTGGAGCATTCATGGAATGATAAAGATAACTATGTGAAAGGTGCACAATTTTGCACTTCTCTCTCAAGCTATTGCGCAACTCATCTCTCCACCTGCAGAGCCTTTTACACGAGCTTCTACACCTTCATAGTCTACATAGACTACAAAAAGTTCTACACCCTCATCTTCACCTTCCACTATCACATCATTTTAATCTAAACTTAACACTCCAAAACTCTCCTATTTCCCCTTCTCCACTACCAATTAAAGGAGAGTTTTGGGAGCACAGCGGAAGAGGAAGATGAATACGCACACACATTCACACACACACACACACACACACACACACACACACACACACACACACACTACCATATCCACACACATATGGTGGAGGGGGAGAGCCAACACACATGGTGTGCCCCCTTTATGTCTTCTCTATCTCATGCACTTAGGCACAATACACACTCTATTTTGTGTTAGTAAAGCATGAAATTGTGGTCAATTTTAAGGGCTTTTCTAAGTGGTTTTAGAAGTAGTTCTCAAGTTTTATTTGTTCCCTTCAAATAATTTATCGAGTATGTGGAAAATTTCAAGAAATGAAAAATGCCACCACTTCAAGAATGCCATTATTTTTTGATCGTTTAAGGGTAGAGGGTGACTGTGACTTTTGTTGCATGCCAGTCTGCACCCTACGTGAACAGAGTGAGGAAGAACTACAGACACTTGCCCTCTATGTGCGACCTCAATCTTCATCGGGTACTGTAATCCCCCCCCCCCCCCCCCCCCCCCCTCTCTCTCTCTCTCTTTTGTTGTAGCTGAGCAATGTGTTTGTTTGAGGACATTGTGAATCATGGATTGTGTTTTTTGTTTGTACAGTGATATGAAGACTCCATTGCGAAAGTGCACCATGACAGCAGCTGATGGTGGTTCAACTAGCATGCTTTCATCTAGTAGCAAGCCTAGGAGATCCACAACATTGGGCATAAAGTATGAAACTATCGGCGACAAAATCATTGGTACATATCAATTTTGTCTCTTCAATTGTAGAAATGTTCTTTCCAATGTTTGTTTTGTTTGTTTACTCTGTCAAATGTAGTTTGCAGCAAGATCTTCCTCGAGGATTCAATACCCCAATCAAACTCGATTTTGATACACACGAGAGGAGTTGCATGAGGAGTATGGCTTAACCTTGGAGGGGAAGCTCTACCACCACCTTGGAGAGGCTGATGTCACAAATCAGGATTGGTTGTTGGTCTTCATGAAGAAAAGGGAGAAGGGTTCTAAAATCTTTCTGCATATGATGCGACCTGAGTTTGTAGACGAATGCAGGTTACTGTTTCACAAAGTCTACCAAAGCATGCTAGCCAACAAAGAGATCACACACAAGTTTGCAATGTTGTTTGTGTACGAGCGATGCCTAGCTGCTTGGCAAGATTTTACAGGTTGAAAGGTTGCATGGGCTACTTTTGGTGAACAGGTTTTGGACCATTGCAAGAAGCTTCCAGGTGGCATTGACAAGAAAGTAAAGATTTGGCTGGATAATAATGAGGGGACATCACTTCAGCCCCTTCGTCTTGACAATGTCGGGAAAAGTCAGAAAAGTGGGAAAAATTCTCTCTTATCTGGCAGCACTTCTCTAGTTAGTGCCTCCTTCATAAGCCATCAAGTAAAAGCACAGATGGAGCAGATTCTGGATGCAAAAAGGGATGCATTAAAGGTTTTGAACACAACATTGGATAATGTGAGAGTAGAGCTACAAGACAGGAACCAAAATATGTGGAAGATACAAGGGACACCTTTACCCACAACAGTGCTTCAAGGGCAATTGCAGGAGCTCCAGATATTGCAGTCCAGCATGAAGGGAATTTTCGATATTGACCCTGATTTTTTGGTGATTGAAGGCAAGATGGTTGCTCTAACTAGTGCACTCACAGCTCTTGGGGCCGATGCAAGTAGCTCGAACATAAGAAATGAGGTGGATCGTCTCTAGGTATGTGCCAAGTCAAGGCATGATTTTTGTTTATGTGGTAATGCCCTAGGTACTTGACATGGTACTCTCTTCTATTTAGGTGGTTGTTTTTGTCATGCCAGGTATTTTTGTTTATGTGGTAATGCCCTAGGTACTTGACATGGTATTCTCTTCTATTTAGGTGGTTGTTTTTGTCATGCCAGTTATTTCTGTTATGGTGCTAAGTGTCCAACCTACCTGGCATGGTAGTTTTTTCTATTGTGGAGCTCCATCGTGGTAATAGTGCCCAAGGTACTTGGCATGGTAGTTTATTTTAACATGGATTTCTTTTTGTTACAGTGACATTGACCATGTACTTTTCCATGGTGGTTTTTTTTGCTATGGGTGTTTGTTTTCTCCATGGAAGTTTGTCTATTGTTGTGGTACTTGTCATGGTAGTTTTTTCTACCATGATAGGTGGAGGGGTCATGGATATTTTTCCAGGTATCATGTAATGGCCAAAATGCCTTTCATGGTACTTCTTTTGAACATGGTGGTGTTTTTTTCATGGCAGTATTTCCTGCTATGGTACTTTTCTTTTGCTATGATTGTAGTGCCCAAGGTACTTTTCTACTATCCATAGTATATGTCATTACCTTAGAGGTTTTTTGGAAAGCCATCTCTATTATGGTGGCAGTGCCCAAGGTAATTTTTCATGGTTTTTTCTGCTATGGTTGATTGTTTCTTTAAGAAAGTTTGTTTGCTATGGTGGTTGTGCCCAAGGTACTTGTAAAGGTAGTTTTTTCTACCAAGGTGGTTGTATGATCATTGCTGATTAGTGTGTAGTGTCCAAGGTACCTGTCATTGTACTTTGTTTTTGGTCATGGTGGATTTTTTATCATGATAGTCTTTCTTGTTATGGTAATAGCTTTTTCCTTGATGTTTTTAATGGAATGACAGTTTTTTGTTATGGTGGTAGTGTCCAAGGTACTTTTCTACCTGCCATGGTATTTTTCATTGCCTTGGTGTTTTTTTGGAGTGTCCGAAGTACTTTTTTATGGTAGTTTTTCGTGTTAAAGGTACTTGTCATGGTACTTTGGGCTGTAATGGTGTTTCTCATATCTAATCCCTGTGGGACTTTTGTTCTTCATTTGTCATGCAGAAAGAAGTGACTGACTTGGAAGCATTAGCGAGTCCGTATGTGCAACATATCAACTTTTGTGAGAGCATGTTGGAGCAGGTGAAGGCTGGTGACACAATGTTACTGCTTCTACCGACCAGCTGTCCATCACTTGAGCCACTTGCAAGCTACAGTCTCTGTTCCAGGACTATGTGCCGCATGTGGTCTTGCATTTATGAATTCCCATGTGGTTTGTGTATACACGCTAGCATGTGGTTATGCATACCATGCTCTATGTCTTGCTGCCTAGCTTCGATCAGAGGCGGTATGTGCGGACGCCTCTTGCAAGATTAGTATTCCAGATTCACTTAAATCAATGCTCCTGCATACAGGTCGGTTGCCATTGCTCCCAATCTCATATAAATCCAAGAACTGTTCAAGTTGCCTTCAAGTATCTGCTGATTGCACAAGCCTGAACTTCACTGATGTGCTTGCAGGTTTTGGCCATATTCCTGTGTGACGTCGATACAGGATGACATGCCAAAGGTTATGCTACAAGCTACTCCTGAAGCCCATAGTGTGGACTCCAGTGAGGGCACTCCAGCTGTGAAGGTAGACCCCCCTGCAATCACAGCAGTAGTTGAGCCACAACCAAGCGAAAGCAGTCTAAAGGAAGATGCAATAGTTGACGATGTGGAGACAATATCTTAAGAGGGAGTGGATGCAGTGCAGCGCATGGTAGCTGGTGATGAGAATTTAGATTCTCCCATCTTTCTGAGTGACATGGTGAAGGTGTCAAAGAAGTGCAAGAAAAATGGTGATGGTAAGTGGTAATGGTATTGGACTTGTCAACTTCTATGCAATGTCTGCATGGGGCTGATGTGTTGTTTTATGACATAGGTGGACCTTCCAAAAATAATAGTACTTAGGAGTCCACACTTTCAAAGTAGGATGCTCAGCATGCAGATGGAGATATGGGAGAGAGGGAAGCACCCAGATCACCTCCCCCCATGAAGAAGACTCCCAGAAAGAGTACTCACCTCCGCAATCCTTCTGATGTTTCCCACCTCCCCAAGCCTCAATTTTGCAAGATATTGTGACTCTTCAATTGTGATACAAAGATCTGTGATTCTTGATTTTGAATGCAAAAGAAATTTTTTTGTCGGCCTCTATGTTTTTTTCGCTTTTATGTTTCATAAGCGCAGTGTCTATGTTTTTGTCGCTTTTATGTTTCATAAGCGCAGTGTCTATGTTTTTGTCGACCTCTATGTTTTTGTCTCTTTTATGTTTCATAAGCGCAGTGTCTATGTTTTTGTCGCTTTTATGTTTCATAAGCGTAGTGTCTATGTTTTTGTCTACCTCTATGTTTTTATCGCTTTTATGTCAAATATTGCCTCATGTTTATTTTTCAATGTTAAATGTTGTCTTTTACAGAGCGTCCAAAGGAAAATGGGACCCTGAAGCTGCCCGTAGAGGAAATCATCATCATCAGAGATCCCCCAAAGTACATTCCCCCTGCTATCTCCTCCTTGCTATATGATGATCCAACCCGACCAGCCCTCATATTAGATCTTAATGGTGTACTTTGTCTTACATGTACACCTGATAAGTATGACCCTTCGTCTATCTTGGATATTGAGGCTACCTCATTTGTTAAGCATGAGGAGGCGGATGGCAGGTACCTGTTTGTTTCGAAAGATGCACAGGATTTAATTGCATGGGCTATGACATGGGCAAATGTCTACATATGGAGTAGTGCAATGCTCAGCAGAGTGGACTCAAGAATTCGAAGATGTTTTTCCAAGATTCACATCTATATTAGTGGATGGGCTAGAGAGCAGTTATGTGATGTGGGCAGTTATTGTTTTGGTGATGAAGACCAACATTTTTCAAGGTATTGCATAATTTCTTGGCGAAGCAGCAGCGGTATGATACATGCAATGTCCTTTTAATTGACAACAACTCCTATAAATGTCATTATAATCCCTGTGGTACTTACATCATAGTGCCTAGTATTGAGCACCGCTCCAACCAATACTTGTCAAAAGATCTAAAGGCCTAGCTAGAAGGCTCACAGCATGCTACAGATTTTCGTGCCTTGGTGGACACATTCAACAAATCAAAACCTACTGATGACGACAAGTATGTATTCATAGAAATTGCAAAAGGGTTTGAAAAGGCATCGTATGATGCGTACTTATGTGGGCCATAGCTCTTGCCCATAGAGTGCAAGCGACATTGATCTCCCTTGCTTTTTTTAGGATGACAGATCCTTTATGTACCTTTTGTAACTAAACTAAACCCGGGGCAGAACCTTGTATATTTATATGCTACTTTCCATGTGGAAACCAACTTTTTGGCTTCATTTTGATTTCCATTGTAACTCATGTAATGAGTTGATGTCAAATTGATGAAGATGTAATATGTTCCAACCGGTTGGATGCGTTGTCTTTGTGTCCCAGCATTGAAGTGTTATTTTTCTGATTCAAGTAGTTTAAGACTGTTTAAGTGTCCTATCATTGAAGTGTTATTTTTCTGATTCTGTTATTGTTTCCCAGTTTAAGGCAGTTACAATGTAAGGTACTTTGGGTTGGCATACAAAAACTTAACAGATTGTTATGTACAAAAACCACCTGAGGACTATCTATAAGGTACTTTGGGCTGGCATACAAAAAACTTTTACAAGTCCTTGTTTCCTACGTAGTTTAAGACAATCTCCACCTGTGAACTACCTGTATGGTACTTTCGGTTGGTAGACTTGTAAAGTACCTATAAGGTACTTTTGGATGGCATGTAAAAAGTTTTACAAGTGCTTGTTACCTACATATCTTAACATACAGAAACCACCTGAGGACTACCTTAAAGGTACTTTGGGCCAATAGACAAACTTTTAGAAGTGATTATTTCCTACATATTTTAATAGAAGTGCTTGTGAACTACCTGTAAGGTACTTTAGGCTGGCAGACTGGTACCTTGTGTTCCAGAATTGAAATGCTATTTTTGTTACGCAAGTAGACAAAAACATTTACAAGTGCTTATTTGGACTGGCCTGCAAGAGGTTTTGAAACCTATGATAGGCTTCTACAAAAACCACCTGTGGAATAGCTGCATGGTACTTTGAAGCTAATTACTGGTACTTCTACAAGCTACTTGGGCAGCAACCTATATCACTATTGGCATAATGTTGTACACATTTTTGTATACCTCTATAACGAGTTTGAACTTATGTGGCTCTCCTTCTAAGGGTTCAAGGGTATCTTAATTGATATAACCAAGTGTGATGCCAAAAGCACTTTTGGTTGACTAGCAGGTATGTAATAGATATGCTCAGCACCTTCCACTAGATTCTTTCTCATCGCTGAAATATTGACTTTCTGCATTGTCATCATCCAATGCCTCAAGGGTTAGATACTCCCAGTTCTCAACATGTGTGTTGTTCAAGCATCACCTCCAACGCTGGGACATACAAAATTCACAAAAACACGAGAGAAGTCTACAACAGAGTGCACTCTTGGAGTATCCATTGACACAGTGTATTGATCGTGAGCCTTCAACTCGCTTGCAATTCCACTTCTTCTCCCTTGGAACCTCAATTGCTTGGACCTCCCAAAAAATCGATTCACCCTTGTGTAATCACTTTCATCATTAAATTTATGCTTCAAGAAGCCAACAACATCCTTGGCCCACTTCATGTGCCATTCATTAGGCTTTAACCGCTCATGTGTTAAAGACCTCTTAACAACTGCCCCTACCCCATCATGCTCCCCTTTGCCATGGCCCGAGGCAAAGAAACTCCACAGCATTGCCAGTCAAACCGTAGTATCAAAAAAATGACCCACTTTCAATGTTGGGCAGAAACAAGTTTTTGGAAACTTTTCATCAGAGGTGGAATAAAACCTGGCATACCTTGACACGAATAAGAATGGTCTAGATGACTTGAATTGAGCAGCACATCCATCCGACCACACCTAGTGCCGCTTTAAGAAGTTGAATCCCTTATTTTGAAGCCAAGCACTATGCAGTTGCAAGCAATGTTGCACAAAGAACGTGTCATGATCTTTGTCATCAAAAATGTAAAAATGTGTCTATTTTAACACCTGGTCTTTCTCGTGTTGAATGTATGTAATGTGCACCAAGATGGTGACTTGTAAAGAGTACCAATGCATTGATAAATTTCATTTTGCTCCTAAAATGAGTAATTTTTTGCAAAGTCAATAACAAAGACCATTACATCTCTAGGAAACCTATGAATGCAATCTTTGAACTGCCGAGATTGCCACCGGGCAATCAAATTGTGTCGGATGTAAGTGGTCAGATGATTTTGAAGAAAAGTTATGAAATCCTTGCATCCCATTTCCTTCACCAGAAGATCCTTGTGCTTCTTGCCTTGAGAATGGGTTGAGGCAACGTCTTCAAACACCTTAACAAAAATTTGGGCTGCACTTTGAAGTGTTTTTTTTGGACAAAGAATTAATCTCTTCGACCCACATTGAGGATATTCTCCCTTCAAGGAAGGCAACTTGTGAAATGCGGAGTCCATTAGTTTTGCACATAACACACTTTCAGTCAATGTTCTTAAGCGTGTATGTGTACGTGGAAGCTTCACACTTACTTGGATCCTCTTTTGGCAAACATATAGCATACATGCAACCACACCCATCGCCGTGCATGCCTGTCTTATTGTGTCTCATGTGGTTGAATGCTTCCTTGAGATATATCATCTCAATATGAGCAATACAGCATCACGTGTAACGGTCCTTCAACTTACAAACAAACCAAGGTTTCAATCCCTCAAAACATCTCAACGAGATCTTGATGTGTGGATATTGCATTTGGAACCTCCTGTAAAGCTCACCCTGTGCAAGAAAAAATAAAACCCATTAGAGGCTCAGATTTCTTTCAAAGTAAAACCCATCAAAGTAAAAGCTCTGTGAGGTATTCAATCATTTTTTTCTACTTCCAAAGAGCACCTCTTTACTGTCATGGTATTTTCATGACTACCTTTGAAAAGAACTCTATGGTACTTTCAAAACTACCTTTGCGAGGTATTCTAGACTCTTTCAAAGATCTAGAGTGCCTAAAGAGACTCTTTACTATCATGGTACTTCCATGACTACCTTTGAAAGGAACTCTATAAACTTTTTCTACCTCCAAAATACTTAGAGAATTCATTTAAACTCGCATGGTACTTTCAAGACTACCTTTGTGAGGTATTCTAGACTCTTTCAAAGATCTAGAGTACCTAAAGAGCCTTTATACTATCATGGTACTTCCATGACTACCTTTGAAAGGAACTCTGTGACTTTTCTCTACCTCCAAAGTTCCTACATAACCTCTTCACTCTCATGGTAAATAACTACCTTTGAAAAGAACTCTATGGTACTTTCAAATTTACCTTTGTGAGGTATTCTGGACTCTTTCAAAGGTTTAAAGTACCTAAAGAGCCTCTTTAATGTCACGGTACTTCCATGACTACCTGTAAAAGGAACTGTATGAACTTTCTCTACCTCCAAAGTACCTAGAGAACCCATTTTGACTCGCATGGTAATTTCAAGACTACCTTTGCGAGGTATTCTAGACTCTTTCAAATATCCAGAGTACCTAAAGAGCCTTTTGTACTATCATGGTACTTCCATGACTACTTTGAAAGGAACTCTATGACTTTTCTCTACATCCAAAGTTCATACCTATGAAACTTTAGGAGCATACCTGTGAATCATCAAACAAATGTATTGGATGCTTTACGTAAGATTTTATACCCAATCATTTTTGACACACATCTTTTTTTTTTGGCGACACTCTTGTCTCTATCTGCCAAAAGGAAAAAACAAGGTCTTTTGTTGCCTTTGTGATGGTGGAACTTTGAGGTAGTTGACGACTACATAATTGCAAAGGAAATGCGCCAGCCTTAGCCTGTTTTAACCTCGAATTGGCTACAAAGTTTTGCCGATGCATTTTAGTAAATCTGGCCATCTTGGAGTTGCTAATAGACCTTGATGGATCTCCTTCACTATTCACCAACATCATGCAGACAACTCTTTTAATCTTCAGCTCTTCTTCAGACATGGATGCTTTGACTTTAGTAATTGTGCCTCGAATATTGGATAGTATCGACTTATTAGATGCATGGTGCAAACGTCTAAAAGCAGGCAATCCTAGAAGACATTGAAAGGCAGTTTTCTTAGCATCACAAGTCATGCCTTTTGTTGCTTCCTGCCAGCAATTTGAGACTTTCATGCAAACCTGATTCACATCTTCTATTGACCTTGAACCTGATGCATCACTTTCTCGTTGTCTCCTACGGCTCTCTCTTTCCATCATAGAGCAATATTCTCTCATCCGATGGTTACCGTCATGGCAAATTGTGACTGAGTCATCCCTGTGGTAATTGTGAGTCATGTCATCATGAAGTGGACTACATTCTGCATGCTGCTGAAAGTACTCAGAGCCCTGCAGTGTACTTGGAGGTGGCTCGGCATGCACAATCCTCTCTTCCAAACATCCGATACCACAAGCAATGGCCGCCATCCAATATGGCAATTGTGTGGAGGCTGTTGCTGGTCCAGAACGTGCTCTCCCAAATTGCTGAAATCAACATTCCACAAAAGGTGACAATTGAGTGGAGGTTGTTCGGACACAACCTATTGGCCAATCTCCTGCTGCAACATCTCCATCCCGATCTTTTGGACCATAGTCTCCACACCTTATGACAATTCTCCACAAGATCCCTCTACAAGTTTGTGCTGCAATTTTCCTTCTTCTTGCAAGGGGGAGAGAGAGAGAGAGAGAGAGAGAGAGAGAGAGAGAGAGGGAGGGAGCTCGTAGACAGCCGAATGGTTAGGTAGAGAGTCTTGCATTCGACTAAATCAAGAACCGTTATAAAGTGGTTGGCACAACGCCTTTAGAAATATTAAATATTTATCTTTTGGCTTTTGAAAACTGCCAACAAAACACCATCCAAGAGTGCTCACAAGAGGTGTCAAGGACACTACTTTTTGCACCACCAACCCATGCTTTTAGCCACAAGTGTATAGTTGTACACTTAGGGTTAGTAGCAGTTACTGATGGGAGGTCGACCACATGGCCATTAGACCTAACATTCTTCCACTTGATGACCAATGTGGGAGACCATAAGAATGGAAGAGAACCACACTTCACTCAATGCCCATCAACTCACGATAGTGCTGAAACTGATGGCTGGAGAGACTTTTAGTGAGTGCATCCGTTGTGTTCTCCCAAGTCAAAATCTTCACTAAATCAAGGCTCTTGTTTTCCAGGCCGCATTCACGACTGAAGTGATAACGTACATCAATGTGTTTCTTTTGAAATGAAACATTGGATTGTTAGCCAAGGCAATAGCACTCTGACTGTCACAATGAAGAACTGGTGTACACTACTCCAATCCAAGATCTTCCCTCGGGGAATTCACTATTCAGTACCCCCCTATATAACGTGCGTTCATGAGGTATTACAAAAACCCCTCTTTTAAGATGTCTGAATGAATAAAATGACCCCTTATTTTAGGACTTTTTTCTAAAATTGAATATAAAAACTCTTTATTTTAATGTATCTCTCTTTAATTGCCTAAAGTTTTTGAATTTTAAAACCCCTCCTATCAAACTCACATCATACATTAACATGATTACATAGTGCACCCCCCGAGGATCTTCCACTATCTAGGTGAGCAAACCAAATAGCTTCTTTGCATGCCTCACTCAATGCAACATACTCTTCCTTTGTGGTATAAATGGATGTATAGTCTTGAAGAACGGATCTTCAAGAAATAGCAAAACCAGCAAATGTCTAAATCCAACCTGTTGTTGATTTACGACTGTCAAGCCTGCATAATCATTGTCTACAAATCCCTGAATGGATGACTCTCCACGACCATAGTATAACTTTCTATCTGCAATGCCACTAAAGTATCTAAGAATCAACTTGACACCATCTCAATGCCTTTTTACCAGGGTTATACATAATTCTGCTGACAACTCCCACTACATGTGCAATGTCAGGTCTTGTAGCCACCATGGTGTTGAGGCTGATGGTGTGTGTGTGTGTGTGCGTGTGCACTCAAGGAGGTTTGAGTGTGTGTGCAGACATAGCTTACATACATACATAGAGAGAGAGAGAGAGAGAGAGAGAGAGTACTCATGATTTTGACTCCAAAGGTGTTACATTAAAGTACACACCATAGCATAAAAATATGTACATAGAGGGATTTATTTATAAGCTTGGAGTAGATATATGTTGGAGCTCCTCATCTTTTTGGCTTACACATAGCCATAATAGAAAACCTTACAACACATAGGCCAGATGCCATATAGTAAGCTATACAAGTGTAGAGGTGTTTCCGATGGTTACTGAAGGACATGCCTATCCCAACAATCCTCCCCTTAGGCATGGACTATACTGAATGGAGAAAAATCAAGACCTAAAGCCACACAAGCTAATAGTCACATAAACCGAGGTAGTCACACAGATTGAGTGGTCTCATCATATGGTGTCACACGGACTAAGAGACCCTCCCCTTAAACAAAGAAGGTGGAAGATCATTTAAAGTACATCTGTATACTCGCAAAAGTAGTTGGGGACGGCACACACATGGAGAAAATCCTCTGCCTGTTGAGCTGCATCTCCGTCCTCTTCTTCTACAAGATTGACTCTACTTTTGTCTTTGTTGTTGCTTCCTTGGAATTTTGATGGTGGATGACCTTTGATGCCACAATTTCTACAATACTTGTTCTTGTAGCAGTACTTGGAGAAGTGTCCAGGCTTGCCACACACATAACACTTCTTGTTATTTAATCTAGGTGATAATGATGATGCCCTAGTCTATGATGATGATGTAAAATAATCTCCTCCCACTAATTTAGATTTCTTCTTATTTTTCTTTTCTTCTTCATGGATTGCCCCTGTAAGTGGGCTGCGTGATTATGCTCATTAGTCTATTAACGAGGCATGAAACATACTCCTCTTGAAGCATAGTAAGTTTATAAAGATTTTTCTTTAAGATAATCTTTCTTTGCTTTTGTTTAGCACCAAAGTTATGTTCCAGAATATCCCATGCTTGGATTGTAGTGGTGCAACTATCTGTAAAGTGAAAATAATTATCGTGGAGTGATGTGATAATTATACTGAGTGCTTGTTCATCTTTAGATTGTGCTTGTGCAATTTGGGCCCTAATGAGAGTGCCTTCAACAGAAGTGGATGGTTCGTTTACTCTCTGTTAGCAGCAAGTTAACTCGGATAACATTTTTCGAAGCTTTCATTGTACAAACACTTATCATTTTGATGAATTAGGAATATTGTAACTCCTACTTTTCAGATAAACAGTGTAATTGATGAGTACAGGCTACAAGCTTTCAGATTGTAACAACCTGTGTTTAGTTAGAGCTCTCAGATTATTAGTTTTCACCACAAAAAACCTTGGCTAAGGTATAAAAGCCAATTTTTGGTAAGTTTTTGACAAGTTTTGGATAATAGAAACACAGCGTAAGCTAACGACTCTCACTTCTCTCCTTCTCGCGCTTCCTACTCTTTTCTTAGTTGTCACACTGTAAAGCCGTCTGTTGCGTTACAACCGCAGGTAAGATCTCTACACATTGATGCTGATGAAACTCAGGAGGAAACCACCCAGACCACTACACCTACTCTCCTTGAAAGCTAAAAAATGCACACTAACCGGCTCCTTAAGAAGAAACCCCACGAGCACAAAGAGCGCTCTCTTTAGAGAACACATAGATGAGACTCTCTCTCTCTCTCTCTCTCTGCCCACCCAGGCACACACCCACTTTCGACTACAATTGAATTTAGATAATCAGTGCTCCCAAACACCATATATTGTCTGACTAGAAAACAAGACCACATGAGGAGTAAAGATTCAAGAAACAACAACATCCATTGGCCGTTCTCTTAGAGGCTCATTCTTTGACTGTCTTGACCACAATATGGTGGCAGCCTCACGATTCCCTTCACATGCCTCGCATAGCCGGCCCATTGCCCTTCAAATCCAGCTCTTTTGACCTCTTTCCTCTGATGCTACCCGAGCCTCCTCGTTCATCGAGCAGGGCGAGCCTGTATGCTAATGCACCTTTGTGTGCTCTCAACTTCTTTCTCTCAACCCGTGTGAGCTATGGCCCTCCTAGTACTGTACCGCCGATTTGAGAATTATGTCTTTCCCCACTCAGGTCCTCTCCATGCGTGCCGTTTCAGGTCTCTTTCTCTGTACTTGGTTGCCGATCCTCAGCCCTCCTCAGTCGCTTGCCCTTTTGATGCAATCCTCTTGCGCTCCTTGGGCTCCTGATCTTGGTTACTACCAAGAATTCATTTTATTCTCTTTGGCTGCCTTCAATCAGACGCCCAACTTTCTCTCTCCATACTGAAGGTGCCACCATGTACCCCATGATTTCATCAACCCAATTATATGCTCAAAGCTTTTTTTCCCCTGCATTGGCTACTCCTGCCGAGCCCTCTTAACCGGATGATGACTAGGCCCGTGGTGAGCCCCCCGTTGAGTTCCCTCTACCCCCGGCCTCTCTGAGTAGCTCTCGATCAGCTGCCGCTGGATATTGCAGTGGCGCTCTTTTATCCTTCTAGTCGCCACCGCCTTCAGCTCGGCTCCCTCCTTATGGCTGTCGATTAGCTGGCGGCCCTCATCCCCTTATCCCTTGACGGCGCCCAGACCCTAGAGCGTGCTCTCCAAGGCCTCCCCTTCTCACGACCAAGGCAGGCTCAGCTCCTTCCATTGCATGGCGGCTTCTCTCGACCTCTCTTGTAAATGATATTTGACTCTTAGTCATCTTTGCAAGAAGATCGGACACTCACAATGGATAGGCATATTGAAATAGAGGCTCTCCATTGAGGTTTTTCACAAAAAAACAAAAAAAATGATCATTCTGCCACTTCCCTCATTCTCCAAGGCTATGTTGGCCTAAATAACACAATCAATCCCACCTTGACACATCAAATGGGAGGCCGTCTCTAAGACCGGTGGAAGATTGCCCTCGAATCCTCTTTAACACCTGTATAGGCATTACGAAAATGGCCGATTATTGGGTTGACCAGTTCTTGGATGCACTCTTTGAGGAAATTCTGAAAACCATCATCTTTGCACAATCCGTTAGTTGAGCAGCCATGCTCAAGTCAAGCTTCACTGTAGCACTATGAGCACATGCCGCCAAGAAACCTGTATAACATTCTGAAAGCTTTGAAAACATGAAAAAGAAACCATATTTACATTCAAGTTGGCTTTGAGATCACTTCCTCTACTGCCGTCACCTGCTAGATACTCAATAAGAAGCTTTGCCTCGATCGAAGGGAAAGCTCTGAGCCTTCCAACTTGAAGAGTGGCTCCCACCTCGATCCCAGACAAGCTTGGTATATCTCCCCTTTCCATGAGAAATGGTCAAACCTCAATACAAGCCCTCACTAGGAGTGCACATGGTAGGCTTAGAAGTCTCATCCTTGTTACCATGAGTAGGAAAACCTGTAAAGCAATTACCAAGGCCCGAACTACATTCCACTATGCGGTTATTATCCTTATGAGCATTTGTGGTAGCCACTTGGGACTCCAAAATACTACAAGAGCTTATATCCCTGCAAAGAGGCCCAGAAAGGCTTTGTACACTTTACCGGCATCTGCATTCACATCATGAACACTAAGAGAGCCATTCATTTGAGCAAGAGGCTTATCTTCATTGAGCAAGCTCTCCAAATCATCAAAGTCGACCTCACTAGATATGCATGCATCAGCCCGAGGTGACATAGAAGGGACACCACCCACCTCAGATAAGAGATCATCAAAGAAAACGAAGTCATCACACCTTCCATGAGCACGGCCCTCTGTTAGGAAGTAAGACGTAGCTAAATAGATAATTGAATAGATTACTTAATGGAGAGAGACAGATTTACATACACGAGATTATAGAGTAGAGAGAGAGAGAGAGAGAGAGTACACACGATATACGTGGTTCACCCAATGTGGGCTACGTCCATAGGAAAGCAGCCACTCAATGGCTTTAGTACTTCAAAACAAGAAGTAGTTTACAAAGGGATTATACCCTTAATGGAGCTCCCGCCTTGCTTCACTCTCACCACCTCACACTCACCTTGTTGCATCAACTTCACACTATGAAATGTGTGTAGAAATGGCCTCCTTTTATAGGCCAAAAGGGCTGCCCTCTCTTATGAGAGACAGCCATGTGTAGCCGCCCTTGTGCGAATAAGTCCAAATCGGACCCTCCAATCCGCCCATGTGTGGCCGCCCTTGAGAAGACAAGTCCGCTTTTGAATTCGGCCACCGGCCATTGAATTCCGACCACCGGCCACCGGCCATTGACTTCCGACCATCGGCCATCAGCCATTGACTACCGGCCACCGGCCAGCCGACCGATTGTTTTCCGACCACTTTCCGGCCAATGTCCGGCCATAATATTCCGGCAAAAAAGAATATTCCGACCTTTAAAGTTGCTCTTGATTCTTGTCCGTGAAAATTTTGGTTTCCGGTGAGTGATTTTCCTTCACACACGATGGCTTCTCCTCATAATGGGGGCCTTACAAATGTGCACTTTTACCACATAAAATTACAAGGGTAAATCAGGCTCCATACTTAATAATCTCCCACTTGGAGACTGATCTCCAAACCAAACCTATGACTGCTTTCCATTCTGGCTTCTTATCCTTGAATGCCGATTGAAGATGAGCAAAAGCTCAACTTCTCCTTGTTGACCACCTTTGTAAACATGTCTGCAGGATTTTCACTTGTATGCACCTTTCCTAGCTTTAGTTGTCCCTCTTCCAAAAGAGTGCGTATGAAGTGATATCTCACCTCAATGTGCTTTGTCCTTGAATGAAAGGTTGAGTTCTTCGCAAGATGGATAGCGCTTTGGCTATCACTGTACAAGACACAATTGTCTTGTTTGAATCCAAGCTCTTCTAAGAATCTGCGAAGCCACAGAATTTCTTTGCTTGCCTGCGTCATTGCTACATACTCTGCTTCCGTGGTAGAAAGTGAAACCACTTTCTGAAGCTTTGAAGCCCAGCTTACTGCTGTGCCTCCAACCGTGAACACATAGCCAGTAGTGCTCCTTCGAGTATCTTTGTCACCTGCCATATCTGCATCAGCATACCCTTCTAGAAAAATATCAGTTCCTCCAAAATACAAAGCATTTGTTAATGTCCCTTTTAGATACCTAAGTATCCACTTCACAGCTTTCCAATGCTCTTTACCTGGGTTGTCCATGAACCTACTCACAACTCCCACTGCATGCAATGTCTAGCCTTATCCAGACCATAGCATACATTAGAGAACCTACCGCTGCAGCATATGGAACTTTAGACATATAGGCTATCTCCTCTTGTGTCTTTGGACACATATCCTTCGTTAGTTTAAAATGACCAGCCAAAGGTGTAGAAACTGGTTTTGCATTTTGCATTGCAAACCTTTCTAGTACCTTCTTGATGTAATCTTCTTGAGATAGCTTTATTGTCTTCTTCGTCCTGTCCCTTGATATTTTCATACCAAGTATCCTCTTTGCAGCACCTAAATCTTTCATTGAAAAAGATTTGGACAGCTCCTCTTTTAGGTCTTTGATGTCCTGCATGTTAGCACTTGCAATCAACATGTCATCAACATACAACATTAGGATGATGAATTTCCCATCTCCCAAATTCTTCGTGTAGACGCAGTGATCCGAGTTGCATCTTGTGAATCCATGATCCAACATCCATCGATCAAACTTCAAGTACCATTGTCTTGATGCTTGCTTTAAACCATACAAGTTCTTCTTTAATCTGCAAACCATTTTCTCCTTACCTTTTACTTCATACCCCTTTGGTTGAAGCATGTAGATTTCCTCCTCTAAGTCACCATGAGGGAATGCCGTATTTACATCCATTTGCTCGAGATTTAGATCATGAGCAGCCACAAGGCTTAAGACAAGCCTAATTGAGTTCATTTTTACAACAGGAGAAAATATTTCATTGAAGTCAATACCTTTCTTTTGAGAAAAACCTTTTACCACAAGCCTAGACTTGTACCTTTTCTTCCCACCTTCTTCTTCCTTTAGCTTGTACACCATTTGTTTTGAAGTGCCCGCTTACCTTTAGGCAACTCAACCAACTCCCATGTTTGGTTGCGATGTAGTGAGTCCATCTCCACTTGCATGCTCTTCGTCCATTCTTCTTTGGATTCATGTTGCATAGCTTCTTCATATGATTCCGGCTCTCCAGAATCTGAGATCAAGAGATGGTTGAAGGAAGGAACAAACCTTTCTGGAGGTCTACTTGCTCTTGTAGATCTTCGGGGAATAGGTTGAGGCTCTTCATTTGGTTGACATTGTTGCACATTGTCACCGTTTGCAGTCCTTGAGTTTTCACCGTCCTCAAGCTCCATGTACTCATCACCTGTTTCTTTTGTTTGTTTTCTTTCCAAGTAATCTTTGTACATATTTTGTTCGTTAAAAATTACATCCCTACTCCTTAAGATTTTACCATCTTCAGGATTCCATAGGCGATACCCAAAGTCTCCTTCTCCATAGCCAATGAAGAAACACTTTTTGGACTTTGCATCTAACTTTGATCTTAGGCTTCTATCTATGTGCATGAAAGCCTCACACCCAAACACTTTGAGAAATGCATAATTCACCGGTTTACCTGTCCATGCCTCTTCTGGAACTCCCCCATCCAATGCCGTTGAGGGTGACCGATTGATTAAGTACACAGACGTACTTACAGCTTCCGCCCAAAGCTCAAGCGGTAGGCCTGCATGTAGCCGCATGCTTCGTGCTCGTTCCATGATTGTCCTGTTCATCCTTTCCGAAATCCCATTTTGTTGAGGTGTCCTTGGGGTTGTCCTTTGCCTCCGAATGCCATTGCTAGCACAAAAGATTTCAAAAGCTTGGCTGCAATATTCGCCTCCATTGTCGGATCTGAGGCATTTAACCTTGGTACCTGTTTCATTCTCCACAAAGGCTTTCCACCTTTGAAATATGGAAAATACATCGGATTTATTCTTCATGACATAAACCCATGTTTTTCTAGTCGCATCGTCTATGAATGTTACATAGTACAATGAGCCACCAAGTGATGGTGTACTTGCAGGACCCCAAACATCAGAATGAACCAACTCAAGTTTTTTATTTTTTCTTTCATTTCCTGATTTTTGAAATTTTACCCTCTTTTGTTTACCATAAACACAATCTTCACAGAACTCTAAGTCCACTTCTTTCAAACCTGGTAGAAGCTTCTTTGTTTGAAGGATTTGCATTCCTTTGGCACTCATATGCCCAAGTCGGTAGTGCCACACCGCATTGTCAACTTCTGTAGTTGCTACACAAGCTGAAGGTTGCGTGCTAATAGTACACAAGTAAAGTGTATCGACTTTTTCACCCTCGGCAACCACCAAAGATCCCTTTGAGATCTTCCACCGTTTGCTTCCGAATGCAATGTTGTGACCTTCATCGTCCAATTGTCCTGTAGAGATCAAATTTTTGCGAAGAGAAGGAACATGCCTAACATCTTTAAGCTTCCATTCATTTCCGTTAGCAGTTTTGACAGAAACTGTACCTTTGCCGACAATCTCACAAGCTTCATCATCTCCCAAGTATACATACCCAAAATTACCTTTGGTGTAGTCTTGGAAATGTTGCTGGTGTGGTGTCGCATGGAATGAAGCCCCGGAATCTACTATCCAGGAATTAGACACATTGTCTAATGAGAGAATTAGAGCATCTTGCTCTACTTTACCTGCCACATTGGCCTCTGATGTTGGCTTGTTGTCTTGAGACTCTGTCTCCTTCTTCTTCTTGGACCAGCAATCCTTCTTGACGTGGCCCTTCTTGCCGCAGTTCCAACATTCAAGAACTGACTTTGTGCGTGACTTGCTCCGCCTTGAGCGATCACGACCCTTTTGGTTTTTGAACCTCTCCTTAAGCCTTCCTCTTGTTTCCACTGATAGTGCAGCACTTGATGATTCTCCTGTGCTTCTCCTTCGCATTTCCTCGCTTAGGAGAACACCCACAACATCATCAAACTTAAGAGTATTTGTGCCAGAGATAGAATTACTTACAGCCATCACAAGGCTGTCCCAACTATCCGGTAGAGATGATAGTATAAGGAGAGTTCTCACTTCGTCATCGAAATTGATTTTCACTGATCGAAGTTGACTTATTTTTGTGTTAAAGTCATTTAGGTGTTCTGCAACTGAACCATTCTCTGCCATCTTTAGATTGAACAAGTGCTTCATAAGAAATACCTTATTGGATGCCGATGGTTTCTCGTAGAAGTCATCAAGTGACTTCATCAAGTCCTCCGTGGTCTTCATCTCTGAAACATTGAAGGCCACCGTTGACGCCAAGCTTAACCGGATTGTTCCCAATGCCTTTCGATCAAGGACAATCCATGCTTCATCTGCCATTGTTGCGGGCTTCTTCTCAAGACCGCCTAGTGGCAAATAGAGGTCCTTCTGGTAGAGATAGTCTTCAATCTGCATCGTCCAATGTTGGTAGTTTTTGCCGTTGAACTTCTCAATCTTGAGCTTCCCTTCCTCCGCCATAACTCCCACTCAATTCAAGGAATCCTTTCCTTGAGATAATTTAGCTACGAGCAAACCTTGCTCTGATACCAGTTGTTAGGAAATAAGACGTAGCTAAATAGATAATTGAATAGATTACTTAATGGAGAGAGACAGATTTACATACACGAGATTATAGAGTAGAGAGAGAGAGAGAGAGAGAGTACACACGATATACGTGGTTCACCCAATGTGGGCTACGTCCACGGGAAAGCAGTCATTCAATGGCTTTAGTACTTCAAAACAAGAAGTAGTTTACAAAGGGATTATACCCTTAATGGAGCTCCCGCCTTGCTTCACTCTCACCACCTCACACTCACCTTGTTGCATCAACTTCACACTATGAAATGTGTGTAGAAATGGCCTCCTTTTATAGGCCAAAAGGGTTGCCCTCTCTTATGAGAGACAGCCATGTGTAGCCGCCCTTGTGCGAATAAGTCCAAATCGGACCCTCCAATCCGCCCATGTGTGGCCGCCCTTGAGAAGACAAGTCCGCTTTTGAATTCGGCCACCGTCCATTGAATTCCGACCACCGGCCACCGGCCATTGACTTCCGACCATCGGCCATCGGCCATTGACTACCGGCCACCGGCCAACCGACCGATTGTTTTCCAACCACTTTCCGGCCGTCGTCCGGCCATAATATTCCGGCAAAAAAGAATATTCCGGTGAAAAAAAAGTCTCGGGGGCCTCCGCCCCCGAGGCCTTTAAGGTTGCCCTTGATTCTTGTCCGTGAAAATTTTGGTTTCCGGTGAGTGATTTTCCTTCATGCACGATGGCTTCTCCTCATAATGGGGGCCTTACAAATGTGCACTTTTACCACATAAAATTACAAGGGTAAATCAGGCTCCATACTTAATACCCTCCTCCTCTGAGACAAATTCACCTCGGCTCTCGCTGCTACAAAGAAAATTTGACTCCACACTCACCACATCTCTGACTCCTCTGGGTAGCCTATGCTCCGCAATAGAGAGAAAGGCCTACCTTCCCTCTTGTTGCAGCTTCTTATAAAGATGTACACATTGTAGGAGAGAGACATTTTTTTCATTGAATTCTTTTGCTTTATAAGTGTCGAGAGAGGTGGCTTTTAACATTGGCTGCTCCATCTCTTGTCTCTCTGGCTCCTGAACATGAGACAAGCTTCTCATACTCTTGATCCTCTGAAGAGCCTTGTCGACATAAACCTATTGGGAGGGATCCATCAAAACATCTCAGTCGTCCAAACCCCATTCCTCATCCAAAGACTCGTCCTCTTTGTCATCCATGTATCGAAAGCCTCCAATCTGGCAAAAGGACCAACCAAGCCCTCATCTGCAGACTCGTGTGCTAACACTTCATCCTCTTCAACAGAGAATTCATCTGCTATAGCCTCAAGCTCTATAACCACCTGTTCCTCGGTAGTGGATAATTGTCCAACCCCTTACTGTGGCAGCGCCTCTATCAGTTGGCAGACCGTTGCTGCCTTATCTGAGTGCACCTACTTGACCATCACATCATCAACCAAGCAAGACAATAATTCAGCCCATACCTGTTTAGACTCCAAGTCGGCATCACCGGCATTGTGCTGAGGAAAAATTTCGTGGCCCTTGACGCATGATAGCCTGCGCTCCAAGGCTGCATCTCTATCAGTTCCTACAGAGCCTGTTGCCCAAGATACCTCTCCACGGCCACACCCTAACTCTGGAACCAAACGCACCTTGTAACATTTAGTGGCCTAGTAGCTTGTGTGTAGCGGAAAATAGCATGAACATAGTGAGCATTTCATTAGAATAGATTCCTAATGAGATCAACAAGAGTGCTTGGGTGGAGAGAGCAACAAAAAGCATAACACCTAGTTAGATGGCATGAACAATACTTCAAAAGAGAGAGAAATTAAGCAATTGGCAACAGTTGAGGACCGGATTTGCATGGAGCCGGTCCCCCCTCCAAAAGGATTTGTATTATGGTTTCTCCCATCAAGAGAGACATTTTACAATACAATTTCTTGTGTTCCTTCAATACTAGCTAGTGCAATGAAGATGGAAACTTCATGCACTAAGCAAAACACTTATCAAACACAACATCAATTCCCTCAGACCCAAGACCTCACACACCTTCAAAGATGGTGAGAGCTAGCAGGGTATGAGAGTAGATTGAGAGGAAGAAGGAGTATTCTTACGAGAAAGATGTACATCTCCTCACATAATCACTCATATTAGCATAGCTTTGCTTAGTAATTAGCATGGTAGAGGAGATGAGCATGCATTGAAGCTTGGTTCTTGGTTGGATTTGCATCACAAAGCAAGAGTTGTTGGTGTAGGCCTTCCTTCTCACAAGCTTGGAGTAGGTGATAAGCTTTCCATTGAAGGAGAGAGAGTCTTCTTTACTTCACACATGAGATTGTGTGTGTGTGTGTGTGTGTGTGTGTGTGTGTGTGTGTGTGTGTGTGTGATAATGCCTTGCAAAAATCAGTCCCCCTCTCTCTTTTGGTCGGCCCCTCTTGCTTTTTGCTCTTGCTAGCATCCTATTGGACCTCCCCAGGCTTAGCCAATGGTAATTAAGCAGCATAAGTGGTAGCCTTCTGACATGTGTCCCCCTTTCCCCTTTTGTGAGATCTTTAGGTAATTATTTAATTCAACTAAACTCTCATTGGACCCCTTTGCCTCCTGGCCAATAGGAATCAGGCAAGCCATTGGGCCGCTGAATACTCATTGGTCCCCTTGGGAGACTGTCCAATAGTCTTCTAGAGAGCTTAATTCTTATTGGTTATTTTATTAAGTATTTTTAAATTAATTAAACTAGATTTACTCTAGTCTAATTCTCATTGGTCCGCCTCCAAGGCCATCCAATAGGAATTGGGTACATCTTGTGGGCATCTGGGCTAGGGAGCTCATATGTGTCCCTCATTCCCTTTGTGTAAAGGGAGCTTGTGTGTGTGTGTGTGTGTGTGTGTGTGTGTGTGTGTGTGTGTGTGTGTGTGTGTGTGTGTGTGTGTGTGTGTGTGTGTGTGTGTGTGTGTGTGTTTCTCTCTCATCCCCTACTTGCAAGGCTCGCCCCCTCCTATGTAGGGATCGATGAAGACTTTTGTGACACACACTAAGCATCCAATTTCCCTAGTGTTTGGCCTTTGGACATAACCTTTGAATTTTGGAACCTTAGCATTTTGGAAGTCTTAATGGGCTGAACCTTAGGGTCTTTTTAAGCCCATTGTTGCACATTGCTCTTTTGCAGATGCCCCCCCCCCTTTGGATCCCAATTTTCCCTCCTTTGGATCCCTATTGTGGCCGGTCTGCTAGCTTAACCAATATTCTAGCTTTTTCTCCCCTGGCACTTCCCCATATTAAATGATCAGTTTAACATGAGAAAATCATTTAGAAGAATTAGATATTGATTAGTATGACACACCTCCACATGCTGCTGATCATGGCAAGACTGCCCACCCTCTTGCTTTGACAAACTACCTACTGATACCTCTTGGAAATCTTCATTTGAACTAGGTGCACAATCAGGATATGCACCATCCTCCTCACTATCTTGCTCGTCTACAATATGCACTCCATCAGGCACTGCATCCAAAAGCCTGATCAAGATTCCCGCATCTTCGACACTATATATATGAGCTTTGGTTACTCCCATTTTCCTCAGATTCTCCCATATATCCGTTCTCGGTAGATGCTGATGATTCTCCATCATCAGAGACTGCCTCTGCTGCTGCTGCCCATCCCATAAACTTCTTTCTGATACTCACAGAAGGCTAGAAGTAGAGCTAGCTTCACCTGGTGCCAACTCCTTTTCTTTGTGGGTTGCAGTAGATTCTCCATGTAGCTCCGCTAAGCCCTTGCCAAGCATAGTCGGCCATTTCTCGATCGTTGTAGATCTGCAGCTCTTCCATCTCGAGCTCCACAAGCCATATCCAGGGTCGAATTCTCTGTCCTGGTGCTCCGCCAAAGCATCTGTCAATCTCGGAAGGCGTCATCTGCATCCACTTGGCTACTTGGACACACCAATACTGTTGAAATTACTCTAAAGATTTCCCTTGAAGACTCTTCTGGGAGCTTTCAACACTAAAAGACCCGTTCCCCAGCATGATCGCCAGAAGATGATGGGAGTCAGGAGGAAACCACCCAGACCACTACATCTACTCTCCTTGAAAGCTCAAAAGCACATTGACGAGCTCCTTAAGAAGAAACCCCTCCAACACAAAGAGCGCGCTGTCTCTAGAGAACACATAGATAGGACACACTCTCTCTCTCTCTCTCTCTCTCTCTCTCTCTCCCCACACCCCAGCACACATCCACTTTCGCCTACAATTGAATTTAGATAATCAGTGCTCTCAAACACCATGTGTTGTCTGACGAGAAAACAAGACCACATGAGGAGTAAAGATTCAAGAAACGACAACATCCATTGGCCGTTCTCTTAGAGGCTCATTCTTTGACTGTCTTGACCACAATATGGTGGCAGCCTCACGATTCCCTTCACATGCCTCGCATGGCCGGCCCATTGCCCTTCAAATCCAGCTCTTTTGACCTCTTTCCTCTGATGCTACCCGAGCCTCCTCGTTCATCGAGCCAGGCGAGCCTGTATGCTAATGCACCTTTGTGTGCTCTCAACTGCTTTCTCTCAACCCGTGTGAGCTATGGCCCTCCTAGTACTGTACCGCCGAGTTGAGAATTATGTCTTTCCCCACTCAGGTCCTCTCCATGCGTGCCGTTTCAGGTCTCTTTCTCTGTACTTGGTTGCCGATCCTCAGCCCTCCTCAGTCGCTTGCCCTTTTGATGCAATCCTCTTGCGCTCCTTGGGCTCCTGATCTTGGTTACTACCAAGAATTCATTTGATTCTCTTTGGCTGCCTTCCATCAGACGCCCAACTTTCTCTCTCTATACTGAAGGTGCCCCATGATTTCATCTACCCAAGTATATGGCCAAAGATTTTTTTCCCTGCGTTGGCTACTCCTGCCCAGCCCTCGTAACCGGATGATGACTAGGCCCGTAGTGAGCTCCCCATTGAGTTCCCTCTACCCCCGGCCTCTCTGAGTAGCTCTCGATCAGCTGCCGCAGGATATTGCAATGGTGCTCTTTTATCCTTCTAGCCGCCACCGGCTTCAGCTCGGCTCCCTCCTTATGGCTGCCGATCAGCTGGCGGCCCTCAGCCCCTTATCCATTGATGGCGCCCGCTCTCCAAGGCCCCCCCTTCTCACGCCCAAGGCAGGCTCAGCTCCTTCCATTGCATGGCGACTTTTCTCGACCTCTCTTGTTGCAGGTTGTCGTCAACTTCGAACTCCACTTGGTAGTGCTACCCTTCGGCTCGCTCTATAGTAGCATCATCTGGACCCTCTCGACATTATCCTACTCCTCTGTGGCGCCCAGTCTAGCCTTGAGAGCCTTCCTCCCTAATTAGGCTCGGCCCGTGCAGCAGCCCGTCCACCCCCTTGGAACTGGCGGCCTTGTGCCTCGTCATGCTCTCTTGTGAGCTGTGGTCTGCTCTCTTTCATAGCTCTCCGTCTCGGCTTCTACAGGCCCACCTCAAATGAGCCCTCCACGCTCTTGAATGGCTTGTGAACCGCCTCTGGTCTGCAGCCCTCCCGGCATTCCCTACAAGCGGCCACCCCAACCTGCAGCACCTCCTTGCCAGCTCCCTTTTATGAATGCCCGTCCCCTTTGACTAGCTCCCTCTCAGTCCTCGAGAGCATTCTCAGCATCGCCACCCACACTCGCTCCTCCTTTTGCCTCCCCCTTTCCTTTACCACGGTGGTGGCTCCACGTGCAGACCATGCTCTCCATGATTGCAGACAATTGAAAAAACCCATTTTCATTTCCTTGTGACTTTTTAAATAGGGGACGACTCCCCACAAAGATATTGCTATCATGTTGATCGATGCGGAAGCTACTTGTCGTGGCCACCGAGCTTTGATTTCACCATCATTGGCGCTTAACTGGGACAAACTCCTCAAGGCCACTTTATTAGCTCCACCGCAAGCACTGCCATGCCCATGAAGCCTACCATTGTAGCTCCCGTTTCGCACAATGTAAATGACGTCTGACTCTTAGTCATCTTTGCGAGAAGATTGGACACTCACAATGGATAGGCATATTGAAATAGAGGCTCTCCATTGAGGTTTTTCACAAAAAAAACTGATCATTCTGATCATTCTGCCACTTCCCTCATTCTCCAAGGCTATGTTGGCCTAAGTAACACAATCAATCCCACCTTGACACATCAAATGGGAGGCTCTCTCTAAGACTGGTGAAAGATTGCCCTTGAATCCTCTTTAGCACCTGTATAGGCATTACGAAAATGAACGATTATTGGGTTGACCAGTTCTTGGATGCACTCTCCGAGGAAATTCTAGAAACCATCAACATCAGCATTTCATGGTAACCTGTAGCTTTTGGCGTTGCCGACCCGTGGCTTAATTTCATTATAAGTAAGAATTTAAGCTTCAATATCATAAATTAAGTATAGGCGGGGTATTGGGGCATCATTGCTAAGCGTTTAGATGCATTCTGGATTAAAAACGACTACGTCAAAAACTCACTACTGTTAATAATCGTGAATTTTTTCACTTGACCTAAAGTGAGATTTGAAACCATAAGCATGTGTGCTTAGGTCTTATAAACATGTCATAGAAGTTTCGTGACGTTTAGATGTCGTTTGATGCTGTAACGGATGTGGTTTGTTTGCCAATGAGCGATTAGTTTTTACTGATTTCTGTCATTTGAGTGTAGCCCGAGTTAGATGCGAGTTATTTGTTGTTTTCCAAGAGATTGACAACCTCTTGTAGCCTCTATGCACTAATCGAGTCAACTTCGTTCCATGGATTGACAATTATATTCGTGGTTCTCGCTATGTCTGCAATAAAATAGGAGTGAGGTTAGACACGCGTCTCACATTTGGCGCCGCTATTGTCGGAGATTGAAGAGATCTAAAATAGTGAAAAACACGAGTGTCTTGTGAAGTTATCCTTTATTCAAAACGTTGTTTTTAAAACCGTATAGATTGTTGTCTTTTGTTGTGTAGAGGTAGCTTGGAAGTAGGTTGTATTTGCTAAGTACCTTTTAGAATTGTAGGATTAGATTATAATTTTGAGAATGATTGATGGACGAGACAAATCTTAAGATCAAAACTCAAAAAATCATAAAAAACAAGAAAATGAGTGTTTGTGGACACTTTCCACAATCCCATTGCAGTAGAATCTAGGAGTAGGGTAAGTAGAATCTGAGGTGGAATCTCAGAACATTGCTCTCTTCAAAAGAATCAATTCTGAGTTGTTTATGTGAAGTTGCAAAAATTCAAGTCTACGGCTGGAAATAGCACCAGAAGGTTGTCAACCATTGAATCCGACTAGAGAGTATGCTTTAAAAGTTGTCTGAACCAGTGGGTAAGCTTAAGGACGCATTCGAGGTAAAAAATTTAAGAGTTTGCAAAACCTCAAATTATTTACTTTTTCTTGACATTTTAGGACAAATTAAGTTTTAACTTGACTCAGACGCTTAAAATAGATCATAAAAAGATTGTCTACTGAAAAAGGTAAAAAAAGTACTCATTTTAGGCCAAAAGTAATTAATCACTCTTATTTACTTTCAGCTCAAACGTGACCAAGGTTGATACTTGAGGCTCTATGCATGTGTAAAAAAATCTTTTGTAAAGGTCCATAGAATTTGGATCATCAAACTGACCAAAAACTTGGTAGAAACTGAAATCTGTACTAATTGTTGAACTTGAGTGTAAATTGGAAAACTTTTGTTCAAACTCAGTAAAACTTGACTTATAGGCTTATATTGATGTGTTAAACAAGTGTACATGCTCAGTTGAACAAAAAGATACAAAAATGGTAAAACCTGAGGAGCTTGTGGTAGGAACCAGTAAAGAGAAATCCGAAGTGGTGGTAGAACCTCACCTTGAAACGAAAGAGCCAGAACTCATAGTGCCTAACAGTGAAGATGTCTTAGATGGGATTCCATTCGTAGAAGAAGACTGGCCAGGACACTTATATGGGAAAAAGTTAAAGAGATTAATGATGGGAGCCTAGCTTTGAAGTCAGCTCCTTTAGAGGAAGTTTGGTTAGGCAATCTGCCTCTTGATATGGACATAGATGTACAATCCTTGTATGGGGATTGTGGCTCTGAAGCTTTAGGAATGTCTAAACCAATGAATTTGAAAACACTACCCTCTTACTTGGGAGATAACAAAGATGAATCCATAGTGTGTAAAACCACTCAGATAAAAAAAGTGAAACAGACCCTAGAGGTAAACAACATCCATTCAATCATGTCTACACCCATTCAATGCACTCTTACTTTAGGAGAACTGCTAAAACTGAGACCATATCTATGGAATGATCTACAAAAAACTCTAGAGAAGGTGGGGATAACAGAGCTAATCACAAACAAATTGGGAATATTGAAACACAAATTGGATAACAAAGAGATTCGATTTGTTCCAATGAGCAAAGTCGGAGAATACTATGAAGGGGGACAAGGAAACACAACCCTTCTAGTGAGATATAATGATATAGAAACCATGGAAATACTAGATAGTGGGGTAGGCATAGCCATAACCACAAAAGCAGTATGGGAATCATGGGGACAACTAGCCACTAGACAAACTCGAATGAAATTGCAATTGGTTGATGAACATATCGAAAAACCCTTAGGACTGCTTGAAAAGGTGATAGTTAGTTCCTGTGGGATTGATCATCAATATACCTTTGCAATAGTGGACTTTGGAAAGAAACTATCAATTATGAAATCATCTTGGAAAGACCTTTCATGCGACAAGTACAACTCATCTATGATTGGGGAAACAATTATCTGTACTTGAAGCAAGTGGGACCAATAACAAGGGTTAATCTAAAAGATCACACTTACAGAGATGTCATGAAAACGCCCATTCAAGAATTTGACTCGGTCTCTTCGGCTGAAACCAAGCTTCCATCATGGTTGAACAAAGACACACCTATTTGGATGTCCGAAGCCTCAAAAAACGGGAGCTTAAAACAAGAAGAGTGTATCTTAGAAAGGGACTGCACAGACGAAGCCTATGTACCTGAACCCTTTCTAGAACATTTGTTTGAGCCATTTGAGTGGACTCAAATTTTAGCAACAATCGATGTATGTGTAAAAACGTCTATGCCTACTCAATTTTGCAATGAGGACAACTATGACATAATTCCCATACAAATGATCTCAACCCTTCACATTGAAGACAAAATTCAAGAATCCAAGGACTTGATGAAGGCTCAACAAGTCCTTTGAGACCTCTATTATGATGCAACAAGTCCTTTTAGACCTCACATGATTCGAGGTCGAAAAAAGAACATGTGAGAGCTAAACTACTCATAAAAGGAGGGGAGGAAAAGTTTTTTGACTTTCCAAACCAGAAACCGAGAAGACAGAAATGGTATAAAAGAAAAAGAGACACGAGAAACTCAAAAGCTAGACCTATGTCATCTGTCTCCAGTAGAACACAGTTTTTGATGCAGATAGATGCACATGATTGTGTCAAAGACAAAATCATTGGTAGATATCCTTTAACCGAAAAGCGGAAAATATCAAAAACATTGAGAAAATCAAGAAAGGAAACTCAAGAAAAACCTAAATACCAGGACAAGGATTCAACCATGACACGAGTTGAACAAACAAAAAAATATCAAGAGCTGAAAAAATCTCTAAAGGAGATATATACAAGTGAAATGGAAACTACTGAGGAGGATGGTAAAGATCTAATGAGTGTTCCATTCCATTACAAGAAATATACTCTCCAAGACTAAAAAATCATAGTCGAATAACCTGTCTCACGGAACTCTGAAAACAGGGAGAGTCCTACGAAGGGCCTGAAAACGCAAAAAAGATAGTTCTAGCGGAACCAAAAGAAGAGCCTAGACCTTCCTACATTGAACGACGTGATGGGAGGAGCTTTTATTAAGCTTACTGAAAGAATACTGAGATATCTTTGCTTGGTCTTATAAGGATATCAAGAGTGTTGATCCAAAAATTTGTCAACATACCATACCTATGAGAGATGATGCAAAACCAAGCAGACAAAGGCCATACACTTATAATGAGATATTTTCCAGGAAGATCAAAGAAGAGATAGAAAAGCTAAAGGAAGCCAAATTTATTTATGAAATTGAATACACATATTGAGTGTCTCCAATTGTGGTAGTACCCAAGAAAAATGAAAAACTAAGGTGTGTGTCAATCTCAAAAAAGTGAATGCAGCTACAATTAGAGACAACTTTACTCTTGCAATCACTGAGCATGTTTTAGAATGAGTTGTAGAAAAAGAAGCTTATAGCGTTTTAGATGGCTTTTCGGGATACAATCAACTTTTGGCTGACCCCAATGATCAACATAAAATTGCCTTTGCAACTGAATGGGGTAATTTTGCCTATCGGGTTATGCCTTTTGGGTTAACTAATGCTCCTACCATCTTCTAAAGATTGATGAGCCATGATTTTAAGGAATACCTCCGGAATTTATTGAAAGTATATATGGATGATTTATGTGTACATTTATCAATCCGAGCTGATCATTTTTAACACCTCAAAAGGTATTCAAAAAATATGGACTTTTTAGGATTTGCTTAAGTCCTGAAATGTGTACATTTATGGGTAGACAAGGAAAAATTATTGGACATATAGTTATTGGATAAAATAACTATATGGATAAAATTCATGTTATTGCTGATTTTCCTAGACCACCAACAATCAAAGGGGTTCAAGCTTTCATGGGACATTGTGGATATTACAGATGATTCATTTACATGTACGTTATAATTGCAAAACCCATGTATAGCTTGATTACACTCTTTGAATGGACTGATGAGTGTGAAGAATTCTTCATGAAGCTTAAGTAAGCTCTCACTTCAGCTCCAATATTGAAAGCACCAGATTGGAATAAGATATTCCACATACATGTAGATGCTTCCAATTTTGCCATTGGATGTATACTAGCTCAACCAGGAGATGGAAAAATTGATTTTCCTATCTCTTATGCTAGCAAACAATTGAAAATGACAGTGAAAAACTACACAACCATAGTAAGGAAGGATTATGAATGACACTACAAGAGGTTGTGTGCTCTTGTGACGCTGTTAGCGACGGAAATACACTGGGTTTTTATAACCCCCGACGTCGCTAAAACCGTCGCTAATAGCGTCGCTAGGAGAGCGTCGCTAGGAGAGCGTCGCTATATGCGACGCTATGAGCGTCGCTATATAGCGACGCTCATAGCGACGGTTATAGCGACGTTTACACAGAAGTCTATAGCGACGCTTATAGCGACGCTTATAGCGACGCTCCAGTGCCATAAATAGCGACGGTTATAGCGACGCCCGAGAGAAATTTTTTTTGGTGACAGGGCATTGAATGCCCTACCACCCATCAACCATATTGTACTTGATTCACTTTTTAAAAAAAGTGCAAGGGTAGATAATAGACCCAAAATAGTCACCCACAAGACGCATTGTTTGCAAAATTGACAAGCGTAAAATTGACAATTGTACACATCATAGGCAAAATGAATTGATTGGCAAATGTAATAATGACAATTGTACAACATCATAGGCATAAAGAATCGATTGGCAAAATGAACTGCGGTGACAAATGTAATAATATACATGGTTCAAAAAGACGTATAAAATCCGTCTCATGATACATAAGCTATGAGAAACCCTAAACTAATGCTATCTAGCTACGGCTAAACTGACGTCGTCTAGTCAGACGTCTCATCGCGTCCAAGCGGCGTATCTGTCGGATTCTGCAAAAAAAGACAATAAGACAGCTTTCAGTAAGTATAAACATATAACGACATTTATAAAACAATACAAAAATAGAAAAGAGTAAACCCTAATACTAACCATGCCGCCGCGAGAACTGAGAATGTCCATCAGGGCGTTTAAGCCCTTCCTGCCTGCGTACTCGCGCTCGTACGGTGTGGGATCACGTCCTGTCATCGACCACTATCAAAACATACAAAGATTTCATTATGTTAGAGTTAAAAAACTCATAAACCCTAAACTATCGAACATAAAGAGCAATGCGAAAACACTTACAAAATCGGCCTCAAATGATGCCCATCCACCGCTCCCCAAGTGGTGCGAGCTCCCTGCCTCTACTCGCGCTCTGGCTGCATCCTTTTGTTGCTTCCACTTGTCGAGATTCTCGCGTGCTGCTTTCTTCGCATTCTTCCAATCTTCTTTGGCCAGCAAATCTGGCCTGTTCCACCCATGCTTGATTGCTTTTTGCACTTCGGAACGCTTGTGTTTGCAGTATTCGCGCATTCGAATCTTCATCAGGTTTTCATTGAAGCGCTGATCCCGTGTTGGAACGGGAAACTCATCATGAAGTATGTTGATGACTCTGTCTTTTAAATCACTTGGTACTTCACTCCATTTGTTTAGTATGTAGTGTCTAAACAGCTGAGAGCAAAGACCACGCATGCGCGAGATCACCTTCTTGCCGTCATCATCCATGATGATGCCGCCGCTGAAGTCGACGGAGTAAGGCAAGCCCTCTGGCCGGTGACGCGTGAACCTGGGTGTCCCGACAGGGGTCTCTAGCGGCATCTCGATGGGGATAGACAATGACGCAAAGACCATTAAATACAATGACGTAATGATGCATATAAATACAATGACGCAATGAATTGAGTGATAGAAGAGGCAAGTCGAAAACTCAGAATTTTCAATCAAAAGATGTGAGCGCGAGTAGAAAAGAGCGTTATACACCATGGAAGGTACTTAGAGAGCCAGAGCTTTTACAACACGGAGCAAAATTGTTCAAATACAATATTTGTGGCTTTAAGAGATCTCTCTCTCATCCTCTCATAACTCAGCGTAACTTCCTATATCTATATAGAGCTCTCTGTTTAAACACATATCCTCTATTTCATTTTGTAGCTCCTCTGCATGCACCCCATATAGAGTAGTAGCATCTTGATGCTCGTCTGGCACCACCGCAGCGGCTTCTGATTGAGCATCTTCTCTGATCTCCTCCATTGATGCCGTTGTGATTGGCACATGGTAGCCTTCATACGTCCTTGCACTACGAGGGGCTACCTCTATGACGTACCACCAGTTTGATGTAGACTTTGTAGGATGAAATATTACCTGCCAGAGCCACATAACTTACATGAGAGCTTTCAAGCACATAACTTGTAAAAGGGGGATGTTAACTATTTACATACTTACTTGTTCACAATGCTCGGGTAGTACGAAAGTGTCTCTTAGGTCAGTCCATTTCTTAGTAGAATCCACCTCAAGAAAACCAGACTCTCCTCTACGCACAGTAGCGTTGCGACCCTCCATGATTATCTTGAACCATTGCACGTCGAACAAGTCGACAAAAAATCCTCTGTAATCGATCCTCAAAATCTAGTTGTAGCGTGCCGAAGTAAGTGACTTCCGCCACCACAGGATCTGCATCAGAGGAACGTCGTCAACTAGACTGTTCAAATTTTGCCATGATTCCACAATCTTGAGTAAAACGCTTTTTGTCGATCCGTTCCACCCTAAAATGTTGACCTTTACACCATGCTACTGTGTATGACTTATACTACAACGAACAAAGATTATGAGTGGCCGTTCAAACGTTTAGAAATAAAGTCACTAGCTAGTCGTACATTGCAAACTTACCTTGGTCGCGCAACCCCGAGAGTACTCCCACTCTTCCTCAGTCACTTCGTCACCGCATTGTTGTGCGCTTTTCAATTGGTTGTGCAACCATCTTAAGCTCATGAATGTTGGTAGGCTCTCCAGAACCGTCGGATAGTGCATCGGTGGTCGTCTTCCCCGTCTCCACTCGATTCGTGCCCTTTGTCGCTCTTGCTTTGCATCCTCATATTGTGAAATCCACTTTTGCATCACTGGATTGTGAAGCATGCAAAATCGGTTGATTTTAGCCTCTAGATCTTCCGTCATCTTCTTCTCAACACCGAGATTGCACATGACAATCCCAGATATGCGCTCATCATCTATGGTTCGCCATAGCATGTCCCGGGCTTTATCAAATCCGTCTAGCCACTCTCCAATGTACACTAGGGACTCTGATACCAACCAACCTTCTGCCATGCTACCCTCCGGACGTGCCTTTTGACGCATATATCCCTTAAGCGTTTTCATGAAACGTTCTAAAAAGAACATCCATCTGGAATGAACTGTGCCAGCTATTTCCACCTCATCAACTATGTGAACAAGAAGATGCACCTGAATGGTTAGCATGGTAGTAGGAAAATGTTTCTCAAACATGCACACAAGCTCCGCAGCATTTAGTTTGGCGAATGGTATGGAGTCTACGTTGATCTCCTTTTGTGAGATCCATTGCACCAGCTTTGCAAGTTTGTAGATTGTGTTACGGATGTCGAGAGACAAACATCCCTCAATGGCAACCGGTAAAATAAACTGTAAAGTATGTGTAGCAATGATATTAAAGTCCACATTTTATGCAATGATATTAAAGTCCACTATGAACGTACCTGACACATTTTATGCCAATCGTGTGACTTCAAACCGGTAAGCTTTCCTTCTTTAGTAAAACACGTTCGGAGCGAGTGCATTACGCCAGTGGGGGTCCGCAAAGATCGAATGGTCTCTTTTACTTTGCGTTCTTGGGCTCCTGTGAAAATCCATGGTGCTTTAGGGAGTTTTATCGATCCATCAGATGTTGTTTGCGGCCAATATTGCTCCATACGATCCACATTTCTAGGTCAACTCTGGCTCCCAAAGTATCTTTCTTGCCGGTCAGATGGTCCCATAGTAGATTACCCACATTCTTGAATATGTGCATTGGATCGAGCAAGTGATTGATCATGAGTCGGGGCCAGTATGGTAACTCGTACCATAGAGATAGTCTCTTCATCCCTGGAGGCAATCCGTCATCGCACATCTCCTTCTGCTCTAACCATGCTTGTGCAGACATCCTTGGTGGCTCTCTTCCCAAAAAGCCGTCGTGTAACACATGATTCTCTGGAAGATACGCTTGATGACCTTCGTAGATTTGCTTCTTCAGTGAGGGCGCCCTACGTGCATTCAGTCTAGGTCCACATGTGACACATGCTCTGTATCCGCTTGTTTGAAGCCCTGCATGTATACACATGATAATAGATCAACTATGGGAAAAAACAAGATTTACAGTGTCTGAGTGAGGAGTGTCAATAGATCACCTGAGCATTCTGTTAGCCCGGGATAGTCATGCATGGTCCACATTAGAATGCCTCTGATCAAAGCATTCCGTCGTCCTATGTGTCGGCTCATATCCACCACCTCTATGCCAATACACAATTTTTGTAGCTCTTCCAATAGTGGACGAAGATACACATCCATATTCTCCACTTTATATCGCCCTGGCACAATCAAGCTTAGCCATAGGTGCCCCTTCTTCGTAGTCAACCACGGGGGAATGTTGTAGTTGACGATGACAACGGGCCATACACTGTAAGATGTTGATCTTTGACCAAATGGATTTACGCCATCCATAGCCAGGCCTAAGCGCAAATTTCGAGCTTCCGTGGCAAAATCCAACCATGTTCCATCTATATGTTTCCAGGCTGCGCAATCTGCAGGAATTCGTAGCACACCATCCGAAGATTTATTCTCCTCATGCCATGATGCTAGGGCGGCCATGGACTTACATTCGAAGAAATGCTTGATGCAAGGAAGCAGAGGAAAATGTCGCAAAACCTTTTGTGGAATTTTTGTCCCGTGGAGATCTACTCGATATCTTTCGGAATCACATTTCGGACACTTCTCCATGTCTATGTATTCCCCTCTGAAAAGAATGCAGTCATTAGGACAAGCGTGGATAGAATTTTAATCCATCCCCAAGTTTCGCAAAATCTTTCTTGCTTCATCTCGGGAATCTGGCATCACATTGTCAGCTGGTAGTATGTGCTCTTTAAGCAATCTACACAACATAAAAATACGATACAGTCGTGTAAAAATCTATCAGATCATTATACATTTAGAGTTTTATTAAAGTAAACTAATTGTAATAGATCACCTGAAAAGCGCTGTGACGCTAGTGTCACTCCATCCAAACTTTTCCTGCATGTTGAGAAGAACCAGGAGTGCTTATAATCTAGACATACGTGCTCCATTATACAATGGCGTATCGGCTTCACTTTTCATATCATCATAGATAAGCCTTTCTGAATCCATGATCGTCTCGATCATTTCATCAATCTCGGGCTCAAACATTGCCTCGTTGGGAATGTGCTCTGCATGATCATCCCCCGAGCTGTCAGAGGCTACATCTTGTGGCCTCACATATGCTGCTTGACCAAAGCGCCTACGAACACGTCTATTGGGTTGCAAGATTGCTGCTTGTTGGCCAGCGTCAGAGTCCGACGAGTTATAATTGGCAACAACTCGATCTATAATAGATGGATTGAACTCGCCAAATTCACGAATGTGCTGCAAAGAAACACGTCTTGTCCGTCGCACAGCATGCTTGCATTGATTACAAGGACATAAGACCCTCGTTGAGAGATAGGTGTTTCGGTTGGACGGTCCCACATCCTCGTCACTACTCATAATGAGGATAAAAATCTTATAACCTGGACAACAAATTTAATATTCTATTGGCATTCTTCGTCTTCTCTCTCTCTCTCTCTCTCTCTCTCTCTCTCTCTCTCTCTCTCTCTCTCTCTCTCTCTCTCTCTCTCTCTCTCTCTCTCTCTCTCTACCTCACATTCTCTAGTCATGTCCAATCCCCGCACACCTCGGTCTAGAGGTGCACGGAGATCAGAACCACCGGGTTATAATCTCGTCTTTATTGGTCAATACCTATATTTGTGGGTACAAGAAATCTACAGACCCACGTCTACACGATACTGCATGTAGTGGACAAAACCCCTTTGCCTAGGCCTCTTCTCTAGCTGTAGCACTTCACAGCATCTTAACATCTTTTCACAGTAGATCTTTTCACTGTTCGCCTAACTCTAAACCCTAAACCGTAAGTAATTCTTGCGTGGACTCGATCTAACGTAAATAAGCGTAAATCTAAATAAACGTAAATCTAACTAAAAATAAACCTAAATCTAATTTAATGTAAGTCTACATCTAACCTAATCTTTAACGCCTTTTGGGATAGTTTCCTACGACGTTAAAACTCTCTTCTTCTTGTGTGTGTGTGTGTGTGTGTGTGTGTGTGTGTGTGTGTGTGTGTGTGTGTGTGTGTGTGTGTGTGTGTGTGTGTGTGTGTGTGTGTGTGTGTGTGTGTGTGTGTGTGTGTGGGTAAACCTAAATAAACCTAAGTCTAATCTAATATAACATAAATCTAAATCTAACGTAAATTATGTTATATTAAAAACAAAGAACTAAACTAACAGGGATTATAAGAACCTTAAAACTGATTTGACACATAATTTTTCACATAACTCGGCAAGAGTTGGCATTCTCATCACTAAAGATGTGAGAGTTAACTTCCGGCGGTGACGCTGCCTCATCTCCATCCACATCTGACGACAGCAATTGGCCCTTTGGACCGTTCTTGCTCTTGTTACTAACTTTGAAGTTGTTGTTGAATGACTAGAGGTTGTCTAGATGGTCATTGTCGGGGATGTAGTGACTCTTGCCGCCCTGAAGATCCACCTTCTTCCCTATCTTCTGAAGACATTTCACCAGCACTTTTGGATCGACGGAGCCCACCATGAGTGAAGGCAGCAATACCCTATATTCCATTGAGGGCTTTCTTCACCCGCTTCATGCAGGCATCGCAGTCTATGGAGACCTAAATCTAATCTAATATAACGTAAATCTAAATCTAGCGTAAATAAACGTAAATCTAACTAAAAATAAACCTAAATCTAATCTAATTTAACTTAAATAAACCTAAATCTGATTTAACGTAAGTCTGCATCTAACCTAATCTTTAACGTCTTTTAGGATAGTTTCCTACGACGTTATAACTCTCTTCTTCTTGTGTGTGTGCGCGTGTGTGGATGTGTGTGCCAATAAAAAGAGATAAATGGTATAACCTTTCTATCACCCATGCCAAGTATGATAGATTGGTTATGCCATTTCCCTCTTGAATAATAGGTCTTGAGTTCAACTCCTCGTCGGCTAGATCTTTAGGTCTTTTAATTTTAATTAGTTTCCTACGACGTTAAATTAGTTTCTCTCTCAATGTGTGTGCATTTTTTTGTTTATGCATGTTTTCTCTCTCTTTTCCTCTCTCAATGTGTGCGTTTTTTGTTTATGCATGTTCTCTCTCTCTTTTCCTCTCTCAATGTGTGCGTTTTTTGTTTATGCATGCTCTCTCTCTCTTTTCCTCTCTCAATGTGTGTGTGCATTCTTTGTTTATGTATGTGTGTGTGCGTTTTTGTTTATGTTTGTACTCTCTCTCTCTCTCTCTCTCTCTCTCTCTCTCTCTCTCTCTCTCTCTCTCTCTCTCTCTCTCTCTCAAAAACACTGTGTGTGTGTGTGTGTGTGTGTGTGTGAGAGAGAGAGAGAGGGAGAGAGAAAGAGGGGAAGGGAACATGAGAGTGAGGAGAGGGAAGGAGCATACCTGGCTCTCCTTCCTCTCCTCGTGTGTGTGTGTGTGTGTGTGTGTGTGTGTGTGTGTGTGTGTGTGTGTGTGTGTGTGTGTGTGTGTGTGTGTGTGTGTGTGTGTGTATGTGGAGAAGAAAGAGAGAGAGAGAGAGAGAGAGGGAGAGCGTTACCTGCTCCTTGCTTGAGGGCGCCGAAAAACTCAGATCTGAGATCTGAGTTTTTGGGCGCTCTCTGTTATTTTTTTTAGCCCAGCCGGCGTCGCTATGAGCGTCGCAAATTTACAAGTAAATTTGCGACGCTCATAGCGACGCCGGGAATTTTTTTTTTTGAGCGTCGCTGTGTGAGCGTCGCTAATATGAATAGCCTCTTGTAGTGTGATCTATGCCATAAAAAAGTATAGACATTACCTATTAGCTAACAAGTTTGTTCTCTTTTTGGACCACCAAGACTTACTGTACTTGGTCAACAAGCCATTCAACACAGGAAGAATAGTGAGATGGTTCATCATTCTTTTGGAATTTGATTTCCCTGTAGTTGTGAAAAAGGGCACCACTCATCAAAGAGCAGATCATTTGTCAAGCATTAATCAGGAGACCACCCAAGGGAGTAGACTATGATCTACTAGATACATATCTGTTCTCTGTAGAAATGATACATCGATGGTCAGAAACATGGTATTATTGATGAGACCATAGCTCAAGTGGATTCTCAAATACCACTTCCTATTATCAATTACTAGCTGGAAGGCTGTACAAAAGAAATCGAGATGGAATATTACTTTTGTGTATTAATCCTAAAGAGAAAACCCAATACCTAGGTCAAGCACATATGACCATAGTAGGACTTCACTTTGCGGAAGACCAAACTATGCGACAGATCTTGAGACTTGGAGTATTTTGGCCAACTATGAGGAGGGATGTTCATTCATTTGTAAAAAAATGTCCTCAGCGCCAGAAACAAGCACCCATACCTCATGTGACATTGTTCCAAATATCACTCATTCCTAAGTGGAGTAACTATCTAGTTACTTACTTATCAAGCCGAACATTTTTTGAGGATATGAGCAATTGCCACCAAAGAGCAATTGAAACTGAATCAAGGGACTATGCTCTTATTGGAAACCAATTGTATTAGAGAGGTAAAGATCAACATTTGCGTCTATGTGTAAATGAAGACGAATATATTCCCATTATAGAACAAGCACATGCTGGATTAGCTGGAGGTCACTTTTCTAGTGATACCACCACAAGAGCAATCTTAATGGCAGGCATATGGTGGCCAACACTTTTTGCAGATTCCAAAGAATATGTTCGAAAGTGTGTTGCATGTCAACGAGCTAAAATGCCCACCCATGTAGATAGCATGCCCTTAAGACCAATGATGGGGGCTAGAGCTTTTGCAAAATGGGGTATAGACTTTGTTGGGCCAATACAACCACTTGCTTATAGAACCCAAGCTCAATATATCATTGTAGCTACGGACTATTTGACCAAATGGACAGAGGCTAAAGCAACTCAAAAGAATGATGCCAGAACCATAGCCGCATTCTTGTATAAGAATGTATTCACAAGATATGGACTGCCAATAGAAATTGTCATTGATAGGGGAACGCATTTCTTCAATGAGGTAATTGAGTATCTGCTTAATGAATTTATGGTCATCCATAACAAATCCACAAGAAAATGGACAAGCTGAGCATACGAATAAAATTCTTACGTCAGTATTGACTAAAGTGGTTAGTTCAGGACGGACATATTGGGAAATGAATCTCCATGCTGCTCTATGGGCTTATAGAGTTTCATTCAAAATAGCTTTAAATGCTAAACCCTTTAACCTTGTTTATGGTCTTGATGCCATACTGCCAATAGAATTTCTATTGCCGACACTAAGGGTAGCTAAGGATCATGAGTGGACTGGACATGAACTGTCAGAGAGACTTGAAGATCTAGAAAATCTTGATGAGTAAAGGCTAACTGCCATAGCTCACATCTATGCACAAAAGCGGAAACAAAAACAGTTTTTTGATTCCCATCTAGTTACAAAAATCTTCAAGAAAGGGGACTTAGTTTTAGTCTATTCCCTTAAGCAACACATTCCCAAGTTTTAAAAGAAGGGAAACAAACCGTTTATCATTGAAGATGTATCTCCAAGTGGAGCAGTTAAGTTCTCTACCCTAGATGGTGAACCAATGGCTAATTGGATTAGTGGATGCCGTTTAAAGAAGTACAATTTTCCACTAACCAATGAATTGCTAGTAAAGATGCATGCAGCAAAGCAAAGAAAGATAAAATGACATCAGGTTATTGATGAAGACCAAGAGGAATCTCGGCTTCAAGTACTCAAAAGGAAAGCTGCTCTCAACAATCAACAAATACCTATTCCCATCAACACTCTGGAACTAGATGACCGACTATGGGAATTACAGAAAGATGCAGTGTCAACAGATGATGAATGGTTAGATAGAATGGACCTTCGCATCAAAGTACAACTAAACAATCATAGCACAAATTCATCAGTTGATACAGGAGCACGGGTAATGCAGTCAGTTATTTCACGTACAAGAAAGCAACAAGTCAGTCTTTGACATCAGGAATATCGACTATTAAACGATGCAACAAGACCCAACACCGACATTGGGAGTAGGAAACTTAAGCGTGATAGTACATGGATGTTCATGTCCTCATCAATTTTTATGCTTACCAGATGAACACATGAATGAGACAATGATTCTTGGAATCGCATGGATGTGGACGTACAAGGCAGTACCAGATTGGGATACCAATCAGCTCAAGCTATCACCTAAAGGTGGACAACTCATTGTTCCAATTGCACCAAGCAAAGAGAAATGGAAAGGATGTTACCAACAAATCAAACCACGAAGCAATCAATCTTCTCCATCCTATTGACAAGCAAATACAAGTAGCATGGAAGGAGTCAGGAAAATTTGGCTACCAAAAGCATAGCTTAAGGACAAGCCGATCCAAATTTGGGTGCCCATAACATCATCTACTGTACCAAAGATGGTTCCAAGGTTCCAAACACAAAGAGGAGTGTCTTTGAGCAGGGAACCTAAAACAAAATGGATTTGGAAGAAAAAGGAGCACTTACCTTCTTCACAAATTGTAAAATCAATAAAGCAATGGAGAGTTAAGTCTCAAAACACTCGACCACAACATTTCATTGAATAAAAACCAAGATACCAATGGCGGGTAAAATCTCGACAACCACCAATATTGATACCAACAGCTCAGAAAATCAACGTGCCAAAGCATCCTGACGATACAATAAAGCAAAGAGCACTCAAGCTACAAGATTTTCTCTTTAGGAGACAGCAAAAGAAAACCTCGACATCAGAAACCCTTGAGTTAATTGCTTAAGACCCAACTGTTGGACAACATAGTGGTTTGCAATGCATTGATCTTCAAAGCATGGTAGAGCCAACCAAGGATATGCATAGACACGATTGTTCAACCCATGCACACAGTCATCCCGGAATACGCCATCTAGGAGGGGTGGAAGGGAACTAAGTAATTAAGGGCAATGGTTGAAGAGGGAGGAAAAATTTTGATGTTAACATGTGATTTTTTGCATAATTACCTAATAATTCCCTTAACAAGTCATCAATAGGGGAAACTTTACCAGTAACATCTCCCCGATGAGTGTAAATAGTGTATATACCAACAGAAAATCATCAAAAATTGGTCTTTTTTGTTATTTTCATCATTTTTCTTGATATTGGGACTTAAAAATGGAGAAATCCACCAAAAACAATAAAACTGTGTTTTTCAATGGATTTTCTTAATTATTGGATTTTCACTTTGCTTTTTTTAGCGTATTTTGCTATTTTCTTTGATTTTTTCAATAAACATGTCAAAAATTAATAATAAATAGCAAATGAGCTCAGATGGAAAAATTGAAGATATACTGATGATCATAAGGACAAGACGGACAAGCACAAAAAATTTCAATCAAATTGGCAGATGGAAGCGGGAAACCTAAATTCTTGTAGAATGAGCTACTAGAATCCGATTGAGAAATTTTTTGAGTCTAACATAGATTTCACGGCCTAGTAGGACTAAACAAGGAAATTTGGGGAAAAATAGTTTGGGAAATCCGAGTATAGATATCCAAGATAGTCCAAAATCACCTCATTTCCACTAGTCGCCCTTGGAGAAGAGAGCTCTCGACCTTCTTCACGCGTGATTTTTGGAGTCCATAGTCACCCGTTTACAGCGCCATCTCACATGAGACATGAGGGGTAAGTTCTAATCTTATCAATGATCAATTCTATATGGCCGATAGCATGTCTAGGCTGAAGGAAAAAACCCTAGAATCCCAGCAGTGCACGAAGTCCTATGACCTAAAATTGATCATAGCGGCCTGTCAGCTCAACCAAATTGGACAAGACTTGAACTCTAGCATGCCCCTATATAATAGAACACTTCCATATCACTAGATAATCATTCGGCAAGGGTCGAGAGGGGTCCCAAGTAGAAAATCTAGATTTTTGCCAGATGCCAAAATTGGATTCTGACTCCACAGACAGCTAATAGACTCGGTCTATACACAATGTACATGGATGGTTTCATGAAAACAATCAAGGAAAGCTCTCAAAAAGCAGAAAACAGCTCAAAGTCTACAAAGCATCAAATTTGACATAGAAGTCAAACTGACTCCAAATGGGCCAAAACTGGATGGGTAGCATCAGGACTATGTAGCGGACAAGTCCATAGCCTCAAAAGTGACTAATCAACTCCACAGGTCATCTAGTCACAAAAATCGATGATTTCAGAGTCGACAAAGCACGAAGTGATTCCGACACGACAAAACTTTACCAAATTTAATTTAGGACTTGTTTTAGATTTATGGAATATGTGTAGGTCATCTGATTGTCAAATCTTGCAAAAAAATTGACTACTGTAAATAATCACGATTATTTACTTTTGTGCTCTTTTGGCTTGAAAATGATACCTTCACTTTGCCTATCACTTGTACACATCTATTACATGCCACATTTCAAGTATGAGCCAAAATGATCAAGGAGAACTTAAAAATTGTCAAAAAATGCAAAGAAGTCTTTCCAATCCAATTTTTGAGTTATCTATCACATTTTTTGATCCAAATCACCCCATATCTCATACACAGAGTCTACATCATGCTTAGAACCAAGTTGCACCAAGAAATGTACATTTTGATGAAAAAGTTAATAATCACGATTGTTTACTTTTTACCAAAATGGGGGAAAATTGCAACTTTGACCTTATGGGACCAAAGAGCATATTGTTCCAAGTCCACTGACCAATTTTAAGAAAATTTGGAGCTCAAAAAACTCAAAATCTCAGTATATCTATTGTTTCAGAGTTTGCAAGCCTAAATTTGGCACCATTTTTACCCAGTGCACTCAAATGAGCCCACACTTCACTCAGAGCACCTAAATGCTATATGTTTCAATCCTATGATGTCAAAAATGCAAAAAGTTGGAAAAAATCCCCAATTGTAAATAATTACGATTATTTACTTTTATTGTAGATTTTTACCCGAACTATAGGATTTTGATCTTTACATGTTTTTATGCATCTATGCATGCTCCAAAATTGATTTGAAGAAAAATGGACATCATTTGTCAGCAATTCGAACTCAAGGCATTTCAGAGAGGAACTTTTAGAATTTTCTAACTTTGGCACGGTATTCCCCTAACAAGAGCAATGCAAGCTACCAAGAAGGCCAAGAAAAGGGTGTCCCAAAAAGAAAAGCTGCAAGAGTTGCCACCCTACCAACTAGACCCAAGTTCAGTGAAGATAGCTAAGGCAACATACTTGTCAAGAACAGCTTGAAGAAAACAACACCAACGATTTTCACAGGCAGGTTCAAGAGCGAGGAAGGACACCAAGTAGATCTGCAAATTCTACCAAAGAAAATATACGATGTAGCTACCAAGCCAGATACAAAAGAATCCAACAGAAGGCTGGGCCTCAAAGACTTCTACGACAAGGAACCATGCGGCGTAGATTTTCAGAAAGCATATGAGCTACTGTCCACAATCAAAGAGGATGGGTCAGCCCAAATCACCAACCAACAAGGGTAGATAGTCAAAGTAGTTATCACAAAAGAGATTGTGGCCAAGGCACTGAAGCTGTCGACTGAAGGAATGACAATGTGGGCCCGAGACAAAAAGATAGCAGGCACATTCACCAAGCAGACTGCTGCTGCAACTTTTGCCGACCTCATCCAAAGCCAAGTGGAAGAACCAGCTCATATGTACCATCAACACTTCCACTTTTTATCAAAGAGACCGCCACGGTACACCACCCCAAACCATGCAATTGCGACTACCTTCACCCAAGTGTTGAAGTCAACAACCAAGCAGCCAATGATCATGCGGTATGTGTTGACAACACTGTAAGGCACCGAGAAAGAAGGTAAAGTCACCTATCTGGGCGCACTTAAAGTGCTAACAAAAATATCATATCATGCTATTGGCATGGCCGATAATTTGTCACCAGCCCCAGATCAGAACACATAGATTGTGTCTGCACAACCTTCTCTCAGAACCACACGTTCATCAAAGAGAGTTTATAAGTCAAACGAAGAATCTTCCAAAAGCTCCCACGACGCTCATAGTAGTGAGAGCTTGGACAATGAAGAGAGAAGGGCTAGAATTGAAGAAATGAAGAAGAAAGTTGTAGCCGCACACCAAGAAGAACCTTGGCAAAAGAAGGCAAGGTTTGAAAGAGAAAAACAAACTTATGAAAGAAGCCACCAAGCTGCAGGTGAGGACCCAAAAATATGGATTCCAAGAGAGATAAGGGAACCTAGAACCAAAAACCCTGCAAGGAAAGAAGTAGAGGATCCCACACACTTTCTTGAATGCATGTATGCAGAAGCAGAAGCCCTAAAATTGAAAGAAGCTCAAGAAACTGAGAGGAAAGCAAGGTAAGATGCAACAGAGCAACAAAGACAACCTGAGGCTACTGAACAAAGTCAAACACATCATGACCAGGGGGAAGATGTCTTCGAATCCCACCTCACCCGCTACGGAGCAAGAACACCACCCAATGCCAAGCCCTCGCAACAGCTAAACCCAATGAGGACGAGGAAGCCAAACAAAAAGAGCCTGAACCGTAGGCAGTAGAAAGTTTTGAATAGCCAAAAGCACAAGAAAAAACTAAGGTAGACCCTTCTACGACAACCCAACCAAAAACAATAGAGGCATCCGCAAAGCCTCAAGCAACAAAAGCAGTTGAGGCAACTGCAATGCCTCAAGGAGAAGTAGAAACCCCGCCACAACCACAAGCATCCACCACAACACCACCCAAAGTGCAACACACTGAGATGACTGAAACATCTAGATAGCCTACAGAGTCTGAAGAATGGGAAACAAACGACGTAGTCATCATGAAAGTCAATGAATATGCCAAGCAAATGCAGGTGATGACCAAAAAAGTACGAGCAACAGCACTTAGCCACAGTGCTAAGGCTAGAGATATTGAGCTAGTCATTGATGCTCTACAAGGAGAGCTAGATGACAGGATGAACATAATCTCAGATCTACAAAGACAAGTCAAAGATCTGAAAGCTGAAGCCGAACAACACCATGTGGCAAAAGAGAAGCAGCAAAAAGAAATGGAGGAGCTGGGAGAACTTCTAACCCAGTTATCGGATGCCTGCAAGACCAAAGATCAACAGCTGACAGAGGTAACAAATGAACTCCTAACCACTACTCTGTCAGTACAAAAGATCCAAGTGCAGCTTGATGTAGCAAACGCTTCTCTGCAGTACTGAGAGCAAAGGATTAATGATCAGGAAGCATTTTTGAGATAGAAGGAAAAATCCTAATGTCGCCTCGATCAAAGGTACACATGAAGTTTATAAGACTTTGGAAAAGAGAAACAATGATCTTGAATTAGAACTGAATCTAGAGCAATCACAAAGAAGAGACCTTGCACTGATGCGGGTCCAAAGAGAGGAGCAACTGCTCAAAGAGATAGCTGAGGTAAAGAGAGTCAATCAGCTGTTGAGAGAGGAACAGCCAGAACATCAAGAAGAAGCTGGTACTCTGAGCAACCAACTATTGACATTCCATCAGTCTCTTTTGCTGAGATGGAAACACAGCCGATAGAAGATCTAGGAGGAGAAGAAGATTTTCAAGTACCACTGACTGATGCTGAGTAAGTGCCCATGTTCTAGCTTTCTAAAGCTGAGGAGATGCACTAAAGGAATAGGTTTCCTAGGAGAAATGCCGAGTGGAAAGCAGCGATGGATTGGGAGTTGAGAATTCTTCACTCAGTCAATGTAACTCAACTCACTCCCAACCAAATCAATGCACATTGGCATCAACAATCATTGTCATACCCTTAGCTTTCTAGCGGCTGAGGAGATGCACTAAAGGAATAGGTTTCCTAGGAGACACATGTCAAGTGGAAAGCACTGATGGATTGGGAGTTGAGAATTCTTCACTCAGTCAATGTAACTCAACTCACTACCAACCAAATCAATGCACATTGGCATCAACAATCATTGCCATACCCTTTGATCAAAGTAGAGCTATTACAAGTAAAAGAAAGACTATACAAGGATGTGCAGGCAGAAGGCACAGAGGATGTCCACCCCCAGTGGAGAAAGAGCTAGTTGAACAAGAATCCAAGATATCTGATTCTATTCACAAGAGCACGTGCCGCACTACAGAGAGACCCAACCTTTTGTCATGTACCAAGGGTAAGGACATGGAAAGCATACGAAGCACTGAGAAAGAAGCGGCCTACATGGTTGAATTATCCATGATTGCCAGCTCCAGAGCAGGGAACAACAACAGAGGAATACATGGTGAAAACCCTAACGGGCGCCACGACTTTCTTCAAAAGCCTTGCTAACCTCTCATGTGCCATGCTATACAAAATTACAGAATGCTGCTCACATGTATTCAAGCTTTTTACGAGCTAGAGCAAGCAGGCGCGCCATGGATGTCTTTCCTTGAAGGCAATAAGGGTCTCTGTTTTGACTTAAGTGGCCAGCCTTTTGAAGAAGTCCTTTATGGCTTCTACGTCCGATCCATGTTTTTCCCCTCTAGCAATATGTTGACGTTTGAGGAAGCATTCTATACAGGTTTCTTCACTTGGCAAACAAAGATATTTGGGCAAGTGATTAGCAATCTTACATCCATATTTGTTGGCTATTCATCCATTGAGCTTAAAAACAGAGTCACCATGCAGTTCTTGCAGGTTCCTGACAAAGAGAGAAGAATCAGATATGAGGCATTACACGCCCTTAAGGATCGCCTGGACAACCGTCAACCCGAAGACTACTTCAGTCCATGAAGCTGTGTCCAGGGATGACACAGTCGAGGAGGGGGAGAATGTTAGCAGCAAGCTAACTTGGATAACATCTTTCGGAGCTTTCATTGTAAAGACACTTATTATTTTGATGAATCGGGAATATTATAACTTTTCAAATAAACACTTTAATTGATGAGCCAGGGCTACAAGCTTCCAGATTGTATCAACCTGTCTTTAGTTAGAGATTCTAGATTATTAGTTTTGACCACAAAAACCTTGGCTAACGTAGAAAAGCCAAATTTTTGTAAGTTTTTGACAAGTTTTGGATAATAGAAACACAGCGTAAGCTAACGACGCTCACTTCTCTCCTTCTCAGGCTTCCTACTCCATTCTCACTTGCCAAATTGCAATGCCTTCTGTTGCGTTGCAACCACAGGTAAGAGCTCACGCATTGACATAAGCATTTCATGGTAATTTGTAGCTTTTGGCATCGTTGACCTGTAGCCTAATTTCATCATAAGTAGGAATTTAAGCTTCAAAATCATGAATTAATTATTGGGAAATCATTGCTAAGCATGTAGATGCATTCTGGGTCAAAATCGACTAGGTCATCGAGATTTTTGCACTTGACCTAAAGTAAGGTTTGAGACCATAAGCATGTGTGCTTAGGTCTTATAAACATGTCCTAGAAGTTTTGTAATGTTTGGATGTCGTTTGATGCTATAACGGATGTGATTTGTCTGTCGATGAGTGATTAGCTTTTAGTAATTTCTGTCATTTGAGTGTAGCCTAAGTTAGATGTGAGTTGTTTGTTGTTTTTCAAGAGATTGACAACCTGTTGTAGCCTCTATGTACTAGTCGAGTCAGCTTCGTCCCATAGATTGACAATTATATTCATGGTTCTCGCTATGTCTGCAATAAGATAGGAGTGAGGTTGGACACCCGTCCCACACTCTTGGTTTTACAATAGATCACAATTGCTTTTTCATAATATATCCTCGCAACTTGGTTTTCCAGGTGTGGAAGCCTTTGCCATTAAATTTTTCAATTCCCTTTTCTCCCATAGTGCCAGCAGAGGGGTCTTAACACTTGACCCTTTACAATAGGTGGCGTGAGATTAAAAAAAATTCCTCGATCATGAAGTCACTCGCAAAAGATTTTTGAAGCACCTCTTCACAGAATTATTCCTCCTTGAGAGAATTAAAAGAAACTACCATTGGTTTGCATTGCTTTGTGTGAGGATTTGAATTTCTTCGCCTTCTTCTATAGATTTTATTCGCTTCATTTTGCTTCACGTGAAGAGCCGGTTTGCTTGGTGTGGGTGGTGGCTTCCTTGTAAGCCTTGGAGGGATTGAGTTTGAATTCTATGAGGTCGTCTTCACTTGGTGTAAACGACCACCTTGTGAGCTCAAAGGTAAGTGAAATCAAAAATCAAAAGAAAAACGAGTTGTGCTGAGAAATGGCGAGAGCTGTAGAGAAGCAGGTGTCGCTGGTTGGCTTGTTGAGCAAGAACTTGCAACTACACTAGATCAAGGGGTGTAGCGAGGGTCGTTTTCAACTACAACTGCATCTGCAAGGGATGATTGGGAAAAATCGAAGGCCAGGAAGAGATTCCCAAGTGAAGTCGGAGCCGTCCAATGAGGCAATTGGTTGAAATTTTCAGCTTTTCATGATCCAAAGTTGCAAGAGAGAGCGCCTTAGTGAGGAAAAAACATCCGCCAGCTCGGATCAAAGCAACTTCAAGTCATGTTCTCGATTTTCTGTGATTAAGGGGATGATTTGAGCTTCTTTATCACGTTTTAATCAATGACTAATTGCAAAAGATCAAAAAATTGAAAATATCTGTAATAGTGCTAAGATTGCTAAGATCATGGCGGTTCCAACTAGCTTTGATACCAATTGTTGAGGCTAATGATGTGTGTGTGTGTGTGTGTGTGTGTGTGTGTGCGCGCGCTCAAGGAGGTTTGTGTGTGTGTGTGCAGACATAGCTTACACAATTAGAGAGAGAGAGAGAGAGAGAGAGTACTCGCGATTTTGATTCAAAAGGTGTTACATTAAAGTACACACCATAGCATAGAAATATGTACATAGAGGGCTTTATTTATAAGCCTGGAGTACATATCCCGCTAGAGCTCCTCATCTTTTTGGCTTACACATAGCCATAATAGAAAAACTTACGACACATAGGCCCTGGGGGATTCACCATGGAAAACTTACCACATGCACCATGTAAGTGCAGGGGAGGGGTTTTTTTTACAAGCTACATAAGCGTATAGGTTAGGGGTAGGCCCCCAATAGTTCCCAAGCTTAAAAAAAGGGGAGGGGGGTATCATATTTAGGGGACGGGAGGAGGGAACCTAACGCGGGTTGATTACTTGTAACAATTGGTCACCGATGTGCACTAGAACTTTGATGAATTTAGGGTAAGTTTTGTTTCAGGTCACACATCAATTTTTTCATCAAGATGATCATAGATAAGGACTGATTTGGAGTACGTCACGGGTTAATTTACACCATATTTGGATGGGTCAAAATTGGACAAGTAGCTAGAGTACAGGCTGATTGGGCACATAGTTTGAAAGTCAAAATAAAACACATTGAGGGTACATCTAGGTATCAACAAAAGTGGTTCTTTAGTACATTTCTAGTTAGTATGCTACACACTCTTTGACTAGTTTTACTCAGCTAGATCATGTGAGACCTAAATTTTATATGTAAGATAGGGGTATGATAGTTTTCTTCATTGATTGTCGTATAAGAGTAGAAAGGGGTCATATTCTCTAATATGAGTCGTATAAAGGGGTTTTATCAAATTTGTCCACTCGTAGGTGGCATCCCGTTTTGTATATAGAGTGAATCCCCCGGGACATAGGCCAGATGCCATATAGTAAGCCCGAGGGACTCACTCTATATACAAAACGGGACGCCACCTACGAGCGAACAACTTTGATAAAACCCCTATACACAATTCATAGTAGGGAATATGACCCCCCTTTCTACGCCTATACAACAATCAATGAAGAAAAATATCATACCCCTATCTTGCATATAAAATTTAGGTCTCACATGATCTAGCTGAGTAAAGCTAGTCAAAGAGTGTGTAGCATAGTAACTGGCAACGTCCTAAGGAACCACTTTTGTTGACAACTAGATGTACCCTCAATGTGTCTTAGTTTGACTTTCAAATTATGTGCCCGATCAACCTGAACTCTGGCTACTTGTCCAATTTTGACCATCCAAAGCTGGTATAAATTAACCCTTGACCTGCTCCAAATCAATCGTTATCTATGACAGACTTGATGCCAAATTTAATGCGTGACTTGATAAAAAACTTCCCCAAAATTCATCTAAGTTCTAGTGCACACCGGTGACCAATCATTACAAGTAATCAGCCCAAGTCAGCCCCCCCCCCCAAATTAATATGAACCCCCCTCCCTTATTTTTAAGCTTGGGAGATAAATTATTAGGGGATCTGCCCCTAACTTATATGCTTATGTAACTTGTAAAAACCCCCCCTCCCCTGCACTTACATGGTGCGATAAGTTTTCCATGGTGAATCCCCTGGGATAGTAAGCTATACAACCGTAGAGGTGTTTCCCATGGTTACATAAGGACATGCTTATCCTAACAGATGGCAAACATGAGACTACCACAAGCTGAAGCATAAGGAACCATAGCCATTGCATATTTTTCCTCAGCAGATTTGGGACACTTGTTCTTGCTAAGTTTAAAATATGCAGGCAATGGATTACTCAAAGCCTTCCCCTTCTGCATGTTGAAACGATCAAGAGCCTTGTGTACATACTCTTTTTGAGAAAGGTACAACAACCTCTTCTTATGGTCACGAGTAATGCGCATACCCAAAATGTGATTGGCTTCGCCCAAATCTTTCATGTCAAATTGACTTTTCAGCTTGGTTTTCAAGTCAACAATGTCCTTCTTGGAATGACTAGTAATAATAAGCATGTCATCTACATAAAGGATAAGCATAAGAAGCTGTCCATTGGGTTGTCTTTTCACGTAAAGACATGGATCCTCATTACTGTGCTTATAGCCTAGGGAACACATAAATGCATCAAGCTTTTGATATCATTGTCTAGATGATTGCTTCAAGCCATAGAGACTTTTCAAAATCTTACAGATCAAATGTTCCTTGCCCTTTAGGTCAAACCTTCATGTTGTTGCATATAAATCTCTTCCTCGAGATCACCATGTAAGAAAGTTGTAATGACATCCATTTGATGAAGCTCCATGTCTTCAATGGCAACCAAAGCAAGCAACATTCTCAGTGTGGTCATCTTGACCATTGAAGAAAAGATTTCTTGGAAATCAATACCATATTCTTGCTTGAAACCTTTGGCCACTAAACAAGCTTTGTAATTGTCAATCTTCTTCTTGTAAACCCATTTACAAGGCAATGCTTTCCTACCTTTTGGCAATGGAACAAGTTCCCATGTTTTGTTATTTGCAATACTATACAACTCCCTCTTCATAGCATGCTCCCACCGAACCTTATCATTGGCTATCATAGCATCTTTGTAACAAGAAGGCTCACCACTATCTGTCAGCAAAACAAAATCCATACCTGGAACAAAACGTTGTGGTAGATGTGAGACTCTTTGAGATCTCCCTGGCTGATCAAAACTTGTACTAGCCTGTGTAGTAAGTGGCTTGGAAGCTCTCTGGACAAGAGGTGAGACATCAAAAAACATCACTTTTTGGAATTCAACCTCTTTCAATGGCTGTCTATGCATCTTAGCTTCATTAAAGACGACATCACTGCTAGGGATCACTGATCAACTTTTTGAACTCGGGGGGTTCACTGTGTGTAAGACTACCATATCACGTGCGTTCAAGACATGTTTGTAAAACCCCTTATCTGTGAATTTTGTTAAGAATATAATGTACCCTTTTCTTTTAAAATCTGTAAGTTTTTTTCAAATTTGAAAAAATAATGCCCTTCTGTATATATATTTCTGTAAGTTTCAAGAACTTTAAATACCCTTTTGTTGAACTCACGTGATAGGTTACATTTTTATTAGGTGACCTCTCCGGGTTTTCGGATCCCATAAACGATAGCCAAATTGACCATCTACACCATAATTAATTAAGATTCATTTTGTGGACTTAGGATCTAGCTTAGCACGGAACTCCTTGGGTACATGTGCATAAGCTTCACAACCAATGTGCGGAGTTTTTCATATGACAATTTATGTCCTTACTATAACTCCAAAGGTACACAAAACTGTAATAAAGCATGTGCTGATCTATTGATCAAGTACATGGCTGTGTATATTGCTTCAGTCGAAAACGCTTGCGGTAAATTAGCCTCTGATAGCATATACATAATCCGCTCTTGGATGGTCCTATTCATTCATTTTGCAACATCATTTTGTGCAGGGGTATAAGGAGATGTACAATCATGGTTAATTCCCTTACTGGACCAAAGTCTGTAAACTCTTTGGAGACATATTCTCCACCTTATTCTGAGCGTAAAGCTTTCAACTTATGTTCAGACTATGTTTCAACACTAGATAAAAACTTCTTGAAGCAATAAAATGTCTTATCTTTAGACTTCATGGCGTAGAACCAAACATGTCGTGCTGCATCGTCAATGAATGTAACATAATAGGACTCATCACCATGGGATTTAGAAGACATAGGCCCACATAAATCAATATGCACAATCTCTAAGGGTTTTCTTTCTTTGTCAAAAGAATATGTACAATGTGTCCGTGTTTGCTTTCCATATTGACAGTGCTCACAAAAGCAAAAATCAAAAAATGACAAAGACGGTAAGTAGCCCAAACAAGAGAGTGTCTCCATTCCCTTCTTTGACATATCCTAACCGGCTATGCCGCAAATCAATGGTTGGCAACTCGGTTACAAAAAAAACATTGTTTTTATCAAATACATAAAGAGTATAAAGTGAACCAACTTTAGAACCATGGGCTACAATAACATGACCCTTTGCAACACGCCAAGACTGCTGATGAAAAGCAACTTTGTAACCCAAGTCATCAAGACATCCAACCAAAATCAGATTGCATGTCAAGGCTGGAACATGATGCACATTATGGATGATAAATTTCACCACATTTTCCAGAACCATGGCAATATCACCTACGTCAACAATGTCACAAGAGTAGCTGTCACCAAGTGTAACAGAGCCAATGGTTTCCTCGTACGTAGTAAACCAATGCCTATGAGGTGTGGCATGCAATGAAGCAACTCAATGAAGAATCCATGTATGGGATACTTCACCACCACCAACAAGGAGTTCAGTTGGCATAGAACTCTGCAAAAATAGAGTTTCATGTGCATCATAAAAGACATCATTGTTTTCAATCAACATAGTAATGTCTTGCGCATCATTTTCATCCTGAACTATGTTTAGTTCTTCAATATTAACCGAACTATTTGGTTTCTCCTCTCTATCATCATGATCTTTGCCTTTACCTTTGCCAATTCTCTTTGTCACGCTTCCAAGCATAACAAGCCTTCTTTATGTGACCAAACTGATCACAATAATGGCATTGAACATTGCAGCGACCATGAGACTTTGATCTACCCTTTGATGCATCTCTATTGTCCACTTTCTTGAACTCACATTGCAAAGAACAGTCCTTGTGTTTCTTATCATCCCTTTGCACATAATGAGCTTTGCCATAATGTGAGCTAGTCAAGGTCTTCCGACGCATCTCCTCTGACAAAATTGCACTAATAACATCATCATATTTTAGCGCACCATTAGGATTAGAGTTACTAATAGTTGTGCAAAAGATATCCCAAGAGGGTGGCAACAAAACAAAAAAATGCTTTCATCTCATCATCAATGGTCATGCGTTCTACACAAATCTGGGCAAAAATATAATCAAAATCATTGATATGGTTGGCAATGCTAGCTAACTCCTTTATACAAAGGTTGAAAAGTTTTCGCATTATGAAAACCTTATTGCTAGCCGTATCCTTTTCATAAGCGTCTCATAGTTTTTGCCATAAATCGTGAGCAGTTTCGCATTCTAACACTAAAAAGTACACTGACTCACCAAGGTGCAGTCTAATGGTAGACCTACATAGCTCATCAAGCTACTCCCACTGAAACTGATTCATGTGCATATCTTCAGTTCTAACCGCATAGGCAATAGGCTACTTTTGCTTCTTTTGGACAAGTACATTATGCATTTGGTTCTTCCAAAGCTGAAAATTAGTGCCATCAAACTTTTTTCTGTCATAAATGTCACGGTCTTTTCTAGTAGATATGGTGACAAATCGAATCTCTTTGTTTTCCGTTTCATTTTTCAAGTTTCCCAGATTCTTAGAGATTAACCCCGTTATGCCCACCTTCTCTAGGGTTTTCTGTAAATCGTTCCATAAGTATGGCCTGAGTTTCAACAGTTCTCCCAAACTAAGAGTGCATTGGATAGGTGTAGACATGATTGAATGAATGTTGTCTACTTCTAGGGTCTGTTTGGCTCTTTGACTTGAGTGGTTTTGCAAATGATAGATTCACCTTCGTTATCTCCCAAGTAAGAAGGTAATGTCTTTAATGTCATTGGTTTAGATATCCCTGAAGCCTCCGATCCGCAATCCCCATACAAGGACTGTAAATCCATGTTCATATCAGGTGGTAGGTTATCCAACCAGACTTCCTCTATAGGATCTGACTTTAAAGTTAAGCTCCCGTCATTGATCTCCCTTACCTTTTCCCATAAGTGTCCTGGCCAGTCTTCCTCTACGAATGGAATTTTGTTTAAGGCATCTTCACTGTCCGGCACTATGAGCTCTGGTTCATTTGTTTCAAGGTGGGGTTCTGCCACCACATCAGATTTTGCTTTTGTTTCTTCTACCGCAAGCTCTTCCGGTTTTGCAATACTTTCAAGCTTGGGTTTCTGTTTATCCAACATTTCCTGCATGACTCTTACCAAATTTTGATAAGCTTCCAGCTTAGCTGCTTCCATGTCTGGAGATGGATAGTTTTTCCATTTGTTTTTCATGTTTTGGCCTGCTTTAAGTCCTGCTTGGTAAGCTTCCAAGGCGGCATTGATAGGCTCAAAAATTTTATCAACCAGAATGGATCCTCTAGATTTCACGATTGTTTGCTTGAATTCACTCTGCCAGTTTCTTTCAACTTGTCCTGGGCTAACATTTTTGCTTTCTCTTCGTTTTCAACCCGTTGTTTTTGTTTTCTCATCTCATATCTTTTGCTTCTACTCCTTTTGATTCTAGGAAAAGAAACTTTTGTGTTCTCCGAATCATCAGAGGAATTGTGTTTCTTTTTCTTTGCCTAGGCTCTAGTGATTACCTTGATTGGAACAATCGGTTCGCTCTCCGATGAGCTACTAGGCATCACTTGGACTACGTTGACTACAGTTTTTCCCTTGTTCAAAGGATTCTTAGGACAATCTTCCAGAAAGTGTCCTCCCTTTTTGTAACATTGTATGCAATAGTCTTCAATTGGTTTGAGGTTTTTGTCAAGTTCTAGACATTCGTTCTTCCAATGGTCATCAGCACCATAATTATGATAGTTTCCTATTCTGGGCTTCATCATGGGTCTTCCCATGGGAGGTCTGACACCTTGATTAGCTACATAATACATTGGTGCGAGCTCTGGTGGATCATAAGTCATGGTTTCCTCCATTGGTAGTGGGTGTGGACTACACCAATCTCCTTCGACCATTACTGTAGATGGACTAGGCTCTGCATAGGTTATAACAGGCACTAATGCTTGTTCATCTATGACTCCTTTTGAGTGCATGTACTTTACAGGCACCGCATTATGTCCTAGGTAAGGAGGTTGTTGTCCCAGCATAGGTTGAGGTCTCTCCATACCCATTGCTGGTTTGAACTTGAGCCATATTAGGCTGATATCTGTACATGGGTTGTCCCTGGGGTCTCATGGGCACGTACTGAACATTCCCATCATACTTTGGTCTGAAGTAGCACTCGTATGTCTCATGGTTGGTCCATTTACCCTTGATTGCACACCATTTTTGTGGCCTAATTGGTTGTCCCTGTGGGTTTATCCCCTATTTTGGTCCTCTCATAGGTGCTTTTTGCATATTGTTCATCATGTCATTCATCCTTTTTAGCATATCTTCTATGGCTGAGAGTGGTGCCGCAGCAGCCGTTCCCACTTGTGCTGGTTTTGTGGATGCTGTTTTCTCACTTTGGTTATCCTTAGGAACATCCTCTTCATTGAAGATCTCACAATTGTCTCCTAGGTCAATAGCATCAGACACACACCCCTCTAGGGTTGTATGCTTTTTACTATAGAGTATAGCATGAAGTTCTTTGTTTAGCAGTCCCTCTAGAAACAATGAGACAAGTCGCTCCTCTGCAGGTATCTCCATCTCTAGGCATCTGGCAATGTATTGTTTCATTCGAGTTGCACAATCCCTAACAAACTCACCATGTTTCTGTTTAAAGCTGTAGATTTGAGCTACCGTATTATGTTTAATCCCCGTTTTAGAACAAGCAACTACAAATCCTTGAGCTAATGTATTTAAATCCATGATTGACCTTAGTGGAATGTTTTGGAACCATGTCAAAGCTTTTCCTTCTAACATCATTCCAAACCCCTCGAATTGAGTATGGAAATAGAATATACGCTCTACTCTTAGCACTTGCTTGAAGCTTGCTAAGTGGTCATATGGATCCCCTGATCCACTGTATTTTCTGACCCATTTTTGAAAATCAACTGGTCTGACATGTCTGTTTGGTTCAACTCCAGGTCTTCTAGGAGTTGATCCTGTTCCGAGTCCTTCAAACCAGTCTGTCGGAAATAGTGACTCATGTAGCCCTGGATTGGCCTTAGTGTCACCCGTTTTTCTACGTGATGAGATGGTTTTTGGTTTCTTCACATTACTCTGAGATGATCTCTCACGATGTTCGTCTCTTGGAGTGGTTTTTGGTCCTTGACCAATATCCAATCCCGTATGGAATACCCCTAGTATTTGGTTTGTTCTACATCCTCAGGAGCCATCATAACAAAATTGTTGTTATAACAATCCCTAAACAAGTAAGTTGGTAGATCCACAGATCCCTTATCTTTGATTTTGAAGATATAGATGATCTTCATGGCCGTTAATTGTCCTGGTCTAGCATGAGAAGTCCACAAAAGATCTTTAATGTTTCTATCTTCTCAACAATAGAATCCGATCCTAGGATTATCTGTACTAAGCCGTTTCAAAGGATTCAAGTCTACTTGATCGTATCCCTCGAATTCCAAAGTTGGTGGTCCTTCTTTTGCTGACATATATGGGATTATAGTGTTTACCTCTAATCCCCATTTGTCTACCACATCAGGATTTTCAACTTGTACATATTGAGTTCCGTTTCGATCTATGTACATTTTTCCTTGTTTGTTTGCCCTAACTTCTTCTTCGAACTCAATACTATGGTCATCGATGCGAATAGCATACTCTTTGTAAGGATCCAAGTAAACCTAGGCTCCATGACGATTAGTCTTGTAAAAAGAGAGTATATGATTATAGCGCATTGTTGTTCCGGTTTTCGAGTGAGTCGAGTAAGAAGACATTTTGGATGTTGAATCTGAAAAAGTGTCCGAGACTTCTTCAGGAATTGTGTGCAAGGAATTGCCTTGATTCACGCTTTCCTCAATGGATACTCTACTGGTGTTTTCTCCGAATAGGCCTTGATTTCCTATTACATGACCGAATCTAAGGTTAATATAGACTTATGAAGCCTTGGTTTGAGTACTCACCTTAGATTGACTTGTCGTCAATTTCCACTAGATTCAATTGTAACTTTCTGTCAAGCCACTGATTCCTCGTCTACAACCTGATTCCTGTACAAAATTAATCAAATTAGCTATTTTTCTATAAGGACAGTAGAGCTCTTGAGAACTCCAGTGATTGGTCTCTGTATTTCACTTCAATTCGTGCTATGGAAGTCAAAATTTGACTTTCAAATTCAGCTTAGCAAAATCAAAGGTCTAATCTGCAATCCGTAAACTGAGTGTATCTGTACCAATTTTGATCCGATTGAACCCAAAATTTTCCTGTGGCCTTATATTATGCTGGTCTAACACTGTATAAGTCCAAGAGTCAAAATTGAAGTCTCTAGATAGCAGAAGTAAATAATCACGATTATTTACTTTTGTCACTTTTTTGCACTTTTTGGATTGGTTTGGCAAGAATACAACTTGTTAAGCCCTTGGGCAAGTTTCAACAAGTTTGAACAAAATTTGATCAAGTTTATCCACTGTTCCGTGTCCGCAGACTCTGATCTTGAGAATATGGCTTGAGTCTCACTTTTGTCGTCCAAATTTCACCAAAATTGATTTGTGGGATCCAATTGATGTGCTAGACCTTGTGGTATACTCAAATTTGCAAAATCACCAAGTTTTGAAGCAGATGTAAATAATCGCGATTGTTTACTTCTGACAATTTTTTGCAAATTTTTGTCCCAACTTTGACACAGATCTATTAAGCACCTTATGTTAAGGTCACTATCCAATTTTCATCAAGTTTGGACAATTTTTGGTCAAATGGTCATCAATTATCTGTCCGCAGACTAACTTTGCAATTTTTGTCAGAGTTTTCACTCCAATGATCCAAATCTTACCAAATTTGGTTTGTGGACTTATTACAACATGGTAAAGCTAGTGGTATGCCAACTTGGTCAAAAAAGTTCAAAAACAGGGTAGATGTAAATAATCGCGATTATTTACATTTGACAAAAATTTATAATTTTTTGGTCAACTGAGCATGTACACATGTTTATCACATCAATATAAGCCTATGAATCAATTTTCAACAAGTTTGGATAAATTTTTCCTCAATTCACACTCAAAATTCGAAAAGTCAGTACAAACTTTAGTTTTCACCCAGTTTTTTGTCAGTTTAGTGATCCAAATCTCTTGCACCTTTATAAAGTTATTTGTACACATGCAATGAGTCAATGGTATGAGTCTTGGCCAAATTAGAGCAAAAAGTTAATAATCGCGATTATTAACTTGAGGCTTGAAATGAGCACTTTTTTGCAATTTTATCAAAGACAATCTATTTTTTAAGCCTATAAATCAAGTCAAAACTTAATTTGGCCTAAAATATTAAGAAAAAGTAAATAATCTGAGTTTTGTTCAACTTCTTGAAATTTTTACCTCGAAGTATCCTTGAGCTTACCCATTGGTTCGGACAACTCTTATGCTTACTCCCCAGTTGGATTAAGTGAATTCGAGTCTTTTCAAGCTATTTCTAGCCATAGACCTGAAATTCTGCAACTTTATATAACAACTCACACTTGATTCTTTCAGAGAGAGCAATGCTATGAAATCCACCTCGGATCCTACTTACCCTACTCCTAGTTTCTCATGCAATGGGGTTGTGGAAAGTCCACAAACACTCGTTTTCTTGTGTTTTTTATGTTTTTCAGAGTCTTGATCTTAAGACTTGTCTCACCTACCCATCATTCTCCAAATCCTACTCTAAATCTACAATCCTATAATCCTAAAGTCACTCAGCAAGTACGATTACTTCAAGCTACCTCTATACAACAAAAGACGACAATTTTAAGCTATGCGGTTTTTAAAAGAGAGTTTTGAACTCTAGGCGAACCTAGAGGAAGTTAATGGACAATTACACATGACACTCGTGTTTTTTTCTAGTTTAGGTCTCTTCGAGCCTCGGCAGCGGCGCCAAATGTGGGACGCATGTCTAACCTCACCATCCTATCTTATTGCAGTATTAGCGAGAACCACGATTAATTTTTCAAACCATGGGAAGAAGCTGACTCGACCAGTGCATAGAGGCTACAAGAGGTTTTCAATCTCTTGAAAAACAACTAACAACTCGCATCTAACTCAAGCTACACTCAAGTGACTGAAATCACCAAAAGCCAATCGCTCATCGACAAGCAAATCACATCCGTTAGAGTATCAAATGACATCCAAACATAACAAAACTTCTAGGACAAGTTTATAAGACCTAACATGCCTATGGTCTCAAACCCCACTTTATGTCAAGTTCCAAAATCGCGATTATTAATAGCAGTGGATTTTTGACCTAGTCGTTTTCGACCCAGAATGCCTCTAAATGCTTAGCAATGATGGCCCAATACCCCACATATGCTTAGTTTTTGTTTTAAAAGAGTAAATTCCTAGTTATGATGAAATTAGGCCGCGGGTCGACGACGCCAAAAGCTACGAAATACTGTGAATGGCTTACGTCAATGCGTAGAGCTCTTACATGCGGTTGCAATGCAACAAACACATTCGCAATGTGACAACCAGAGAGGGAGTAGGAAGCGCGAGAAGGAGAGAACTGAGCGCTGTTAGCTTACGCTGTGTATTTCTTATCCAAAAACTTATATAAAACTTACAAAAATTATCTTTTATACCTTAGCCAAGGTTTTTGGGTGGCCAAAAGTAATAATCTGGAGTTCTACCAAAGGTGGGAATTGACTGGCTGATACAATCTGGAATCTTGTAGCCCCGGCTTATTAATTACAAAGTTTACCAAGAAAATAGGAGTTACAATATTTCCGATTTATCAAAATAATAATTGTTTTACAAGAAGAACTCCGAAAAATGGTGTCCGTGTTAGCTTGCTGCTAACAACCCAAAGCTTCAAGTCATATTAAACTCTATGCTAAGATTCGTATTTATTAGGCTTACGCTCAAGCTGGAAGAGTTGAGCATATCTAAATTCATGTTGCTCATGCTAGATGAGATGAGCATAAGAGTCGAAGTCTATTAACTTACAATTGGTGGAGTGTCGTAGAGTCCAACACTCAGGCACAGTGCACAGGAAGATGAGAGCACATATCCTCATCAACGAAAACCATTCTTAAAGGGGTGCCAGCTTGCAAAGCCATGTCATATGCTTTTATAGCTACACCATCTTTTTGAATAACCCCTCAAAATCTTTCTTGCACAGCATATTGTTTTCCATGCATTTCTGTGTATGCATAAATAGGATGTCCCATCATCGAACATAGGCATTAGACACTCTTTTTTGCTTCCACCTATGCACCTTGAGTGGACTACAACAAGCAACAAACCAATGTCATGCTAACCAACAAAGCCATGCACTAGGGTCACTACTGGGTGAATATCAGGCTTGGTGAGACTGCCCAATGCTCCCCATCTCTTGGTGTTGACCTTGGCAAATTGACATTAGCCCAGTACACTTCCACGGATATCACATTTTTTAATTCCATATCTATGAGTGAATAATCCATTGAGTACTTTATTAATATTTCCCATGCTAATAAGTACTCCAATAATGCGCGTATCCCAAAGGTACTTTTTTCCCAATGGGTTTTTTCCTTTTGGTCATCCAGGTATTAGACACTAATTTAGATCTTCGTCATTTTACTTCCCTTATACATACTTTTCAAAAATATACAGCAGCCTCATCATTATGCTATTACAACGGACAAATGCAACATCATCTCTCACATCATACATATTCAAACCAATGAAGATGCTGCAACAGATTGAACCTCATCAACAAATTCACCGACAAAATGAAGACGATCAACCCATCAACAACCAATCAAAACCTTCCACAGTCTCCACGGACACCTTTCAACAGTGCCTGAGGACGGGCACTAAAATTGGAAGGGGGGAATGTTAACTGAGCCGACGCTAGTTAACAGGAGCTGCTAAAGATCGAATCCTTATGAATGCACATCGAAGATGAATATGAAGAAGTAGTGAAGATTGGAGTTACACACTTTTTACATTTTTTGAAAAATGGCCATGTATTATAATTTCCCGAATTATTCAGTCATTGTGATAATTGTAACCTGTTACGGGCTCAATAAGAGTTCCAAGATGTAAATCATAGGTCACTTAGTGTACCTAGGTTGCAGATATAATAAGTGTGGAGTCTCAAAGGTCTTGGGCGCCGGACATTACACGTTTTACACCTTGGCTAAGGTATAAAGGCCAACTTTGTAAAGATTTTATTAAGTTTTTGGATAAGAAATACACAGCGTGAGCTAACGGCACTCACTTCTTTCCTTCTCGCGCTTCCTACTCCCTCTCCGGTTGTCACATTGCGAATGCGTTTGTTGCATTGCAACCGCAGGTAAGATCTCTACGCATTGACGTAAGCCATTCACAGTATTTTGTAGCTTTTGGCGTCGCCGCTAATTTCATCATAACTAGAAGTTTACACTTTTAAATAAAAAACTAAGCATAGGCGGGGTATTGGGCCATCATTGTTAAGCATTTAAATGCATTCTAGGTCGAAAACGACTAGGTCAAAAATCCAGTGCTGTTAATAATCGTGATTTTGGAACTTGACCTAAAGTGGGGTTTGAGACCATAGGCATGTGTGCTTAGGTTTTATAAACTTGTCCTAGAAGTTTTGTTATGTTTGGATGTCATTTGATGCTGTAACAGATGTGATTTGCTTGCCGATGAGCGATTGGCTTTTGCTGATTTAAGTCACTTGAATGTAGCTTGAGTTGATGCGAGTTGTTAGTTGTTTTTCAAGAGATTGACAACCTCTTGTAGCCTCTATGCACTAGTCAAGTCAGCTTCGTCCCATGGTTTGACAAATTAATCGTGGTTCTCGCTATACTGCAATAAAATAGGATGGTGAGGTAAGACATGTGTCCCACACTTTGTTTCCTTTACAATCTTTCCAACATGATAAAAATTCCATATAATAAAAAGAATACCTTAAATTTCTATATTAAAAAGTATACCTTAACTTTTTAACTTCCAAGGTGCATGGCACTGCATGCTTAAACAACCTTCAAAATCAAATTCCATACTTATTAAGTGACTCTCAAAGTCCATAGAGCATCCTCTAGGTACAACTCCAAAAGTCCCAATTCCAGGCATTAGCATGATTAATATTTGCAAGACACTTTGAGAGGTTGCCCTTCCCTAGGAAGGGCTTGTAAAAATAAGTCATTTCTTGGGGTAAGGCTACTTGAACAACATTCCTATTTTCGGCCTTGCTTGGAATCTTTTGATCATGTTGTCAATGCTAAAAAGGTTTTAACTAAAATTAGAGCCTTCAAGGTAGTAAGACGCCACGGTCCAAGGTAGTAAGACGCCACACACTAGGCCACAACGATAGAAGATGCTCTCCCATATGGAAGCTTTTTTCACAGTAGCAGCATCCGAACAAATCCTAAAGAGCCAAAAGATCATTATTTCCTTAGCTGCCATTCCCACAACTAGGAACACAAAGAGATGTCTCTTATCATGACTTGGGTGCTCTATTTCTCCTTTCCTTCAAGGAAGGGCTCACATAAGGATATGTATATAAAAAACAATCCCAAAATTGTAAAAAACTCATTAGCTTTGCACTATGAATTTGCACACACATGTTCTCACACTTTACGCATATCACTTGCACATACACAAAACACAATCACTTGAATTGGACACAAAGCATTAGCTTTTGGCTTCACAAAAAAAACTCTTGTACAAGGATCAGACATTGCTTCACATCGGGTAAGACCATCCTCACTAGCACATTATTTGCATAAAATTTTGAAATGTATGTTATGCCTCCATCGGCATTCTCGATCACTCTGACAACACAATTTGGAGGGGAGGAGAAGCATCGACAAACACAACACCGACACTTTTTCGTCCACATTGACAAAGCATGACACAAAATACTTTGATGCTTTGTAGTAGGGTTTCACCTTTGATCTCCGACATCAAAGAAATCCTCATTTGTATTTGACATACCAATCTCTAGGGGAGGTATATTTGGCCTATACCCTTCTGTTAAATTCTCGAGGGATAGGCATTTTGATCCTACACCCAGTTGAAAATTCTCTGGGGAGATGTTTTGACTTTGGTCCTACATCTTGCTGTCAAATTCTCTAGGGGAGGATACCTTTGTACTTTTGGGTGCTACTGTGACACACACGGGGAGGCTTTTTTGGGATGTATGATACATCTACACCACCACAAGTGAGAACCCTCTCTAGTTTGGAAGCCTACACATTTGACATCATTGATGAGATCATCAGATGCCCTCTCCCAACTCTATGAAAGTAGCCTATGCTACACACTTTGTATCCTCACTCACTACCATCATTAGCCTACTTTGTATCCATCTTTGTATATTAGTTTGTTAATCAATCTACTTATGATTTGCTACTTCCATTAGTGTTAATATCTCTCTCTAATCTTTTGTAATTAGCATACTAATTTCTCTATGAATGGCTCATTAATGTTTTTGTCATAACAAACCATTCTCTTTCAAGTATCACAGCATACCCTTGGTTTTACCACGATTGAGATTGTGATGATATCTAAAGAGGTGCAACTAGCCTTTTTGACACTATTAGCCCCTACTTAGGTATAATAGTATATGTGTATGCATGTATCTATGTGAGCATGTATATATATGTATGCATGTATGTACGCATCTCTCTATGCCCTCTATGTCTACCTTACGTAGAGAAATAGATCTGTGTAGATTAGGTAGAGATGCGGTGTAGAAATATAGGTAGATAGATGCTTGGAAATCTGTCTACCTCTCTCTCTCTACAATCTCTCTACACCTGATATACTTTTATTTTTCCTCTCTCTACACAGCGTAGATTAGGTGTAGAGAAGCGATATAGATAAGGTGTAGAGGATAGAGAAGTGATGTAGATTGGGTGTAGAGATAAAGATGTCTATACTAAGTATAGGGAGATTAGAGAGAGATTAGGTCAAAACTTACAAACTAATCTCTTGTAGTTTCCGGACAAAAGACCATCCGCTAGAGAGCAGCCCCCACATTCTTCCTTTGATCAATTCACTTCGCAGCTTGGGCCCCAAACAATGGGCCCCAAACAAGGTGACCGTCACCTCCAGTTGACTCGACTCTTGAGGTAGTGAATCCAAGCAATAAATTTAGGTTTATCTGTAGTTAGTTAAGGCGAGCTTGAGTGTAGCTATTTTTTTGTTATTTAGAGCCATTGCCCTCTTAGGTTATGGTGAGACAAATCCATCTACTTAGGTTCCTCAGCCAGTGGTAGATCCGAACCTATAGCGTGTACTCGCTTTATGAGATGAGTACTTACGTTCGATGGAGGGAATATTTGGCTACTACACTCCATAGCAGCTAGCAGCCTATGTGTAAGCACACGGGTCCTACGGGCAAGGCCACCGGCACGGCCTAGGGGGAGGCTATAAGATAGCATGATTGGGTGGAGACTAGCACACGCATTACTCTCGTCCTTTCACTGGTATCCAGGCTATTCTTATAAAAGGGAAAAGTGGGTTGCATTGCACAACAAAAAAGAAGACAGACATAGAGTTATGTGCACCCCCACACGGAGACAGCCAGTAGACAGCTGCCGTAGCTGCCATCCACAGTGCACGACTAAGGAGGGCAACCAAGGCAAACTCGACTGAAAACTGGCACCAAGTCTCCATTGGTTGCATACATAGGAAGGCCCTCTAAATCCTTGAATGAAGGAGGGTTGAACCCACCCCATGGGAGTAAGAGGCCAACACTCTACCATCCAAGCTATTGAGGCTTGTTGTGTATAACAAGGAAAGATAGCATACTTGAGTTGACAAGGAAAGATAGAAGGAAAGGAAAGCTACAAACTTCAAGGAAGTAGTTTCACCCTTCCTTTTTACTTCTTAGAGAAATGACGAGAGTAATGTGTGTGCTAATCATATTAAAACCAGAAGGTCTAGATGAATTCCAAAAGATACGAGGTTTTAATAGGGGTCTTGACATGTCAAGACCCAACATCCAAGCCATCGTTCATGCCCAAAGATATGATGATGAATAAGAGAGGAAGGGAAATGTTCCCTACTCTAAGAATGATTTTACTCAGAGCAATGTGGCTAAGAGCCAATGGCGAGGTAGATCTCCCACATGTTCCAAGAGGAATAAGAGACAATCTACCTCTCCACGCCCACAAGAGGCTAAGAAGCCTAAGCAATCACGAGATACTCCACGTGGGTCTCTCAGCACTACTGATTTTGAGCGTGCAAAGAAACACAGTTTGTGTTTCAGATTTCTTTTGGACCAATATAACAAGAAGGATTGTCCTCTTTTGCAAGGCAAGAAAAAGGCCATGCAGATGATGCAACGCCTCACATTAGATTCATCTCCTAAATATTGTCCTGTAGAGGTTCTTCATATGGAAGAAAAGCACAAGTGTTGTGTGCTTGCTTCAATGTGGCAACCCACCTTTGGCCCCCATGAGTTGAATCGCATGCATGGCATATTAATGAACAATATGTTCATATTTTAGTGCATGATGGTGCAACTCATAACTTCTTGAACTATAAACTAGTCAAGAAATTGAAGCTTACACAGACTCCCTGCTCCCACAAGTATTTGGTAGAATAGATGTCTGAAAATGATGAAGAAGTATGGGACACCGTAATTCAAGGGGTTGAGCTTATTGTTCAAGATCATACGATGACCCTTGACTTTCAAGTTATGAACATGGACCGTGGTGATGTAGTTTTAGGAGGGACTGGCTGCATGGTTTAGGAAACACATTGCACACTAGTTATGAACACAACTCCTTATCCTTTATGGCCAATCGCAAACATGTTCTTTTTCTTGGTGAGAAAAATATACCATTTGCACCTCTTATATGTACAATGGAGCTTTCTATTTTACATAAAGCAGATTTAATAGATGAAGTCTTTCTGTGTGATTTCTTGTCTCCAAGTCTTGTGAATTCTCAAGAGCAAAGTGCCGTGAATTCTAGTTATGGTATGCAAAGTGCAATGAATTTTAATGATAAGAAAAGTGTTAACAATTCTAAAGAGCAAAGTGCTCTCAATTTCAATACTACTAAGCAACATGCAACTGTTGTAAAACAAACACTACAAGAATTACAAGATTCTCCATCCCAACATAACTCTAGTTTACTTTCTCCTTTTGCATAGCAAAAGCTAACTCACTTACTCACGGAGTATAGTGATGTATTCTCAAGTGATTTACCACCGGGTTTACCCCCTACACGTGATGTGCAGCATGGCATAGATGTCCTACCGGGCACTAAACTGATGAGTAAATCACCTTATAGTACGAGTACGAGTGAGGCCAAGGAGGTTGAGATTCAATTGGCTGACTACCTCACCCGTGGTTTCATTAGACCTAGCACTTTGCCTTGGGCATCACTGTTAAGCCTAGGAAATTTTGGATGTTTTCCCTTAGTGGAATTTGGAATGTTAACTTTTGTACTTTTGGGATTCCAAGGAGTGTTCTTGGGAAAGGGCGTTGCCCATTAGTATTCTCAAATTATGTAACTGTCGATGAGTGTCTTCTTGGGAATGTGAAAGCGGAAGTAATAGCGGATTTAGTCTGTTGTCAGTTTTTGCGGTCTGTTCCAGTTCCGTTCCAGTTCCAGCTCCATTCTAATTCCTGTGTTTGTCTATTCTGAATGTCTATGCCTTAAACAATCACAAATTCTATTGGTAAAACAGAAAGATGGTATTATGCGTATGTGCGTAGATTATCGTGGATTAAACACCATAACCATCAAGAACAAGTATCCTCTACCTCGAAAGGATGAGTTGTTTGATCAACGCCATGGGGCAAGATACTTCGTTCAGGTTACCACCAGTTGTGTATCCTTTTGAAAGATATCTCTAAAGCTGCCATTAGAACACGGTTTGGGCATTTTGAATTTTTGGTTATTCCTTTTGGTCTAACCAATGCTCCAGCTACATTTATGACACTCATGGATAGTGTCTTACGTCTCTATCTTGGAAACTTTGTTCTGGTTTTCCTTGATGAAATTCTCATTTACAGGAAGACTAAAGATGAACACATGGAACACTTACAATTAGTGTTCCAACAGCTACAAGCTCATGCTCTGTATGCTAAGCAAAGAAAGTGAAAATTATTTAAAATAGAGATACATTACCTCAGTCATACGATCTCTTATTGTGGAATCAAACTGGACACTGACAAGGTCGCTCCCATTCTTCAATGGCTACATCCCAACACGGTTCAGGAGCTTCAAATCTTCTTAGGCATGGCTGGATTTTATCGACAATATATCCGTGATTATGCCAAAATTTTTGTTCCTATGATGGATCAACTTAAAGCAAAAGGTAAGACCTTTTCTTTGAAAGAAGCCCAACAACGTAGTTTTGAACAACTCAAGGTAGTTGTAGCCACTGCTCCCATCCTAGCAATCGTTGACCCACTTAAGCCGTTTGTGGCAGAGACTGATGCTAGTGATAAATCAATTGGTGTGGTACTTCTCCAGGAGGGAAGACCTATAGCCTTTTGAAAGTAAAAAATTGGATAGAGCTCAACAAAATTATTCTATCTATGAGAGAGAGCTCTATGCCATAATTCACGCTTTACAAAAGTGGCGACACTATTTATATGGTGCCGAGTTTGAAGTAGTGTTTTACCATGAGAGTATTAAATGGTTTACTACGCAAACATACTTGAAGGGTCATAAATCTAGATGGTCAGAGATCCTTCAAGATTATGATTGTAAGCTATAATATCGCAAGGGGCGATATAATGTAGTAGCAGATGCACTAAGCCAGATGCCTCAGATTAATTCACTTTCTTTCACAAAAATAAAGAGTGCATTTTTGGAGTCATTACGTGGCAAGTGTGCACAAGATCAATCATATGCTAAAGTGTGGAGTGCAGTTTTAAGAAGGGATCTCTCACACTCACATGTCTCTACACAGCCAGATCAACATGTCTCCACATGCACATATAAAAACTCCAACACATAGAGTTCCACCCCTACTCAGGAAGAGCTTAAGTGATGGAAGAATTTTCCCATTGATGATGGCTACTTACTCCACAAGGGTAGAGTATGTGTGGCAAAGGACTCAGACACTAGGTGCCAAATATTATTTGAGTGCTACGATAGTCCAAGTGCTGGTCATCCAGGTATTCGTAAGATGTATGCCTTAGTTCGATGGCAATTTTATTGGCCAGACCTACATCATGATGTTCAAGAGTACATACTAAACTGCCAACAGTACCAAGTAAATAAGACAGATCACCTCAAGGTAGGTGGCCTTTTACATTCTTTAGAGATTCCACAAGATAAGTGGGAGAGTATCTCTATGGATTTTATACTAGGACTACCTACTACAAATCGTGGCCATGATGCCATATGGGTAATTGTACACTGTCTAACAAAGATGGGTCAATTCATTCCCACTAAGACTACAATTAAAATGCCGAAATTAGCACGGCTCTTTATAGAGCATATATATAAACTCTACGGTCTTCCAGCTAGTATCATTAGTGACAGAGATCGAAAGTTTGATAATCATTTCTGGAGAGCTGTGTTCAAAAGTTTGAAACTACACTTAATCTTAGTACGGCTGATCATCCAGAAACACATGGTCAAATCGAAAGAGTTAATCAAGTACTAGAGGATATGCTATGAGCATACGTTAGCAAGAAGCAAACAATTGGGAAGACTACTTACCTAGATTGGAATTTGCTTATAATAGTACAAAGCATGTGACTACAGGGTTTAGTCCATTTATGCTTTTATATGGTTTTCAAACCAGATCACCCGTTACAGTGGGGTTGGCTAAGGAGAAGATACAAGAAGCAAAATATTTTCTCCAAGACCATTTTAATATGCTTCGAGTTGCTCGACGGAATGTTAAGCAAGCTCAAAAACATTATAAGACGTACGCAGATGAGCATAGTCGTCTTGCTACTTTCGAAAAAGGAGACAAGGTTTTCCTCAAAGTTTCGGAGCTTTCAGAAAGCCTAAAGAGGAGAAAAGTTGCTATAATTTCACCATGCTATTGTGGATAGTTTAGCATTCTTAAATGTATAGGTCAAGTGGCCTATAAGTTAGCTCTTCCCGAGCACTAACAAGTTCATCCTATTTTTCATGTTAGCCATTTACAGAAACAGCTAGGACAAAATGATAATGTCATTAACACAGGTGTGTTAGTTGACCTTATCGAACCGCCAAGCATACCTCATAAACCCAAAAATTTTTTGGATTCTCATTAGCTTCGCAACAACCATCATGTCAGACAACAGGTAATGGTAAAATGGCTAGATAGACCTAAACAAGGTTCTACATGGGAGAATGTCTACGCACTTAAGAAACGTTGGTGCAGCCAAAGTGTGTCAACTCTAGAAGATGGCATGGACAGATATATGCAGGCTAACAAAAGCATGGCAAAGGGCTGGAGCAGCTAGCACAATCATGGGATGGTAGGTAGTAGCGGAATTGTATGCTTGATGCGGCTTATAGGCCAAGGAAGGCTCCATAAGGGGCTAGTTTGGTGAACAGATGAAGGAGATGCAAAGTGCAATTTTTGGGTCCAGGGATGTAGAGCTTGAAGTGCTGAAGGAGCAGGTCCAAACGGCTTATCAAACCGAGCTACGGAGCCCAAGTTATTGAAGGTTGAAGTTTCAGTGGTTTGCATATTCTTGCCGAACAGGGTGGCTGGAGACAGGTGGTCCAAGTGGAAGTTGATGTACAAGTGTGTAGAGCTCAATTCATGGAGTCTACCCATCTTTTCAGATTGCGGATCAGAGCTCTAGTTAGCAAGATACAGTGAGTTGAATTTTTTGCGGGGGCTGGGTCTGAGCTTGCTTGGCTGCATTGAAGGGCGTGCCATCTGGCATCTTTTCGGCCTCGCCAAAGTTCTCGATTATAGCATACATCATGTGGAGTTAGCACAAAGTCATGACACATGATTCCGAGCCTCAGGCGAGTTATGGCTCGGGAAAATCTAGGGCTGAAGAAGACAAAGTGGTTGCACATGATTTTCCATTTTTTGGCCGCCTTGGATCGCAGGCCTGGAAAAGTCGAGAAGCAATGCGGATCATGGAGAAGCAAGCCAGCAATGCAAGCTTTCATCCGGGCTTTACGGCTTGGCAGTCCAACATTGGAGCAGGGAATGGGAGCCTGGAGAAGGAGGCCAACAAAATGAGTTTTTTAAGAGGTTGCTTTGGAGGATTTTGGATAACCCCAAAGGCTTTTGCTTGAACAGCTGCCACGTGGTTGGGTATTAAACCCATAGGTGCATTCACCGGCTAAACTGGTGTGGTATATATATAAGAGCCTGAGCTCATTAGTGTATGCAAGAAGGAAGTGGAGAGCTCGTGGGCTCTTGGCCATGGCGTGTGGGCGTTGGCGCTGCAGGCGCTACACGTGGTGTTTGGCGGCGGTTTTGACCTATGGCGTCGATGTAGAGGTAGTGGCGCGCCTGCGGGCGCCCGCGTGGGGGTGAATTTGGTTGATGATGTGTCTTTTCGACAGGCGGTGGTTCCCGCGGCTCCTTGGAGCCCCACACTTTTGAACGTTACCCGGGAGGGCCTCGCTATTGCCTCCCCCCCTTGTAGAAGGAAGTGGTCACACAAGCAGAGGAAGCGAGCCAGAAAGGGTCCAATCCCACCAAAGGGTTAGGGAGGAGCAAAGTGGGAGAGAGAGAATTCAAAGGTCCAAAAAGGGCAAGCCAGGCGGCCAAATGGAATGGACAAGCAGTCAAGAAGTGTAGCGTGCAAATGTTTCCAAAAATCAAATGTGCCAAGTGGTGGCAATGCAAGTAAATTCTAATTGGAGTTCCAAGTGAAGTGCACGACCTGGAAGATCACCTCTTATTTCTTTTTTAAGTCTCCTAGACACACCCTTATAAAAGAGGGCCTATGTTCATTTTTTGGGGTCTTTGACCAATGTGAGGTTTTTGCCATGAGGTTTTTTGCCAAGGCTTTGGAGCCATTGTTTTTGGTTGCCGAGGTTCATGCCGGCAGTGTGTTGGTTGTATATGGTATTGCATATGCCAGAAGACTATTCTCTACTATTTTTGGGCGTCATTCCCCCTTCCCCATCCTCTTCTCTGCTTGTGTGCGTGTGTTTCCGGGCGTGTGTAGGCGTGTGTGTCCACCCGAGGTTTGTCGTGCAAAGAGAGATAGAGAGAGGTTGTGTGAGTGTGAAAGGCTGTGAATTGAGTAGAGTGGAGTGATTGAGTCTGTCTGATGCATTGCAAGGCGTATGTGTGTATAGTTGTGTGAAAGTGGCGGTTTGCTTGCGAGTAGTGTATAGTTTTGAAGGTGAAGTCTAGTGGATTATGACGCTGTGTATACCCTAGGCTATAGTGAGGCATTGTGTTGTGTGTTGGGTGTGTTCCCCTTTCCCCCTTTCCAATGTTTTCCTATGTTTGTTTTTTAGGAGGAAAACGATTCTCCAAGGGGGGGTAATGTAAGGACACGGGTCCTATAGGCAAGGCTATCGGCACAGCCGGACAGTGTGGACGTTAGGGGGATGCTATAAGATAGCACAGTTGCGTGGAGAATAGCACACAGGGAGTCAGGAAGGGACTCCATATGTTTAGAGCCTCATACGTGACAGCACCTCTATCTAGCATACCTTCTTATTATCGACCCACCCCCCTCGGGGCGGTCACTTATCAAAAGCTTCCTATATCACGTGCGTTCAAGGGTTATTAATAATACCTCAATATACATACTATATTCACACTACGTGCCTATTTAAAAAACCCCCACCCCCCTCTGTATGTATACATTTTGATATTTTAATAATCCTCTCCAGTTAACTCACGTGATAGCATACACATTCTAAAAAGTGACCGCCCCGGGCCACCCCCCTTCCATGGTAAGGGTCCATACCATTACATTCGTCTCTAGCTTTGCTGAGTCGTGTCATTGTTGATAGTCAATGAGTGGTCAACAAACGTCTTTCAGTAATGCACAAGGGTGTTCGAACCACCAAGCATCCCTCATGAGCCCGAAAAGATTTTGGATTCTCATGAGCTTCGCAACAAACATCATGCCAGACAACAGGTATTGGTAAAATGGCTAGATAGACCTGAAGAAGGTTCTACATGGAAGAATGTCTCCGCACTTAACAAACATTTTCCTACGTTTGTTTGCGAGGACGAAAATGATTCGCCAAGGGGGGGATAATGTAAGAACATGGGTCCTACGAGCAAGGCTACCGGCACGGTCGGACAGTGTGGACGTTAGGGGACGCTATAAGATAGCACGGTTGGGTGGAGAATAGCACACAGGGAGTCAAGGAGGGACTCTATACGTTCAGAGCCTCACACGTGACAGCACCTCTATCTATCGTACCTTCTTATCGACCCACCCCCCTTCCATCATAGGGGTCCATACCATTCCATTTGCCACTAGCTTTGCTGAGCCGTGTCGTTGATAGTCAATGAGTGGTCAACAAACGTCTATAAGTAGTGCATGAGGGTGTTCGTCTTATAGCGAGTGCCATGATAGGCGAAGAAGTGGGGCGCGCCCACGGACGCCCGCGTGGGGGTGAATTTGGTTGATGATGTGTCTTTTCGACAGGCGGTGGTTCCCACGGCTCCTTGGAGCCCCACACTTTTGAAGGTAACCCGAGAGGGCAATAGCAACCTCGCTATTGCCTCCCCCCCTTGTGGAAGGTAGTGGTCACACAAGCAGAGGAAGTGGGCCAGAAAGGGTCCAATCCCACCAAAGGGTTAGGGAAGAGCAAAGTGGGAGAGAGAGAATTCAAAGGTCCAAAAAGGGCAAGCCGGGCGGCCAAATGGAATGGACAAGCAGTCAAGAAGTGTAGTGTCCAAATGTTTCCAAAAATCAAATGTGCCAAGTGGTGGCAATGCAAGTAAATTCTAATTGGAGTTCCAAGTGAAGTGCGCGACATGGAAGATCACCTCTTATTTCTTTTTTAAGTCTCCTAGACACACCCTTATAAAAGGGGGCCTATGTTCATTTTTTGGGGTCTTTGACCAATGTGAGGTTTTTGCTAGGAGGTTTTTTGCCAAGGCTTTGGAGCCATTGTTTTTGGTTGCCGAGGTTCATGCCGGCAGTTTGTTGGTTGTATATGGTATTGCATATGCTCGAAGACTATTCTCTACTATTTCTGGGCGTCATTCCCCCTTCCCCATTCTCTTCTCTGCTTGTGTGCGTGTGTTTCCGGGCATGTGTAGGCGTGTGTGCCCCCCCGAGGTTTGTCGTGCAAAGAGAGATAGAGAGAGGTTTTGTGTGTGTGGAAGGTTGTGAATCGAGCGGAGCGGAGTGATTGAGTATGTCTGGTGCATTGCAAGGCGTATGTGCGTATGGTTGTGTGAAAGTGGCGGTTTGCTTGCGGGTAGTGTTGAGTTTTGAAGGTGAACTCTAGTGGATTGGGGCGCTGTGTATACCCTGGGCTATAGTGAGGCATTGTGTTGTGTGCTGGGTGTGTTCCCCTTTCCCCCTTTCCATCCTCTGGTGCCCCCACTGAGGAGCTGTCTGATGCTCCAATTTGAGGTTCGAAGCGGTGGTTTTTAGCCGACAAAGTTGTTGGATGTCGGTCGAGGTGTTGGATGGTCGATTTTGAAGCTGACAGAGATGGTGAAGCCAGGTTTTGGCCCCATATTTATGAGCGTCAAAGACCCCGGGGATTGGTTAGCAGATTTCGAATTATGGTTGTTGTCGATGTGTATGTCGATGGATGCAAAACGGTTACAGATGGTGCCGCTGTTGATGCGAGGACGAGCCAAGGTGTGGTTCGATGGTTTAAAGAGCAGTGATTGAGAATCATGGCAAAGGTTACAGAATCAATTTCTGGAGCGGTTTCGAAAGGTGATTATGGCGGAAAAAGCTGGTGCAAGGCTGAAGGCGGTACACCAAGATGCAAGTAAAGATTTCTCTATTTTCATTGAGCAGTTTGAAGCTTGTTGGAAAGTTAGAAATTGCTACTGGGGTCAAAAGCAATCAATCTTTGAAGCTGTCAAAGCTATTAAAGTGCTTGCATCCGAGGATTAGAGAAAAGGTCGAAGATGGTGCAAATACCTACGAAGACATGGTCTATCTGGCAAAGATAAAGAGCAGAAAGGTGAAGCAGAAGCTGGAGTTGGGCGTGTTAAAGCCATCAGATTATATGCCTGTTGCGGCGGCTATTTGTTCGGTGTCCGAACCAAGGTGATTCCAATTGTTCAAAATGCAGAGCCTATTGAGGTAAGACCTACTATTGGCTATGTTCCATGGAGATTTCCTATTTGTGATGTGCATGTGCCAAGGGTGGAAGATCCTGTCAATGAGGAGAAGCTCCATGTCAAGGTGAACCAAGATGTAAAGGCGGTAGCGGATGTGGAGGTTCCAGTACGGATTGAAGAGGTAAACCATGTTCTTGTGGAGAGTTTGCATGAAAACGTGGCAGAATGCAATCGAGATGCAATTACCGAGGGTTCAGAAGCTGATGAAGAAAGTTTGCAAAGCGGTGAAGATGGTCAAGCTTTTGTGGAGCAGCAAGCGGATGCAAATGCAGATATGGAGTCGGTATATGATGCTGATGCTGATGATGGTACAAGCTCGATTAGCTGGGAGACAAGCGAGGAGAATAGAGCGGATAAATCCACATCCTATGATGAAGAGACGGAATCTAATGAACCTGAACTGGTAAAGGTAAAGCTGCCCTCTTATATATTTGATGATATGGTAGTAGCCCATGTGCAAGAAGAGCAGGGAACAAAGCAAGCCGAGATGCTTGTTGATGAAAGCTAAGTGGTGCGGTCTAGACCTACCGATGATGATATGCAAGTGAAGGTAGTGTGTGGGGCCATGATAATGGCGCTGCTGATGAAAGTAGCGGTGGAAGGTGCCATGGTGGCGCAACAGATGCACCATTTTGCCAAGAGTGATAGAGCAGTAGTGTCTATGGAGGAAATCGAGGTGGATGCAATAGAGAACGAGTCTCTCTCTTCCATGGAGGAGAATGATGCAACGGTAGAAGAGGTGATTGAAGAGCAAATGGCTGAAGTTGATGAGCAGATGGTGTTGGTCGAGCTTGAAGGGTTGATTGACGAGGAAGGGTTCGATGATGCTGGAATTGAGTGTGTGGCCAAAGAGAAGGTTGCGATGCCAAAGACGTTGGAGATTACAATGCAGCAAACATGTCCAATGGTGGAGAAAGGAGTGTCTCAAGCAATGGCTTTGCTTCCAATGAAGGTATGTAAGTTATGGTTGATGAAAAAGATAGTAGATACAACTATGTGGTGGCTGGCTCATCAGGTACAGAGTCTATGGTGAAGGCCTCCACTTTATTTGCTTGGGAGGGAGGGTCAGACATATGTTGGAGCTTGGTGTCAAGTACATCTTTTTTTGATGATGATATGCTTGGTGTTGCTTGGTATGGAGTAGACACATTGCAAACAAATGCATGGAGTGCAGAAGGTAGGCTATGGTCAGCCTACATACATGGTGGTTTAGGTGTTGGGGTACGGCACTCTAGTAAGCAATTACAAATGGGTGGAAGATATCAACGGCAGGTGTTTGATCCAGGTGGAAGATATATGATGCAGGGGGTGGGGCAACCCACTTGAAGGTTTGGCATCAGGATGCAATAAAACTATGTAAATATGGTTTTAGTTTTCTCATAGTGTGTGCCAGGTTTTGCAGTTAGGCCTCCACTTTATTTGGTTGGGAGGGAGGGTCAAACATATGTTGGAGCTTGGTGTCAAGTACATGTTTTTTTGATGATGATATGCTTGGTGTTGCTTGGTATGGAGTAGACACGTTGCAAACAAATGCATGGAGTGCAGAAGGTAGGCTATGGTCAGCCTACATACATGGTGGTTTAGGTGTTGGGGTACGGCACTCTAGTAAGCAATTACAAATGGGTGGAAGATATCAACGGTAGGTGTTTGATCCAGGTGGAAGATATATGATGCAGGGGGTGGGGCAACCCACCTGAAGGTTTGGCATTAGGATGCAATAAAACTATGTAAATATGGATTTAGTTTTCTCATAGTGTGTGCCAGGTTTTGCATTTAGGACTCCACTTTATTTTGTTGGGAGGGAGGGTCAGACATATGTTGGAGCTTGGTGCCAAGTACATGTTTTTTTTATGGTGATATGCTTGGTGCTGCTTGGTATGGAGTAGACACGTTGCAAACAAATGCATGGAGTGCAGAAGGTAGGCTATGGTCAGCCTACATACATGGTGGTTTAGCTGTTGGGGTACGGCACTCTGGTGAGCAATTACAAATGGGTGGAAGATATCAACGGCAGGTGTTTGATCCAGGTGGAAGATATATGATGCAGGGGGTGGGGCAACCCACTTGAAGGTTTGGCATTAGGATGCAATAAAACTATGTAAATATGGTTTTAGTTTTCTCATAGTGTGTGCCAGGTTTTGCAGTCAGTAGTGGAATAAAGCTCTTATGTGGTTGAGCATAAATGCTCAACTGGGGGGTGGGCAATGATGGTGCAGCCAAAGTGTGTCGACTCTAGAAGATGGCATGGACAAATATATGCAGGCTAACAGAAGCATGGCAAAGGGCTGGAGCAGCTAGGAGAATCATGGGATGGCAGGTAGTAGCGGAATTGTATGCTTGATGCGGCTTATATAGGCCAAGGAAGGCTCCATAAGGGGCTAGTTTGGTGAACAGATGAAGGAGATGCAAAGTGTAGTTTTTGGGTCCAGGGATGTAGAGCTTGAACTGCTGAAGGAGCAGGTCCAGATGACTTATCAAACCGAGCTACGGAGCCCAAGTTACTGAAGGTTTAAGTTTCGATGGTTTGCAGATTCTTGCCGGACAGGGCGGCTGAAGACAGTGCTCCAAGTGGAAGTCTATGTACAAGTGTGTAGAGATCAATTCATGGAGTCTACCCATCTTTTCAGATTGCGGATTAGAGCTCTAGTTAGCAAGATACATTCAGTTGAATTTTTTGCGGGGGCCAGGTCTTAGCCCACTTGGCTGCATTGAAGGGTGTGCCATCTGGCATCTTGTGGTCCTTGCCAAAGTTCTTGATAATAGCGTACATCATGTGGAGTTAGCACAAAGTCACGGCACATGATTCCAAGCCTCAGGCATCGAGTTATGGCTCGGGAAAATCTAGGGCTGATGAAGACAAAGTGGTTGCATATGATTTTCCAGTTTTTGGTTGCCTTGGATCGCGGGTCTACAAAAGTCAAGAAGAGATGCGGATCATGGAGAAGCAAGTCGGCAATGCAAGCTTTCATCCGGGCTTTACGTCTTGGCAGTCCAACATTGGAGCAAGGAATGGGAGCCTGGAGAAGGAGGCCAAAAAAATGAGTTTTAAGAGGTTGCTTTGGAGGATTTTGGATAGCCCCAAGGGCTTTTCCTTGAATAGTTGCCACGTGGCTGGGTATTAAACCCATAGGCGCATTCACCGGCTAAACTGGTGTGGTATATACACAAGAGAGTGAGCTCATTAGTGTATGCAAGAGGGAAGTGGAGAGCTCGTGGGCTCTTGGCCATGGCGTGTGGGCGTTGGCACTGCAGGCACTGCGCGTGGTGTTTGGCGGCGGTTTTGGCCTATGGCGTCGGTGCAGAGGCGGTGGCGCGCCCGCGTGGGGGTGAATTTGGTTGATGATGTGGCTTTCTGACAGGCGGTGGTTCCCGCAGCTCCTTGGAGCTCCACACTTTTGAAGGTTACCCGGGAGGGCCTCGCTATTGCCTCCCCCCCTTGTAGAAGGAAGTGGTCACACAAGCAGAGGAAGCGGGCCAGAAAGCGTCCAATCCCACCAAAGGGTTAGGGAAGAGCAAAGTGGGAGAGAGAGAATTCAAAGGTCCAAAAAGGGCAAGCCGGGCGGCCAAATGGAATGGACAAGCAGTCAAGAAGTGTAGCGTGCAAATGTTTCCAAAAATCAAATGTGCCAAGTGGTGGCAATGCAAGTAAATTCTAATTGGAGTTCCAAGTGAAGTGCACGACGTGGAAGATCACCTCTTGTTTCTTTTTTAAGTCTCCTAGACACACCCTTATAAAAGGGGCCTATGTTCATTTTTTGGGGTCTTTGACCAATGTGAGGTTTTTGCCATGAGGTTTTTTGCCAAGGCTTTGGAGCCATTGTTTTTGGTTGCCGAGGTTCATGCCGGCAGTGTGTTGGCTGTATACGGTATTGCATATGCTAGAAGACTATTCTCTACTATTTTTGGGCGTCATTCCCCCTTCCCCATCCTCTTCTCTGCTTGTGTGCGTGTGTTTCCGGGCGTGTATAGGCGTGTGTGCCCACCCGAGGTTTGTCGTGCAAAGAGAGATAGAGAGAGGTTGTGTGAGTGTGGAAGGCTGTGAAAACAGCGGAGCGGAGTGATTGAGTCTATCTGATGCATTGCAAGGCGTATGTGTGTATAGTTGTGTGAAAGTGGCGGTTTGCTTGCGAGTAGTGTATAGTTTTGAAGGTGAAGTCTAGTGGATTATGACGCTGTGTATACCCTAGGCTATAGTGAGGCATTGTGTTGTGTGTTGGGTGTGTTCCCCTTTCCCCCTTTCCAATGTTTTCCTACGTTTGTTTTTTAGGAGGAAAAAGATTCTCCAAGGGGGGGTAATGTAAGGACACGGGTCCTATAGGCAAGGCTATCGGCACAGCCGGACAGTGTGGACGTTAGGGGGATGCTATAAGATAGCACAGTTGCGTGGAGAATAGCACACAGGGAGTCAAGAAGGGACTCCATATGTTTAGAGCCTCATACCTGACAGCACCTCTATCTAGCATACCTTCTTATTATCGACCCACCCCCCTCGGGGCGGTCACTTATCAAAAGCTTCCTATATCACGTACGTTCAAGGGTTATTAATAATACCTCAATATACATACTATATTTACACTACGTGCCTATTTAAAAAACCCCCACCCCCCTCTGTATGTATACATTTTGATCTTTTAATAATCCTCTCCAGTTAACTCACGTGATAGCATACACATTCTAAAAAGTGACCGCCCCGGGCCACCCCCCTTCCATGGTAAGGGTCCATACCATTACATTCGTCTCTAGCTTTGCTGAGTCATGTCATTGTTGATAGTCAATGAGTGGTCAACAAACGTCTTTCAGTAATGCATGAGGGTGTTCGAACCGCCAAGCATCCCTCATGAGCCCGAAAAGATTTTGGATTCTCATGAGCTTCGCAACAAACATCATGCCAGACAACAGGTATTGGTAAAATGGCTAGATAGACCTGAAGAAGGTTCTACATGGAAGAATGTCTCCGCACTTAACAAAAAAATTTCTACGTTTGTTTTCGAGGACGAAAATGATTCGCCAAGGGGGGGATAATGTAAGAACATGGGTCCTACGAGCAAGGCTACCGGCACGGTCGGACAGTGTGGACATTAGGGGACGCTATAAGATAGCACGGTTGGGTGGAGAATAGCACACAAGGAGTCAAGGAGGGACTCTATACGTTCAGAGCCTCACACGTGACAGCACCTCTATCTATCGTACCTTCTTATCGACCCACCCCCCTTCCATCATAGGGGTCCATACCATTCCATTTGCCACTAGCTTTGCTGAGTCGTGTCGTTGATAGTCAATGAGTGGTCAACAAACGTCTTTCAGTAGTGCATGAGGGTGTTCGTCTTATAGATAGTGCCATGATAGGCGAAGCAGTGGGGGCTCTTGTTGGGACGCCTGTTTTGATGGTGGAGGGGGGGACGGGGTCACCTATTTTAGAGTGTGTCACACAAAATAAGGACACTAATGCGCTCATGCCAGGTATAAACGGGTGCTACTAGAGGGTCAAGCGTGGTGACGAGGTTGACTTTAGCACTACACAAGGTAGGGAATTTTGACACCACCTTTAAATTCTTATACACTTGAAGTATAAGAATTTTTTTATTAAATTAGAAGACCAACTATCCGATCATGCATTGTATGTCAAGGAAGTGTTGCATGCTCAATTTTTGACCGCCTCCAATTAGCATTTTTCGATGCAATGGGTGGAGGTGTATATCAAAAAATATCTAAAAAACAAGCAATCCAGTGTACATTGCACCACGACCAACAACGTTGCAAATCCAGACAGGAGTTATTGTGGCAGAAACATGGCAGATGTATAGTGGGAGTGGTCCATGCAAAAAAAGAGTGAGGAAGTGGCAATGGGCTCATCCCACCCACAACAGCGTGACTTTCGGGCCCGGAAAACTCCCATTCACTATGGTTCAGGAGGCAAAGTATCTTGGAAATTTTGGGCCAGACAAACTCCCATGCACTATGGTTTGAGAGGAAAAAGGCCTAGAAAGATAACTACATAAGTAATTTTAAATTGTGCAAGTTCTATATGAAAGATTTTTTAGCTTATGATACTTTTTGGGTTAGTTTTAACTTAGAAAATTATCACTCTAACATGTCATACTAGAGAGATGGTCAACTATCAAGAGAGACACACGAAGTTTGCTACTTGGTGATGGTTGTTGAAAAGCCATCATATCTCTTGTGAGCAAGTCAACCCACCAATTGGATCTCTTGTCATAAAATAAAATATCTAACCAACCCAAATGATTTTCTCATATTAAACTGATCATTTAATGTGGGAGAATAAACGGGAAGAAGGGTTAGAATATAGACATGTTCTTACAGACCTATCTCAATATGCGTCCAATGGTAAAGGGGTCCAAATGAGAGATGGTCTATCAAAGAGCAAGGCTAGACAATGGAGCTTAAAATACCTTAGGGTTAGCTTCATTGAAGACCTCCAAAGGTTAGTGTTAAAAAGTCCTTTTCCCTTAGGTAAGCTAGGGCTGAACTTGAGGTGGGAACCCGGCCCAAGCTTGAGGTGCTTGTCGTGCTTGATGACTAAGGTGCTTGAGATGATTGTCATGCTTGCTGACTAAGATGCTTGAGGTGATTGTCGTGCTTGCCAACTAGGGAGCTTGAGGTGCTTGTGTGAACACTACCCAAGCTTGAGGTGCTTTGTCATGCTTGCTGACTAAGGTTCTTGAGGGTAAAGTTAAAAGTGAAATCCAACCCCTAATCAAGAGGGGGCGAGCCCTAACGCTAGAGGAATGAGAGAGAACACACACACACACACAAAAAGAAGGCCCAAACCTCAAGAGGCAGCAATTACACATGTCAAGCCCCTACCCATGTTACCCTCATGGTGTGCCTAAAGCCTATTGGTTGGCCTCCCAAGGGTTCCAATGATAAACTAGTTAATTTAATTAGTTATTCTAGCATTTATGAAGTCCTCTCTCTCAAAGGGGAAAGGGGGACACTTGTCCCAAGCCTACCCTTATTGCTTAATACGCTTCTTGTATGTGATTGGCTAGGCTTGGGAAGGTCCAATGAGCTTCAAGCATGAGCTACAAGGGGGGGTCAACCAAAGCAAGAAGGGGGTCTGCTTGGGGGGTATACTCTCCCACATACACTCACACACACTCTCACGGTGTGAAGTGCAAAGTGCAAGAGCTCCGTTTCCTTCTCCAAGCTAGTAGAGAAGTTGAGAGCCCGCACCAACACTTTTGGCTATGGAATGCAAATCCAACCAAGAACCATGCTTCAATGCTTAAGCTTTCCATCTTCTCCATCTTCATTACTATGCTATTATATATGCTAGCAAGAAGAGTGATGATAAGTGAGGAACTACCTCTTTCTCCTATGGAATGTTTCTTCTTCCTCTTCCCTCCCCTCATTCTGTGCTAGCTCTCTCCACCTTTGAAGGTGTTTGAGGCCTTGGGACTGAGGCTTGGGATAGTTAATACTTTTTACAAATTTTATGTTATGCTCGTGATGCATGAAGCTTTCCATCTTCATTGCATCACCTAGGTCACAAGGAACACAAAGATTGTATTGTACCAAGTCTCTCTTAATGGGAGAATCTATAATACAAATGCCTATTGTAGGGGGGACCGCTGACTCCACATAAATCGGGTCCTCAATTGTTGTCTTGTTCTCTAACTCTCTCTCTCTCTCTCTCTCTCTCTCTCTCTCTCTCTCTCTCTCTCTCGCAAAAGTATGGTTCATGTCAAGTTAATAAAGTACTGTGAGTATGTTGCTACCATCAATTAAGTTCTCCCTCTATGCTCTCAAAGTAGTCTCACAAAAATGCTTTCTCTAATTTTCCTAATTTTGCTACTCTCAAAGTTCATAGGCCATTTCCATTACATTGGTATCAGAGCATTTGGTTTCTCTTTTCTTGCTTAAGAAGCCTAGGTCCTTAAGTAGCCTATTAATGGTTGATTTTCTTAATTATATTAGGGTAAGTGGGATTGGTTGATTTTCTTAATTATATTAGGGTAAGTGGGACTGGGATCTACTATCAATTTTGTTGAGTGCACTATGTGGGATATAATGCACACCTCAGGAGCTTCGGTCTTAATAATGGGGTCTTTTTAGACTTGCCTGCGTCTTTACCATTATTGATCCATAAGAAGTCCAAAAGGAGCTAGCCCTTGGTAATTTTGCAATATTATACCCACTCCACTACTCTCAATAATTAACCAATTCGAGTCGTGAGTGTAGATAATTAAGTGTTGATTTTCAAAGGCTAAGAGGAGTAGCAACTAAGGTTTTGAATTGCCAAAGAATACACTAAGTAAACACATAAATTTAATTAACATGACTGACAATAACCAAGAGCCTAGAATGAACATTGATAAGTTTGATTTTGCACATGAAGGTGATAATGATGATGCCCCCATGTTTGTCAATTATCTTGTTACTAGGTTGGCGCAAGCTATGGGCAGCCCGTGCTTTGCAAGCAGAAGTTACTCAAAAACTTTGTGCTTATGGGACTCTCTTCCATACGAGAGGATGAATCCAAAGAGCAAGAAAGTAATGAATCTTAAAGTTTCTTTGAAGATGTGGCTCCACGAAGATGACGGTCTAGGCGATCACCAACTCCTCCCAAGAGGAAACATTCAACCCACTGTCCTTCTCCTCGTCACTCCAAAAGGGAAGAGAGGAAAAAAAGGAAGAAAGGGGCAAGAAAGAGGTCACCCTCTTCTCCTTCTTCTTCACCTTCCTCCTCTTCCAACGAAAGCTATGGCTATTCTCCTAGAGAATATAAGAGGGGAGGACATCAAAAATCTTACTAGGCATGGTGAAGCTCACAAAATCTCAATAAGTTCAAAGAGGGAGGAAGCGTATCTCTTTTCTCACCTATGATGGCACCTTTGGTGCTGTTGACAAAGTATTGGTCTTCATCCAGTAATTTGATGTGGCCTTTGGAGACGAGGGCTTCATAGAGTCCTCCAAGCTACATCATGTAGCCATGAACTTCCAAAAAAAGGCTCGTCAATGGTGGGCTAGCCTTCGTGGCAATGGCGAAGCCCTAAAGACATGGAAAACTCTATAAATTTACATCATGAAGCAATTCCTTGCAAGCGATGCAAAGGACAAAGTGCTTACCAAATGGCGCAGTTTGAAGCTTCTCTCTCATGAGTTTATTCACAAATATGTAGACAAGTTTTGGGATTTACATTGACGAAGGAAATTTGGAATGGCGGCCTCTACACCAAAACAAACTCCATTGCGCCACAAGGGAAATGAGATGAGGGCACCACCTAGTCTTGGAAGCGTGGACTAGGACCGCTACACAAAGAAAGAGAGAGAGAGAGAGAGAGAGAGAGAGAGAGAGAGAGAGAGAGAGAGAGAGAACTATCACTATGAATGAAGCATTAACCTTAGTGTGTGTACAAGGAATGGATAACTTCAAGCACTCCCAACACAAATAGCATGTACATTACTGAACAACAACTCAAGAATTAGCCAAAATCACATCAAGCACTCTCACACACACATAAAAGATCTCTCTTAATTAACATAAGTAAGAGGAGGGGAGGTTACTAGCATAAAACAATTTGCACTCTAGAATGTGCAAGAATAGAGTGAATGAATGAGCTTTATGGGCTCATGATGAGTGATACAAAGACTCAATGGGGCTGAGGGATACTTGAAATTACAAAGGGGAGGCCTCTTTATATAGGAAAGAGAGTGATTAGGAGTGAGGTTAAGATCCAAGTGCAATTTGTACAAATGAAGCTTGATTAGGGACATTAAACCAATGAAGAAGCTCCTTCCAAGTGATTTGTTGACCAATTTGCAACTAATTGGCTCCATCATCACTTGTGTTGTCTTCACTCCTTCCTCCATAGCTTGAGTCCAAGAGCTTCCTTATTTTAAAATGTAAAGAATCTACATAAAATCAATGCATATCTAGTAATAATAGAAAGGGATTGAATGAGAACTTATGAAATACAACAAGATTAAGCATGATTTGAGAGGTGATTAGAAGAGGAATTTGTGATGGTTTTTTGAGCTTGAGAGAGAGGAGGAAGGAGGGGAGGGTGAGAAGACTAATGGCTGATTTTTAGAGAAGGTCTCAATGTGAAAAAGGAAGGGTGTGTGTGTAAAGGTAGAGGGGGTGGTCTCCACCACAGTTGAAAAAACTGGCATCCGCCATTTTGGCCATATCTCCTAGACCGTAGATGCAAAAATTATTTAAAAAATATGGTCAAAATATCCAGCTCATTAGCTACAACTTTGATGAAGACAACTTTTCTTGGATCGGAGTGAAAGTATTTTTTAAAAATCCAGCAAAATCATGTGTGTTTCCTTCCTTCACCAAGTCTTCCACTTGGGTCCCATCTGTTTGAATCATCATATGGCTCCAAAGCCATGATGATATGAGCCACTCATGACCCTTGAATCATGGGTGCATGGCTCCACAACCACATCATATCTTTTCTTTTCACATTTACATATTTTCCCTTCCCTTTACCACTAGGTTCTCCCTCTACCTTTCACCTCCGGTGAACTAGTCAAGAAAAAATTCCCATCAAATCATTTTTTGAATTTTTCCAAGAGGTTGTTCTCACTCTTTCTTTTATTGTAAACCTCTAGAAGCAAGGAAAACCAACAAAATATAGTAAACAAAAATTTGTGATAGGCTCGGATCAACATCTCAAGGATACTCTCTTCCAAAAGATAGACTTCACTGGGCAAAAGCAACAATTCTGTGTGGGATTACCTGAAGAGATGGCCGAGTACGTCAACTTGCAACGGTTTTGTTCTATCACCGAAGTAATCTACCACACCAAGGTTCCTTTGTGCATCAATTTTCAACAAGGGGCTAGACGGAATGTCAAGCCCATGGAAAACAAAAATGACAGTGATGCAAAGGGGAAAGCCAATGCCCAAAATTCTTCCCAAGGCAATTCCAACAACAACAATCGGTCCAAGGAGAAGGGAGTTTACAAGAGTAAAAAAAAACTCTCTCCTAAAGAGTTTGAAGAGTTTTGCAAGGACCACAAATGTTTATAGTGTGGAGAGCTTATCGTTCTTGCCCCAAGAGAAATGCCCGCAATGAGATTCCTAGAGCTTCCACCAGTGATGCTCCAAAAGAAGATGCTCATTGCAAAGGATCATCTCTCTCATATGCTTGGAGAAAAATAAGGGAGCATGATTCCTTCATCTTGTTTGACCCTGGCTCTACTTACAACTTCATATCAACAGATTTCGCCACCAAGTTGCACATTCAAGCTTTCGAGATGAGAGATACTGTTACTATCGATACAGCTTTCAAGGGATAGCAAGCCTCCGTTACTCCCTTGATTGGGAAGTTGAGGCTTCATGCCCAAATCTATGCCGACAAAGAAGACTACTTTATCTCTCCGCTCCAACATGAGAATGCTATCCTGGGGGCACCCTGGTTCAACCACATGACTGCCAACATGAAGTTCCCTAAAAGGAGAATCGACTTCACCTACAGGGGAAAGAGCATGTACATAGATGCTAGTGAGTCTGGACATACTATACCACTTGTAAATTCACCTGCTTTTGATAAATCACTGAAGAGCTCAATTTTTGCGTACATGATTTCTGTCAAAGAGTCCCTAATAGATCCTAATGTTTCTTCAAATGTAATGGTAGGAATCAAGAAGAGTTAGACTTGTCTAATTTTCTAAAAGGATTCGAAGATGTGTTCATCAATGATATCCCTATGGACTTACCTCCAAAACAAGGGGATGATGACCATCAAATTGAGCTCCTACCAGGAAGCTCACCACCTAATAAGCCTCCTTATTGAGTTTCCCAAGCTCAACAAGAGGAGATCAAGAGACAAGTGTACAAGAATTGGTAGACAAAGGGATGGTGAGGCCTAGCTCCACTCCCTTTTGTTCTCCAGTCCTTTTAGTGCAAAATGAAGATGGTACATATCGTATGTTTGTGGAATATCAAGCACTAAAACATATCACTATCAAAAATAGATTTTCCGTGCCTCAGGTAGAAGATTTGTTTGATAAGCTACAAGTCTCTACCTACTTCAGTAGGAGTGACCTTAAAAGTGGCAATTTAATTTTCATATTGCTTACATTGTGGGTAAACACAATCAAGTGGCCTATGCACTTTCACGATGACCAAAAGTTAATGTGGTGTCTATCCAACTCACAATGATCTATCTTCCATGATAGATGAGTGTGCTATTGGCCCTGACTTTAAAAACATAATGTCATCCCTTGGTTTGGGGAAGAAAGAGGAACCATTGACCTTGCAGGGTGGTCATCTTCTCCATGCAATAGGCTATGTGTTACGCACTCCCTTCGTGAGAAAGTCATGTATGAATCCCATGATCCTCCCTATGCAGGGCATAGAGACATTCAACCTACTCTTCAAGGAGTAGAAATATACTTCCATTGGCCTACCATGAAAGTGGACATACAAGAGTATGTTTCAAAATGTGTAGTATGCCAAAAGTCCAAGTATGATAGAGGGAAGAACTTGGATTACTCCAGCCATTGCCTTTTCCAAATTCACCATGAGAGAGTATATTCATGGATTTTCATCTTTGGATTACCCAAATCTATCCATGGGAATACGAGAATATGGACAATAGTCGACAGGTTTAGCAAGCAAGACACTTTAGGTCTCTTTGAAAATCTAGGTACAAAATTGAATTTCTCTTCGTCCTATCACCCACAAACGGATGGCCAAAGTGAGATAGCCAATCTTATGATTCTTGATCTACTAAAGACTTATGTTACCGAAGTAGATCAACGCTCACAATGGGAAAAATACTTACCTCTTGTAGAGTATGCCTACAATAATATTGTCCATATTTCTTCGGGAAAAGTACCTTTCGAAATCATTGAGGGAAAACCTAAAAGTCCCTTGTTACTCAAAGTACATGGGAAGATCTTCACTGCCAGTGATTATAGCCATGACCTACAACAATATTTCCAAAAATTTAAGGAGGCTATATCCATCTCTCAACAAAGGCAAACAGTTGCTCCTGACAAGCACAAAAGGGCCTTAACATTTAAAGAAAATGATTGGGTCTTACTTAAGTTTCCAAAGGCAAATAGCTATTGCTAACAAGCACAAAAGGGCCTTAACATATTAAAGAAAATGATTGGGTCTTACTTAAGTTTCCCAAGGCTCGATTGAGGCAAACGACGGGCAAAAATCCTACGGGCCATCAAAAGTATTATGCTAAATTAGAAAAAAGATACTATGGTCCTTTTCAAATCTTGAAGCCAATCATTGAAATGGCTTATCAACTCATGTTGCCAACCATTGGCTCATACACAATGCTTTTCATGTGAGCCTACTTAAGCCCTACAAAGGAGAGCCACCAAGTGAACCAATTATTGAAGACCCTCCCGAAATTGAAGACCAAGAAGAGGTGCTACAATCCAAAGCTATCCTTTGGCATGAAGACAAGGTACTATGACATGGTAAGATTATCCGGGCCGACGATATCTTATTAAATTCAAATAATCATGTCTCAGTCCCATAATTCATATTTAACCTTCCAGGACGATAATAAAATCTCTCTCTCTCTCTCTCTCTCTCCCCCCCCCCCCCCCCCCCCCCCCCCCCCCCCACCACCACAAACCCCCCCCTCCCACTTCCTCTTTTGCCCGTGGTACAAAAAGTACCAAATGTTCTAAGGACTCTATAGTTAAAATTTTCCTATTGAAAATTCCCTTTAGATGGGTTTTGTCGTGAGAGAATGTGAGAGAGAGAGAGAGAGAGAGAGAGAGAGAGAGAGAGAACCTTAAACAATCTAGTGCTTTACATTATGTTAATTATCAATTTGTTGATGTTTTGTTTGTCAATTAGGTACTTAATAATTTTGCAACTGCTATGACTTAATTTGATCTTAAGACTGGACCTACTTGATAGTTCAAATGACCACATCATAACAACGCATCATGATTATGAAAAGAAAGTATTATGAAATAGCATAGCACAATAGCTGCATAGATAATCGACAATTCCCAATTGCTACCAACCATTGATACTCTCTCTCTCTCTCTCTCTCTCTCTCTCTCTCTCTCTCTCTCTCTCTCTCTCTCTCTCTCTCTCTCTCTCACTCTCAGAAAAGAACTGTTAACGATACCCCCCACATGGAAGGGGGTAAGTCATAGGTTGTGATATGATAGACTTGATATTACTTCTCTAAAACACAAACACATGGAAAATGATGGAAAGTAGGAAGGAAATTTGACACTCCTCATTTGTGATGTGCATGCACTTCATGGAGGGAGGGGACTCCACCACCCCTTAGAAGTACAACATGAACAAAAACACATAGAAGAGCACAACACAAAAGCAAGGCTCTAAAAAAAACTAGGTTTAGTGTAAATCTAACCAAAAGCGATGCTTCAATGCTTAAGCTTGCCATCTTCTCCATCTTCATTACTATGCTATTATCTATGCTAGCAGGAAGAGTGATGATAAGTGAGGAACTACATCTTTCTCCTATGGAATGTTTCTTCTTCCACTACAAGAGGTACTTCACATTAGCAACGCTCACAATGCGACGCTCAAAAGTGAAAATCCACGGCATCGCTATGAGCATCGCTATGGGCGTCGCTATTTTATTTGTTACATAGCGACGCCCATAGCGACGCTCATAGAGACATCAACAAAGGTAAAAAACAAACCGAGAGCGCCCGAAAACTCAGATCTCAGATCTGAGTTTTTGGTGCTCAAGCAAAGAGGTGACCCGCGCTCTCCCTCTCTCTCTCTCTCTCTCTTCCCCCCCCCCCCACACACACACACACATACACGAGGAGAGGAAGGAGAGCTAGGTATGCTCCTTCCCTCTCCTCTCTCTCTCTCTCATGTTCCCTTCCCCTCTTTCTCTCTCTCTCCCTCTCTCTCTCTCTCTCTCTCTCTCTCACACACACACACACACACACACACATTGTGTCTTTGAAAGTGAGAGAGAGAGAGAGAGAGAGAGCACATGCATAAACAAAAAACACATACACACACATTGAGAGAGAGAGAGAGAGAGATAAAGTAAAGAGAGAGGACGAGAGAGAGAAAGATATAAAACAAAGAGAAAGAGAGAGAGAGAGAGAGAGAGAGGAGAAAACAAAGATAAAGAGAAAGAGAGAGAGAATAAAAAACCAAAGAGAGAGAGAGAGAGAGGGAGATAACGAAAGAGAGAGGTAAGGGGAGAAAAACAAAGAGAGAGAGATTAGGTTAAGATTTAAATTAGATTAGTTTAGATTACATTTAGATTTATGTTTATGTTGAGTTTAAGATTATGCTAGATTTAGATTTATGTTAGATTAAAATTAGGTTAGTATTAAAGATTAGCTAGCTATGTTAGATTTAAGTTAGATTACATTTAGGTTTAAGATTTAAGATTGGATTAGATTTAGGTTTATGTTGAGTTTAATATTAGATTAGATTTAGATTTAAGATTAAGATAAGATTTAAAATTAACTAGATTAAATTTAGAATTAAGTTAGATTACATTTAGGTTTAGGTTAGATTTAAGATTAAATTAGATTTAGGTTTATTTTGAGTTTAAGATTACATTAGATCTAGATGTATGTTCGATTTAAAATTAGATTAGATTTAAATTAGATTTTAGTGCATGTCAATGAAGGTGCGCTTTGCCCAAAGAGCAAACACTAGTTACACAACAATATGTATATTTCCATCAGGATCTGACACCTATCAACTCACACACTAACCATATTCAATTAGCCATGAATCACCACATGTTAAATTAGGTTAAGATTATATTTTGGATTGAGTTTTTATATTAGAGTCTACCTTCGAAATTACGATAAAAAAATTAGAGTTAGACGAATGGGGATCCCTCTCTTCCTCTCTACGGATGCGACTTTAAGTTGGAAAGCTTTCAATGCCATGATACTCAGATTGAAGGCCAACATGTAATGTGCTAAGTAATCCCCCGAACAAAGATCTACTGTGAAGAGATGTTAAGATGTTGTGAATTGCTACAGCTAGAGAAGAGGCAAAGGGGTTTTGTCCACTACATACACTATCATGTAGACGTGGGTGTGTGAATTTCTCATACCCACAAATATAGGCATTGACCAATAAAGACGAGATTATAACCTGGTGGTTCTGATCTCCATGCACCTCTAGATTGAGGTGTGTGGACATTGGACATGACTAGAGAATGTGAGGTAGTTGTGTATACACTGTGAACAAAGAGAGAGAGAGAGAGAGAGAGATAAGACGGAGGATGCCAATAGAAGATTAAATTTATGCCCACACCAGCCACGGAATTCCCATCTACGCCAGGTTTTGCGCAGCTATCGACCGTTCCTGGCTACACACCACTACCTACTCCTCCAGAAGTCACCCAGTTGACACTCCTCGCTTCGGGGCCCAGACTCTAGTGGAGACACCTGACGTCCGTACCGCCATTGACATGCCGCTAGAGACCCCTGCTGGGACACCCAGGTTCACGCGTCAGAGGTGAGAGGGCTTGCCTTACTCTGTCCACTTCAACGGCGGCATCATCTTGGATGATGAAGGCAAGAAGGTGATCTCGCGCATGCGCGGTCTTTCACTACATACTAAACACCTAGAGTGAAGTACCAAGTGAATTAAAAGACAGAGTCATCAGCATGCTGCATGACGAGTTTCCCGTGTAAACACGGAATGACCGCTTCAATGAAGACCTGATGAAAGTTCGAATGCGCGAATACTGCAAGCACAAGTGTTCTAAAGTGCAAAAAGCAATAAAGCATAGGTGGAACAGACCATTGGCTAGCCAAAGAATATTGGAAGAATGCAAAGCAAGCAGCGTGCAAGAATCCTGATAGTGGAAGCAACAAAAGGAGGCAGTCAAAGTGTGAGTAGAGGCAGGGAGCTCGCACCACTTGGGGAGCGGTGGGTGGGAATCATGTGAGGCCGATTTTGTAAGTGTTTTCGCATTGCTCTTTAGGTTTGGTAGCTACGTCTATTTGTACTTTTAAATTCTAACATAATGTATTCTTTGTATGTTTTGAACAGTGGTCAATGACACGACGTCACCCCACACCGTACGAGCGTGAGGACACAGGCTGGAAGGGGTTAAATGCCCTGATGGACATTGTGAGTTCTCATGGAGGCATGGGTAGTATTAGGGTTTACTCTTTTCTATTTAGTGTATTGTTTTGTAAATTATATGTTTATACTTACAAAAAGCTCTTATTGTTTTTTTCTTTGCAAGATCCGACAGATATGCCGCTTGGACGCGATGAGAGGTCTAATTAGACGACGTCAGTCTAGCCCTAGCTAGATAGCATTAGTTTCCTTTTGTCATAGCATATGTATCATGAGATGATGTGTATAGCCCTCGCTGTTATCAATATGTTCTTGGCTCTTGTTAGAGCCACTAGACTGAGTTTGTTGGTCTGCTCTCACCGCACATCTCCTTCTAGAATGAGTGAGATGTTGAGAATCCCACAATTCCTCAGTTGCCCCTGGATTTGGGGGAAAATATGTCTCATTCCTAATTTCTCTCTCAATATTAGAGCTCTTTGATTCCTCTTAAATGGTGATGTCACGGTCCATGTCATCCATGAATCTTGTCACTAGCCTTCTGCCACATGAAATTTTTCGGGCAACATGATGAATTTCGGCTAGCTCTAGCACCAATCAAGAGATAGCTCGTCTGTCAAGAGCAACTTAGCTCAAGCCACATTTTGATCGTCAAAATGGAATGAGTTGGTCACTTGTGATAACTATTCCAGGTTTGTCAGTAAGAGTTAGTTTAGATTAGGCAAGCAGAACCAGATAAAGACTTTAGATATCAGAATAGATAAAGATTGAACTGGAATATGAGACTAGAACTAGAATGGATTTTGGAATCCAAAGTATGCTCTAAGCTTAATGACAAGGGAAGTACAAGAGCACAAAAGAAAAATGAGCTCCAAGGCTAGACTCATTGATAGTGGAAGTATAAATGTAAGGTAACCTGCAAAATGAATAGTGGGTCCTATTTATAGCCATCAAACCTGGACTTTGGATGTCTGCCCATTGTGTAGTTACCACAATAATTGGTCTCGATAATTACCAATTTAGCCACCCGTTCTACAACAGACTCTTCCTGAGAGCATTTACATGGATATCATCGGTATGAACCTTGACTAGATCTATGTGCTTGCTAGCCAATATGTCCTGATAATTGATCTCTATGTGTTTTGACTTGAAGTGAAACTTGGTGGGTTCTTCGCTAATGCAATCGCACTCTGACTATACAACGCAACATTTGAGTAATGCCAAGATCTCGAAATAGGCGAGCTAACCACATAGCTTCCTTGCTAGCATAAAAAACTGCCACATACTTTGCCTCTGTATGGTAAAAGATGATGTACAATCCTAGAGACAGGATCTTCATGACACGGTTACTCTAGCAAAGAGAAAAACATAGAAAAATGTGGATCATCTTGTGTCAACACAACCCGCATAATCTACATTCGTGCAACCACAATGGCTGCATCACTATTCCACAGCGTAAGCACTTGGTCACCATACCTTTTAGATTTCTCAAAATGTGCTTCATTACCTTTGAGGGTTTTCTATTAGGATTTTCCATGAATCTGCTACCACTCTCACTACAAAAGTAATGTTCGGTCTTGTGGCTACCATAACGTACATAAGAATACCATCTGCTAAAGAATACAGCACCTTGGCCATTTTTCCTTTCTCACCATCAGACTTGGGAACATTATTCTTGCTAAGTTTTTCATGTGCCTGCATTGAGTTCCTCAATGAAGCTTTCTCCCCTACATATTAAAACATTGCAAGACCTTGTGGATATATGTTTCCTAAGACAACTCCAATATTCCACATTTTTTATCTCTTGATTTGCATACCAAGCAAGTGATTTTCATCTTTCATAGTAAATTGTGTGCTAAGTGAATTTTTTAAGATGGAAATCTTGTCTTTAGAATCCTTGGCAACGAGGATATCATGTGCATAAAGTATCAAGATGATAAGTGAACCATCGATCAACTTTTGGGTATACAAGTAGCGATATTCGTGGCTCCATTCCTACACTTGGGACCACATGTACTTATCAAAATTCATACACTTGGGACCACATGTACTTGCCCGGGGGGTTCACTATATGTAAGACCACTATATCACGTGCGTTCATGCTCTTTTTCTAAAACCCCTATTTTGTGAATTTTCTAGGGAATATAGTGAACCCTTGTCTTTTAAATTCTGTAAAAAAAATATAGATTTGTAAAAAATATATCCTTATATAAATTTATTTCTGTAAGTTTTGAGAGATTTAAATACCCTTCTGTTGAACTCACGTGATAGGTTACATATTATGTGAAAAATATATCCTTATATATCCTTATATAAATTTATTTCTGTAAGTTTTGAGAGATTTAAATACCCTTCTGTTGAACTCACGTGATAGGTTACATCTTATGTAAGGTGAACCGCCCGGGTGTACTTGTCAAAATTCATGTACCACTACTTTGAGCCTTGTTTTAGGCCATACAACGCCTTGTGCAATCTACATGCCAATTTTTCCCTCATAGGCTTCTGAGGTTTGACTTCAAAACCCTCTAGTTGTTTCATGTAGACATCCTCATCAAGATCCACATGAAGGAATGTTGTCTTCACATTTATCTAGACCAATTCCATGTCCTCAGTGGCTACTAGTCCAAGCATGAGACACAATGTAGTAATCTTGACCACTAGAGAAAAAAATTCATTGAAATCCATTCTTTTCTTTTGCTTGAAACCCTTAGCAACCAATCTAGCCTTGTACTTAGGCTCGGGATCATCTGTCATGTACTTCCTCTTGTACACCCATTTGCAAGGCAAGGCTTGCTTGCCCTCTCAAACTCTATTAATTCCCAAGCTTCATTAATTACGGTTGATGTGTACGCTGATTGCATTACCTATTCCCACTTCATGATTTCTTCCATCTCAATAGCCTCTTGGTAGCAGGTAGGCTCTCTGCAATTATTGACCAATAGATATTCTAACCTTAGTTGAATCTGCTTAGGGGCACAAGATACACATGTAAATCTCATTACTACCTAACTGTTGGACTCTTCTCTCTCAGGAGCTTCACTAGCTCTCTCTGAGCACTATTAGCAGTAGGTACATTGCCAGTAGACTAAGTTTCTTGCATAACTAGACTTGAGCTACATCCTCAGCATTGTCTCCACACGTAATGCCTTGATGCAAGACCGACCATAATAAATGACCATACTCGGCTTGTTGTGAGAAAGCCCATATTTATTTACATTCATAAGTCCACTAAGAAAACTCTATATAGTTTTCCACATGGTATTGAGTTATCTCTTGAGGTCTTCATTCAATGTTCTTTCTGTAACTTTCCCTCTTCATGTTGCTAGAGCTACTAGATCCTACCCAACAACATGCTAGTACAAGAATGTGTTGAAGTTAGTAGAGAGTTCTTGAGTAGTGAGGAAATTCTCGTCCTTGTACACATCCTTTATGTAACCCTCTTCCACCTGCATGATTGGTAGTGTACCAAGTCTATTTTAAGCTTTTTTTTTAGTTTAAACATACCATCAGGAATGTTTTTAGTTTAAGCTTTTTTTTTAGTTTAAACATACCATCAGGAAGGAAATTAGGGTTATCTTCTTTGATCAAAGTTGGAGCAGGTGCCATAACCCCCATGATGGAACCAAGGTAGAAGATCCACTATAATAGGTGGATGGACAACACCATTCTATAGGGCATCTTGTAGAGCCATTCCTCCTCCCCCAAAAGGAGAAGAAGATGAAGGAACCGTCAAATCTAAAACGATAAAGGTGCTTGTCTCGTGATAGATACGAATCGGACATGATAGCTTTCCATATAGAGGATTCAATCATAACCTAGAACGAGCATCTCCCATGATTGTTTTTCCGAATTTGTGAGTTATATCTATGAGGTCTCTCTGTTCTCTCTCTCTCTCTCTCTCTCTCTCTCTCTCTCTCTCACACACACACACACACACACACACACACACACACACACACATATCTTGTAGTCATCAATGAAGCTCACTTCTATGAAGTTCGTTATGCTATACAAAGCTGGTGATGGTTTTGTTCACAAACCATGACTATAGGGACAGACCAGCCGCTTTGGACCCAATAATCATATGAAAGGATGAACACCCTTCATATCATATCAGAGGTCTACCACATGTGTAGCTTCCCCTCAACTTTATCTAACACGGGCATGGGAGATGGGTCAATGGATCCCATTAATTTTGGGCCTGACATTAAGCGCATGCGGTAGACCTTGTCGCAAGAGTAAACTCGGGTGCCCGAGTGACAAAAATAAACATGTGACGTGCATGGATGTGGTTAGGCCACATGGCTCTCATACCCCAAGTTGTGGGTTTAAAACTCTGAGGTGGGAGGAGAGGCGAAGTAAAATCGGGTGCCCACGTTTACATTTTTCCCAGGTTTACTTTGTCCACGGAAACCTGAGACCTACACTGCTCAATCATCCCACCGTAGATTCCATCCCTTCCCATGCCCGTGTGAGATATAGGCGAGGGTGGCTGCTGTCCCTCGGAAGCAAAACCCATGCATGCACTTTTCAGTGCCACTCACTAGTGAGCCTTGAACATCTGACCCTACAAAGCTATACCCATTCATGTAACCAATAGCATGCCTTGGCTGCAAACTTGGTCAAAGCTTCTTTACCTATTCATTAAACATCATTGTGTGAATGGCATGTTGTTGGAAAACCCACATTTGTGGTTGACATCAATGCAAAGTCTAAATGCACCCTTACATCTGCAACTTAAATTGCAAGGCTTTTAGGCTACATCAAAAGGCTAATTAGGTGAGGCCTGCAATTTGCACCCATGAGGCATTTGAGAAGCCTACTCGGCAAGAAAACGCACTCTAACCCCACACCTTGACCCACCAAGCCCCTATATCCTAGAAACAGAGTAAGGAACGATTGTATTGTAATGAAAGCCCCCCTAATTCTTCTTTCAATGAACTCAGAAGCTTTCACAACACGAGTAGAGAGGAAAAGAGCCACCACTGCCCTGTAAAAGATGCAACCTAGGTGATGTGGAGCTCGTTGGTTACATGTCTGCTACGTGCTTTGAAAATTAGCAAGACATCATCTCCAGCTTTGCACGAATTGCCATCACCATGTGCAAAAATCAGCACTTGGCGTGAGACTGTTCATGGTGCCAACGATTGAATCCGGAATGCCTCATGTGCACCACAAATCTACTTGAATGGAATCTTGTGCAATGCTCGAATATAACCTAGGTTTAGTGTCGTCGCATCTTCAACTAGTTCTAAACCCTACAAATCTAGGAGGATCTTAGTGTGTTTTTGTCCAAGACCTCTGAATTTTAGCTAAATACCTTTCTTTTTCCCACTTTTGAGGGCTCCCCTGCATGACTAAGTAACACCCGCACTTCAATGTGAAGGGGGGTGAGCGGATCAATGCCCCAAAGTCCATGCACGAAAACCAGGGCAATTGCAACCATGGATATTGTCATGATGTTAAAACTAAACCCAAACACAAATTAAACGCCAAAAACCTCGGCAGCACATGTTCGCTCACATCATAAAACGGGGGTGGGTACATGATGTGTGAGGGGGTGAGGTGGTTAGCCCATGTGACGTGATTCTCGGCCCATGAGATTGTGGATTCAAATTTTGGCTTAGGAGGGAGTGGTGGAGCATCCATACTGTCTTGATTTTTGCGTTGTCCAAGTTTAATTTCCCTCAAGATTTTGCTCGGGTTGGGGCCATGAGATTGTACCCGTGCTTAATTTGCCTCAAGATTTTGCTCGGGTTGGAGCCATGAGATTGTGGGTTCAAATCTCAGCTCAAGAGGGAGTGGTGGAGCCTCCATACTGCCTCAATTTTTGCGCTATCCAAGTTTAATTTGCCTCAAGATTGTACCCGTGTTTAATTTGCCTTGAGATTTTTTTGCGCTATCCAAGTAAATTTGCCTCAAGATTGTACCCGTGTTTAATTTGCCTCGAGATTTTGCCCAAGTTGATCTCAATGAGATTGTGGGTTTAAATCTAGGCTTAGGAGGGAGTGGTGGAGCCTCCATATTTACCTCCATTGTTTCTCATATGTAGGTTTCCCAAGTTTTTGGAAAAAAAAAATTAGCAATGCTTCGGGGTCCAGGCGGAGTGGAGGAGCCTCCATATCGCCTTGATTTTTGTACTACCCAAGTTACCATCTGCTTCAATGATAAATTGATCAAAACCGTAGCAGACCAGAGGTTAGTTTATTTAGAGAAATAAACCCTTACCCAAATGACCACCATCTTGGTAAAACAAAGCCTTAGTAACCCATAGAGCAGAATCCCAACAAATGCTCACTCTATTTAAGAGTATCACCAACCAAAATTTCAATAGAACTCAAGGGCCAGTTTAGATTTAGCCAGAAGTGCTACATGATGAAATCATTCCCCATCCATGAGCTCATTTGATATCCTTGCTTATATTTACAATCATCAAACCCGAAGAGTGCACAATTAGCTAGTGCAAATCAAAATCAGCATACCTTGAAGTAATAAGTTCATGTTTATACTTATCTAAGAAATTACCCAGAACAAATGCTTTATTTCTAGTGTTATGGTATTATCTGATGATTAATACACCAATAACTAATCCCAGAACCATACTTCAATTTTGAGATATTAGTCAAGGCTAGATCCCAAACCTCATTAAGCCGAGCGTATCAGCCCTATAAAGGATAAAAAGTCAAATTCTAATAGCTTATGGTAGAAAGTTGTGGTAAAATTCCACAACCATAGCTAACGACTCATCTGCTTTGGTAACGAGGAAGGAGCCAGTCATCACTAAAGCATTACCCCAATTAGCTAGGAACAATCATCAAGTCAACAATATCATAGTTTAACAATGTTGTCGGGCAGATACACTACTCCGAGTTGCTAGCAAAGTGAGAACTAGGACAACAATATCATAGTTTAACAATGTTTTCGGGCAGATACACTACTCCCAGTTGCTAGCAAAGTGAGAACTAGGACAACAAATAAGATGTCAATCAATGATGGAGCTTGACCCGTAGGCGCATGGAAACAAATAGATGGGTTTCAATCACCTACTTGACAGTCTAGAGACAATCAGTACCAAGGAAAATAATCTCAAAGCACACTATGTATATGCAACCACTATCTTATCTATGACGCTTATGCTCTCCGAAACATGACCTAGCATTGTCGATTCATCACGAAACTCAAGGGGTAACCTCTACACACCTACAAACACTTGGTGCGAAAAACGCGTATGAAGACGGGCCAAAAATTAAATCACCAATTCTCAACATACTTAGGCCTAAAGTGTAGGTTAACTCGTTGTGAACACAATGATATAAAGCAATCACAAACTTGATACACGGTTAGAGAGAAAATCACTTCGAAGCTCATGGGAGAGTTCTTCACGGAGAGACCGAAATCGTGCAAGCTTGGTGTTGAAGCATAGCTCTTGTCATTGCTAACGTGATGATGTAGTCACCTTCACACTGTAGCTTTTGTAGTGCACATAGAGAGTAGAAGAAGACCTCACTCACTCTAACTCAAAATACACAGTCACAACATGCTTAGGTGAGCTTAAAAGATGATCAATTCAAAAAAAAATCTTAGGGTTACAAAAAATGGCTTATATACCTCAGCCTTGGAGGTACTAACTCATAAAAATTACCTCCTACTTTCTACCATGGGTTGAGCTGATTCGCATATTTAATGAGTTACAATTTAGAAACTTGATTGAGTCCCAAAAAATAATTACAATTGAGTCTATCAATTTAAAAATACAACAAAGGTGCAGCTTTTCCGTGTTCAGTTGTCGACACTCCCCCCCTCTACATCCACGACGTCCCTAACATGACAAGTCTTCGTCTTTGTTGGGTCTTCAGGCTCATTCCTTGCTCAATAGAATCCAGGCGGTTTAATGATTTTCAAATATGACTCATATATGATATTGCCGATGCTCACCACTAGGCCAAAATTCCTGTTGTCGTAAATGAAGAATCTCGTATAAAATGCTTCTTCTAAAGCTTGCATATGATAACTTTGTAGAAACATCACTCTTTGGTAGACGTGATGTAGCACTTCTGGTGATGGCTGGGTAGAGAGGTTGTAGGCCAACTTCTAGAGTGTGCCGCCCATTGATAGTAGACTTGAGTCCGTAGCTTTGTATGGCACGAACACCTCGATGCAGGCTAGCAATGTTTTGCTGATTTTTTGAAGCATCACAGACGTCAAGTCGTGAGAGCCACTGAAGAGCTTAATGGTGCCTGCTAGGGTTTTCACCAAATAAGTCCCACTTATTCTCTCTCCTTCTTTGGGTGGTGGAAGTTTTAGGTAATTTAGTCAAGTTGGGTGCTTCTACAACAGCCTTGTATGATCTTTCCATGACCTCATTCTCGGCACTGGGCAAAAGGAGACATCGTCTCCCTTACCATTTTGGGTGCATCGACCAGACATACCAGGTATGCTAGGTACTTTGTGAGCCACCCCTTTCTCCACTTGGGTTGTGAGTCTACTATTCTCTTGGAAACTGATTGATCTTTGATGCCTCCCTCAGATAGTGGTGTGGTAGCCTCAGTTTGAATTCTTTTCTTCATCGCGAGCACTTCAAATTTGAGGGGTGGGAATGGGAGGGATGGCTACATCCACTGTCAAGCTTTAGTGTTCCAACAGAGTGTAACATCCATTGCTCCCATTCTATGGATGCTCTAACACTTTCTTTAGTGGCTTGTTATATCAAAGTCTCGAGAAGGGCCTCCTCTTCTGCAGTTAGCACTAGTCCCTCTTCTTGGTTTATGGAGGTATCTCCACCATTATCGGTTCCTCTGTGGTGTCTGGAATTTCCATAGGTTCTTGTTGGGCATTTATTCTTGAGTCACTTTGACCCGGATCCGTTGTTTGGCCCCTTGCTCTTTCCACTTTCTGCCTCATTTCTGTCATCTACTACTGGGCTAGCTCATCTCTTCTCGTAGCCTCTTCTGCTTGGTTGACCAATAGTTCTTACAGCTTTTCCAATTCCTTCTTCAGTTGATCATTCTCTTTTTGAAGTTCTTGATGTTGAGCCTTTAATCATTCTTCGGCTGCTAAAGACCCTTTTTCCATGTGCACTCTTTGTCGTTGTTCTAACTTTAGCTCTTTTTGGAGTCCTATGATTTGGGCTTTTAAGGCCTGCACAGCCTGGCTATCCGCTCTAGCATTTGCTCTTCCAGCCCTTGGGGTTGCTATGAGCCTTTGTATGGTCAAATCTTGGAGCTCTAATTTGAATTTAAGCTCTAGTAGCTCATCTTGTACTGCCTCCAACTCAACTTTTGTGTCTTTTGCCTCTTGCAAGTTGGCAACTTCTTTGGATACCTCAGCCATCTGGAGCATGAGTGTATCCCTCCTTGCTTCCGCTTCCATTTGAATATTTGAGTCTCTTGCTCTCCCTCTTTGATCTTTCTACTCTCTGCATAGCCCTTTTCAGCTCTTTGGTGAGGTTTTCATGCTCACTTATCATATTCTCCTCGCATGTCCTGAGCATGTTGTTCTCTTCACTGCAGAGAGAGATCGTGTTCTGATTCGATCTAAAATTTGGTGTGCAACTCTAACATCTTCTTCATTAGCTGCCACCACACTTCTGGTAGTAAACACTGGCAATGTTCTAGCTAAGGGGACTTGGTGACCCATATTGAATAGTACTCCCACTAGAGGGGGTCACCGAGGGTTGCTGGCCAAAGGTCTCCATTGTGGCACTAGTGGAATTTGCACCAATCTCGGTACTCTAGGTTGTGGTGACTACAATTCTTGGGCCCTTCTTTGTGTATCTTGATCTTTTGGTCAGCTTTTTGCTTGGTTATCCATGGTCAAGTCTCGTGGCTTCTCCCCCCTTTCTTCCTCTTTCTTTACAACCCATGGCGGAGTTGGAGTGCCATAAACGACTTCAAAAGCCTCTTCTATTGCATATCCAGTGTTAAGGAGGTCTTCATAAGTATTCATGTAATTCTTCCCCTTGTCTCTTGGTGTTGGTGTTGGTCCAGCCTATGATGCCTTCTTTGGCAAATCTATTTGTTGCAATGTAGAGAGCTTTGGCCTTGGCGGTTGAGAGATAGGCCATGGGGAAGGTGTTGGTGGGGTTGCATTTTGTCCTTCGGCCTTGACGCCTTCTCTTTCTTTTTTCTCTTCTTGGGCTTTCGACTGCTCTTGCAACTTCTTCTTTATATCTTGCACTTCCTCAATGGTGAACGTCTCTAGTTTTTGTTGCTCGATCACTCTTTCAAATTCTTCATAAGCTCGAATGTAGTGATCAAATTGATCCTCTACCGGCCTTGAGGAGCTTCCCTCCATCTTTGTTGGATCTGGCACCCAGTACTCCTCAAATTCTCCCTTAAGTGATGGTTCAGCCTTGAACTGCTTGATCACTCTCTCAATTCGAGCCACCTTTTGAATGGTGGTTTCTTTTGAAGTTTGCTCTTTGGTCATCGCCCTTTTTCCTTTTTTCTTTGGTGGCTCTTCAGACTTTTCCTCTTGTACTATCTCTAGTTTTCTCATGAGCCGTGTCGCAAAAGGTGGTGCCACTGATGGTTCATCTTCAGTATCTTCTTTAAGTCTCAACCACTCATTCTAGGTTGGTGGGGCTAGCCACTATCCTCTTGCTCCAATAGCTTCGTATGCAATCTTCATTAAGACTTCTCCACCTCCAATGTACTTTGGCTTGTCCATTCCCATTTCAATGACTTGCTCATGCAAGTGCTAGGAATTATTGACTACCTTGGACATGTTGCTTCTCAATGCCCACGTGATGGTGGTAGCTGTTGCATGTGGCGGTGTTGTATACTTTTGCAGCCGCTTGTTGCATACATGAAAGTATTGATTATATAACTTGTAGATATTTGTTTCCCTTGGATCCTCTAGGTCTTTGATAGTGGGGTTGGTTTTCTTGTGAGAGTAGAACTTTACTTCATCTCTTCTTTCTCTAATTGAGATACTAGCATTTTGTAGCCCCAAAGCATTTGCAATGATTTGAGGGGTGATTATTACCTCGGTCTTCTGGCCATCTAAAGCAGTAATCATCGCTTTTCCATCTTTTTTAATGGAGATGGCTAGCTCAGAAACTCTTTGTGTCTCTCCCAACTGGTTGCACTATGAAGAAGCTATGCAAAACAGCTCTCTCCATCTGGTTGAGGGTCTCTTCCTTTTTTGCATAGTCCATGATTTCTCATGGATTCATGGGGATATCCATGGTGTTTCCCTGTGGGTCTCTCAATGTACCTTGGTAAATTGTCAGTCCTTCATTTTCTAGAGTTCCTTCATCCACCCAAGCCTTTGCTAGATTCAGTGTCTCATTGGGGATTGTATAAGGCTCTGTTGCTACAATTATGTCTCTCTAGGAAAGTCTCTTCTTCTTTGCTGGCAATTTGCTAGCTTCCATTGATCCTCTGCGCACTCCAATTCCAAAAGTTAGCGTCTTTCACAAAATCTAAAGGTTGATCAACTTCTAGCTATCCAAATGACTTCAAAGTTGAAACGTAAGCTAATTAGGGCCTAAGGGTGCTATGCATGTGGTCAAAAGTGCATTTTGAGTGCAAATTTATGTTGTGAGACATCATACACGTATGATGTCCAAGTGCTCATAATGAGTTGATTTTTGATATGTGCATAGCTCATAGCATGTACATTATGAATATATGCCTCGATTTGAATTTGGATGTCAGTTGGGCAAGTTGTGACAACTAGAACTCCTTCCAAGCCTTGAAGTTGGATTATTCTGGCTTAGTTGTGAGCAAGTGAGGCTCAAATGGGATGAAACTTGGTGGATGCTCTCACAATCATGTAATGAAGGCTTAGAATAGGTTAAGTTAGCTCCCAGTTTTGTCTTCAAGCTATGGAGACATCATATACGTATGATGTCTACTTTGTCAAAAGGGGCTCAAACTTGTACCTGAGCTTGGTCTCAGCTTGGCACAGACTCATGTGGTATCATACTTTGATTTGGAAATGTTTTCATGTGCTTGAAGCCAAAAATCAAGTATAGAGCTTCTAAATTTTGAAACTTGGGTTTGGGTGGGTATAAAGAGTTGAAACCTAATGGAACTTGAGTTGTGAGCTAAGAAAGATAGGATAAAAGCATTGGAAGTGAAACGTTTCCCCAAATTGGTCATTTTAGCCTATGGAGATATAATACGCATATGATGTCTCTTTTGAGATTTTTGGCCCAAATTTGACCTGTAGGATCCCCAGGTGATGGGTAACTCTTTGATCATATCAGATTTTTATTTAGAGGTGTATTCAAGTGGTTGGAGCCATAGATTGTGTCTTAGGCCAAGATTTTTTTATTTTGGGATCCAAGTGGTCATAAGCTTGCTCAAACTGGTCCAAATTGAACATATGGATTTTATACTGTGTGATGAACATGCTTATGATGAAAAATGTTGAGTTTAGCATATGTATGAGTGAATAGACATCATACACATATGATGTATGTTGATGCAAAACTACTTGAAACTTATGGCATAAGATGTGTATTTCATGTGCATAGTGTGTATAGCCTCATATTTGAAATTGAGCTAGAAAATGGATGTCAAAAGCCATAAATGGGTTTGTGCGTCCAGATTTCCACCTTGTGGATAAATATAGGTCAAATGATATCAAAATGTGATGAAAATTTGTTGGCAAGATTATAATGATGTGGTAAAAGTGTTGGGGTTGTCAAAAACATAGCAGCGTGTCAATTTAAGGGGTCTAGATATCATACGCGTATGATGTCTAGGTTGGCTTTTTTGGCTCAAACTTGATGTATAGCTTGCTTATCCTGTGCACATTACTCTGATGTGTGCAAATATGAATTTGGACGAGTGATCATGTGCCCAAGGCCATAGAAGGTGTTTTCAACTCTTTGATTAGAAAAATGAGGAGTGTGATGATCAAAACATGCCCAATGGTGCCCAATCTTGGTGTGGAGGTTATGTGTGCCATGATATATAAATCTGGATACCCAAAATGTTGACAGAACCCCTCTATGATAGGTCTAGACATCACATGCGTATGATGTCTAATCTTGTAAAATGGATATCTGAGCTTTGGGGTATGATGTATATGCTATGTGCATGCTCTGTGTCAAGTTTCTCTGAGTTTGGAGCCTTTTTCCTATGAATAGGTCCATATTTTTCCCAAGGACTCCAACTTAGCGGTTTTTGGCTAAATGGTGGCTTGATGTGGTCCAATTTGCATGAGACTTGGTAAGTGAGCTGTATGATGCATGATGAAGAGGTTGGTGTGGAAAAAATAACATTTGCATGTATAAAAGTGCTAGACAAACATCATACGTGTATGATATCTAGAATGCAAAAATCGGGTTTTGATGCATGGGGAAGATGTGTGCCAGTGCCCTAAACCCTAACATGTAGTTTTCAACTTAAAAAGTCAAATATTTAGCATAGAAACTCCTTGTTTGGCATTTTAGTCTTAAAAATGGATTTCTGCATTTGGAGATGACTTTCCACGATGATTCTTCTTGAGCTCGATCACCCATGCTTGTAGATGCAATAGGGCACCTTTCCATGGCTTCGATGTAGCCTTTGGCCTTACGGATACCATTTTTGGTGATTCGTCGTGCTCAAATTACATCTTTTTGTAAGGAGTTGGTTGGCAATTATTTTCCTTGATGCTTGACCATATGTTTTGGTTGTCGATGGTATGTCAATGATGCGTGTGAAGTTTGGTGGCAAACGGATGCACCGTTTGGCCGTGGGAGCCAAATGACGCTTTGCGTGTTCGAAGCCAATTTTCATGTTTTGACCTAATTGTGGTAGTTTGACCATGGAGTCAATTACGTGGGCTTGTAGAGAACCTCAAAGACCACCTACTCATGAAGTTTGGTGCCAATCTGATGACTTGTTCCAAATTGACTTCTGTAGGCTCCGAGAAGTTAGGGTTTTTCTAGCTAACCTAAACCAGCATAGGAGGACATATACGGGTTCATCTAGCCTTGGGTTAACCCCCTATCAAGTTTGTAGATATTGGGTTAGCGTTTGTTGAGTTACAATGCCGTTTTGGTCTCTTCCTCGCGATGCCACATTGCCACTTTCATAGATTTTTGGTGTTGAAGTTTGTTATTACGAAATCCTTGTTTGACCAAATGAGTGTCAGCTTTCTCATACCAAGCACGAGGAGATTGCTTCAACCCATACAAAGCCTTCTTACATTTGCACACTTTGTACTCTTGTCCTTTCTTGACGAAACCACGAAGCTGCGTTACATAAACTTCCTCAAATATGTCACCATTCAAGAAAGCAGTAACAATGTTGAATTGATGTACATCCCAACCAAAATGAGTTGTCAATGCACATAGAAAACGCACAGTAGTCATACGACAAGTGGGAGCAAAAGTCTCTTCACATAATCTATGCCTTTTTGTTGTGCATGACCCTTTGCAACAAGTCGAGCCTTATGGCGATCGATCTCACCATCTGGCTTGCGTTTCAACTTCTAAACCCACTTCGTACCAATGGACTTTTTGCCAGGAGGCAAATCACATAAAGTCCATGTGTCATTTTCTATAAGTGCATCATATTCTGATTGCATGGCAGTCATCCAATTTTTTGAATTTTGTGCTTCATCAAAAGACAGAGGTCCTTCAACATCATGTAAGCTAGACACAGCCAAAGCATATCAATCTGATGCATAAGATGCATGGCTAGAGCCTGAACAATTACGACTAGACAAAGGTGCATCCAATTTACTGTCACGCAATGTATGTACTAGCCATTTTGGCATACCTTTAGCCTGCTCATTTTCAGCCCTTTCCTCATTAAGCACATCATGTACATTTGTATCAGTAATAGGCTGATCAGTAACATTTTCAGAAACCCCCATAGGCTGTACATTTGCCTCATTGGAATTTACATTTCAGCTTCCACCACCACTCAAAAGAGGTAACAAAGTGTCATAAATGTCATGTGAGCTTACATTACTGTCTCTAGTACATGACAGCAAGGGCTGAACAGAATCTTCCATAAACACTACATCCCTTGAAACCAGAATACGCTTTCTTTGCGAATGATACAACTTGTAACCTTTGCTTTCAACACTATAACCAACAAAAATACATTTGACAGCCTTATCATCCAATTTTTTGCGTTGTGTTTGTGGCACCAAAGCATATGCCAAACAGCCAAAAACACGCATGTGCTCAATAGAAGGCTTTCTATCATGCCATGCTTCTTTATGGAGTAATAGACTGCAAAAATTTTGTAGGACACCTGTGAAGTACATAACTAGCACACATGATGGCCTCAAGCCATAAAAAAATGCGGCAAAAGCTTGGCTTTTAACCATACATTGTGCCATTTCCATAAGTGAACTAATTTTCCTCTGAGCTACACCATTTTTTTGACGCATATAAGGCATTATATATTGGTGTTTTATCCCACGACTAGCCAGAAATGCATTAAATTCATGAGACATATACTCCCCCCCTCGATCAGAACGAAAAGTGCCCATAGTACGTTTTGAGACAATTTTAGCCATAGCCAGAAATTGTTTGAAACTATAAAAACTTCGGACTTTGCTTTAAGCAGAAATACACATGCATGTCTGGAGTAATCATCAATGAAAGTCATGAAGTACAAATAATTGCCCAAGGACGGAGTTTGCATGGGCCTGCAAACATCACTATGCACAAGCTGCAACCTACATGTGGCCCTAACTGAACCATCCTTTGGAAACTTAGAATGTTGCATTTTACCCAAAATACAGCCTTCACAAACATATTTGACAAGTGCTTCAAGAGGCGGCAAAGAAGCAACCATATCAGATTTTTGCAAACGCAGCAAACTGGCAAAATTCAAATGCCCAAAATGTGCATGCCACAGTTTTGCATCTGAAATAGCCCTTGAATTTGCAACTGCATTTGCAGAATTTTGTCCACACTTGTCATACAAAGTGAGCTTATACAGCCCACGGCACAAAAGGCCAGATGCAACAATTTTATCACCAAAATTGAGATCATGAATTGTACATCTATCATCCACAAATTTGACTACAAGTCCAGGTTTAGCAAGTGCAGATACAGACAAGAGATTTTTATTGATCCCGGGTACATAAAGTGCATCAACAAGTGTGAAAGAACTGCCATTTGTAGCAGTAATCACAATCTTTTCAACTCCCTGAACCGGATAAGAGGCATTGTTGGCACAAGTGACAGAATTCCCATGAGGGACAGACTTGAGAGAGGTGAACAATTCACGATGTGAGGTAATGTGCTTTGTAGCACCACTGGCAAAATACCACACATGTGAATCTGCAGCAACTGACATGCATGCATCATGGACAGCACGATTGTAAGTGCACTATGCACTAAAAGCCCATTCTACATCAACATCAGCATCACAGTCTGATTTTACAGAAGACTCAACAATGGCTGCATTTGTAGTGGAACCAGCATTTGCAATGGAACCACCCTCTTTATTCTTAGCCTCTTTGGCCTTCAACTTAGGACACTGCTTGATCAATTGATCATTAGCTTTACAATAATGGCAACGCATCTTCTTTTTGCCCTTACCACTAGAATTTCCAGACAAATTTCTGCCAGCAGAAGCATTAGAAACAGAAGTTTTTCCACTTGTAGCAGAACCATAAGAAGTGGATGCATTGCTGTTACCGCCCTTTATTTGAGAAGCAACAAAAGCCTGTTCAACTACACGCTGCCTAGTCCTGTTTTTCTTGGAAAGTGATTCTTGCATCAAACTCGACAACTTCAGGATTTCCTTGGGTCATAAGTCTCCAAGTACTAGCAAAAGTCTGGTAAGAATCTTGTAAGGCATCAAGAACAGTCTGCACAAGGGAACTGTCTTGAATGACTTCACCTGTAGAAATAAGTTGCTCCTTGATATCCTGACACCAGCAAGGAAAGTGTCCATATCATCTTCCTCATGCATAATCTTCAATTCCAGCTTTTTACGCAGCAAAGCAATTTTAGCCTCATTGCGGCTTGCATAAAGGCCTGCTAGAATATCCCAAGCCTGTCTTGTAGATTTTGTTGAACGAATGTGAGGAGTAATGGTGCGCTTCATAGACAACGCAATCAACACATGAGCCTATGCATCCTTTACATCCCAACGAGCTTGTTCTACCGTAGGCAAAACAACTCTAATAGCAGAAATCCTTGCAGCAAGACGTGCAACATCCTCAACATCGCATACATCCTCAGAACCAGGACGTACATCAATGCCCTGCACAATATTCCAAATGCCCTTTGACACAAGAACATGTTGCATCATGTAAGCCCACATAGGGTAATTGTCCCCATCCAATCTGTCCTCAGAAGCAAACATCTTGAACAAATCTGTGTTGTTGTCAGCCATAGTAAATGTTGCACCTGATGTGAAAAGAGGAGAAATGAAGCGGGAACAACACGTGCTATATAGCACAAATGGTAGAAGGTTGTAAGGCACCTATTATGCAGAAAATTGCACTGACAGAAATTTTGTACAAAATGACGAAATTGCCTATGCAAACCTGCCTGTAGTGGAAACGGAGGCCGAAATGAGCCTAAATCAGAAATCTGAGCAGATTATGCTCTACAAGCTCCCTCAAAATATTTTTTGACATGCGAACGCTCGCCAAACCTCACTGGAATCGGAGAAACTGGCGTGTGCTGGAGCAGGTGGCGACTAAGCCCGAGAGGACGCAAACTGCTTTGATGCCAATTGTTGGAATTAGGGTTGCAGAGAAACGCACACAGCTTGGAGAAGATGAAGGAAGCTCAAGGCACACAACAGAGAGTGTATTACTTAGTGTGAAATGGAAAGATAGATAGTCCTAGAGTGATGGGCTTCTATACAATGCACGGGGGAAAAAACCTCCTAAAGAGGGGGAAAATGCCCCGGCGGTCCTAGTGTGTTCACACACATCACTACCACATGTATATGGTAACAGTCCAACAAAAAGCACATTGTATGTAAAGCGTAAGGGTGATGTACTTCTCATTGTGGTTCTTTATGTAGATGATTTGATGATCACTAGACCAAATGAGAGACATATTGCTAAATTTAAGGCTGATTTGAATGCTACTTTCAAGATGAAAGATTTGGGGTTGTTGCATCATTACTTGGGCATACAGTTTAAGCAGTGTGATGGTGGTATTGCCTTGTGTCAGAAAAGTTACATAGAGATATTGTTGTGTAAGTTTGGACTTGAAGATTGCAAACCTATTGCCACTCCCATGGAAACAGGTTTGAATTTGAGTCTACATGATGCTGGCAATCCTGCTGATGTCACTCTTTACCAAATTGTTGTTAGCTACCTCATTTATGTACGCAACACGAGGCTAGATATTCAATTTGCAGTCCCACAGGTCATCAGGTTTATGCATAGCCCAGGGTCTAAGCATTTGGGACTGTCAAGAGGATTTTATGCTACCTTAGTGGTACTTTATATCTTGGCTTGTTTTATCCCAAGGGGGATCATTGCCGCCAGAGTTACATGCTTTTTCGAACTCAGATTGGGCTGGCTATTTTGACATACGAGTGTCCACAAGTGGTTTTTGTTTCATGCTTGGCAGTTCATGTATATCATGGTCCATTAGCCTATGGAAGGTAGGGAGAAGACTTCTTGTGAACTACCATGAATTCATCTAAAATATTTTCAATAACTTTATAAATGAAATGTGTGCCACGATCACTAACAATTTCTATGGGTAGACCATATCTAACAAAAACATGTTCACATAGAAACTATGCAGTGGTCCTTGCGTTTGCTTTCTGTGTGGCCTTAGCTTCAGCCCATTTTATGAGATAGTCCGTAGCCACAATGATATATTGGGCATGAGTTCTGTATGCAGGGGTGAAATTAGTCCAACAAAATCTATACCCCAGTTTGCAATGCTCTGCTCCCATCATTGGCCTTAAGAACATCTCATCTCTCCTTATTGACACTTTGATACATTGACACACATCACATCTCTTAACGTATTTGTTAGCATCCATATGTAATGTAGGCCACCAAATTCCAGCACTTAAGACAATTTTTGTCGTCGTATCCCTTGAAAAATGGCCTCCGTTGAGTCCTTCATGTGTCTGCTCTAGGACTGGCAAATACATGCTTTCGATCGCACATATCCTGAGATGATCTTCCTTTCCTCTCTTATGTAGATGATTTTCAATTAGTGCAAAATCTCAAACCTCTATTCTATGGCCCTTTGTCGTGCTCTAGAGGTATTTTCAAGAAACTTCCTCGTTGTCAGGTAGTCAATTATATACTGGCTCCATTTTGGTGCAATTGTTACCTGAAACAGTGTTGCATGTTCTATCGGTGGTTTCAACCTGCATGTTGCACAATTCATAATATACATATGAATCAGTGCACATATTTGGCCAATAAACTCCTAACTATTTCAAGCGCTAGTATGTTTTTGTTTGCGAACAATGAAATGCTAAGTCCTGAACATGTGCTTCCAAAAGATAGAGGTTGTACTCCTCCACACTTATATATAATTGCAAAATGTTGTCTGAGCCTAACTGATACAAAAGTCCGCCAAGTAACTAGAAATACATTGATTGTCAAACCGTTTGTATTTCACTTTCTTGCCCCATTCTTTGAAACTCACCTCCATAGGATAGTAAATCGATTCTCTCCTGAGACCATTTTGGTATCGTTTCAATGTTAAAAAGTTATGCGCCAGGAATGTCATCGTCTACCCCTTCTAGAGATTCTCCATTTGGCAATTTAGAAAGGTGATCTGCTAGTAGATGCATCTTCCCTTTTTTAACCAGAACAGTAAAATAAAACTCTAGCAATATGATAAACTATAGTACAATTCTTCAGGTATTGCAGGGTTTGTTTATGAGGTAGAAGAGGGCTTGATGATCAATGAAAAACACAAACTTGTTTGCAAGGAGATAATGTCAAAATTTCTTAACAACATATATCATTCCTAACCCTTCTCTCTCCGTGGTTGTGTAGTTCTTTTCAGCACTATTAAGCTACCTGCTTGCATAGCAGACTAGGAAATCCATATAGTGCATCCAATAGCAAATGCTGAAGCATCAATATGAACATGAAAGATCTTCTCCCATTGTGGTGCTTTCAATATTGGAGCGGATATGAGTGCTTTCTTCAATTTTTCAAATGATTCCTCAGACTTATTCATCCACACAAAGGCTACTATAAGTCTGTACAAGGGTTGGCCAATGACTGCATACATGTGTATAAACCTCCTGTAGTAACCACAATGTCCCATAAAGCATTGTACCTACTTTGCGTTGTTTTGTCTAGGCATCTTTACAATTAATTTTATCTTGTCTAAATCGGTAGATATGCCGTTCTCCAAGATAATATGCCCCAAGATTCTGCCTTGTCTAACCATAATATGCACTTTTTGGGTTAGACAGATCGTATAAGTCTTGCACTTCTATACTTTTCTAAGGTGCTCTGCATGTTCATCTCTCAAGAGAGAGTGCACACATAAGTCGTCCATGTATACTTCCAAGAATATCCTCAAGTATTCCTTAAAGGCATGTGCCTTCAATCTTTGAAAGGTTGTTGGGGCATTGGTCATGCCAAAAGGCATCACCCTATATGCGTATATTTCCCATTCCGTAGAAAAAGTTGTCTTGTATTGATCTTCAGGAACAATGGCGAGTTGGTTATATCATGAGAACCCATCTAAGAAGGAGTATGCCTGCTTACCTGCCACTCGTTCAAGGACATGGTCAGTAATAGGTAAGAGATAATTATACTTTATTGTTTACCATTCTTCTTAGGCATTACCACAGTGGGAGATACCCAATCGGTGTGCTCTATCTCGTACATAAACTCAACCTCCTTTAATTTATCAATCTCCTCCTTGATGTGCTTAGCAAACGTATCATTGTACGTGTAAGGTCTCTATCGGCTAGGCTTTGCATCAACTATTGGCATATCGTAGGATCTACTCCTTTCATATCTTTATATAACCAAGCGAATACGTCCTTGTACTCCTTGAGAAGACTTAGATCTGTTGTTATATAGGTTGGTCGTGGATCTTCTCCGAGTCCTGCCAAGTCTATCTTCATTGCATCCTCAGGCCCATCGTAGGACTCCTTTTCCTTTTGCCCTCATAGAGGTTGTATCATCACTACCTTCCGATCTTGGATAGTGAACTTTTTGTAGTGGGATGGCACACTCATTTTGTCCGCATTTTTCTTATCTTCTCCCTCCCCACTTTCTGCTTCCATTGTCCATACTTCCCCGAGAGTTTTTTTAAGCTCTTGATACTTCTTTCTTCTCTCCACCTTGGTCCATTAAGTTTCTCCAAACTTATTCAATCATGGTTCTTTTGTTTTTTTGGGTTTTGTTTCATATTTCAACTTTTTGGTTTGTTTTCACGAGTCTCTTATGCTCTCTTTAGTTTTTGGATCTTGAGCTTTAGAGAACCTTTCCAGATATCTTGTCTTTGACACAGTCTTCAACCTCTACAAGCATCAAAAAGTGTGTTCTACCCCTTATTCTAGGGATAGGGTTCTCTCTTGGTTTGTTTTCAACCCTCTTTTCCTCACTCTTGACGTCTAGGTTTTTATTTGGAAAATCATAATACCGGACATTTGCCATCTTTTCTTCCTGTTCGCTTGGGTTTTTAGAGCATTCATTATCCACGTCATCTACCCTCTAAAAATGCTATGGGGAGTCATGAAACATCTCCTCTTCTTTGACACTCACCAGTTGATCATCTTCGAGGTTCTCCAGGACTAATTTCTCATCATTTCAATTTGCTATATTGACCATATAGTATGGGACCACGTCATAACCATCTTTGTCACATAATTTTTTTGTGGGGCCATCCGAAATAGCACACACATCTAGGGTTGCTAGAATATGAGTCCTTTCCAATGGCTCTAGAGCTTCTTCAAGAAAAGGTTCAAGAATGTATTCTTTATCTTCAATAGCTCTTTCCAGAATACACTCTTCTCGTTTCAAACTCCCACAATGTGATGCACTGCACATCCATGGCCCCTTCGGCTTACCTAACCAAGTTGGAAGCTCCAATCCTGCTATTGTAGCTAAATCAAACTCCTCCATTGGGGTTTGGTTCACGTCTTTGTATATATGGTCTTTAAGGTTTATATGCATCATGGTTTCCATGTGTCTGAGGTATATGTGATCATACCCCCAATCTTGAACCATCTTCAATTGTCACATGAATGGCCATCCAGTATGATTTTGTAATTGTTCTTCTTGTCAAAGTCAACTATAGCAAAGGTATGCTCATACTCAATGCCACAAGAAGTAACAATCACTTTCTCTAGAAGTCCCAAGGGTTTTTCCATGTACCCGTCGGCTAGTTGCAATTTCACCATTGTAGCCCTCAAGGCAGCTGGTTTTCCCCATTTTTTCCAGATTTCCATGGTGGCAACAGCAACACCAACTCCACTATTGAGAATTGCCATGGTTGTTATACTTTGAAATTCTACTAGAAGTGTAGTATTTTCATCTTCACCCTTGCCAACCTTGTTTAATGGTACAGGTCTTCTGTTCAATTGAGGTTTTCCAGTCCTCGGATCCCTTCTTGAATTTGTGATGTTGGATCTTTTACCCCAAACTTCTCCAAGAATTTTCCAACAGTCGCCCACATGTTTGGCCTTTTTTGGAGAAGCTCTGCTAGCGTAATAGTGTAAGTCACAGGCGTAGACAATATGTCTATCAATTCTTTAGAGTCCATAGCCTTTCTTCATGAGATTTTTTGTGATGGCACCGCCTTCACATCAGACTTCGCTTCATACTCTCTCATGTAAGAGGGTAAGGTTCTCAAAGATTGAGTTTGACTCTCTAAAGATCGTACTGATCCTCTATCCCCCCAATATGAGCGAATATCTAGATCTGCTTGAGATTCTGGCTTAAACTCCTCAATAGGTGGAAGAACGACATCCTTCCCCTTACTGGTTTGGTTAACTCTCAAGCTCAACCCGTTTTCCTCATTTGCTTCTTGTATTTGTCTCCAAAGCTCATCTAAGCCATCATCCTCTATGTAGGTCTCTGATATCATAGGATGGAAACCCTCAAATGCTTGATCTATGGTATTCATCACTATCCTTGGTTTTTCTACTTTAGCTGTGAAATTCCTACTTGTTCCTTCAATTTCGTGCCTCAGTGGGATTATCAGTGTTGGAGTTGGAACTTCTATCCAACTTTGTGGCTTGCTTGTCGATGGCTCTAGCAAAATTTGGGCAGTTTAGATCATTTTCTGACACGTCTCCAACCTTTGCTTTTCTAACTCAGTGTAAGGATACGTCATCCATTTTTGTTCCTGGTTTTGGTTATTTTGAAGCCGTGTTTTGTAGGCTTCCATAAGTGCATCTAGAGGTTCATTCACCTTTTCAACTAATACAAATCCTCCTAAACTTGCACTCTTTGGTCTCTTTTTCTCATTAGGTTCTCTGGTCTCGGGGATTTCTAATTCAAGATTAGTTTGATTCTCTAATCTCTCTAACATTTCCCTAGTTTGTTTTAACTCCTCCGCTAGGGCTGTTCGTTCACGTTCCTTCCTAGCTTTCATGTGTGCCTTCCTAGCCTCTCAAGTGTTTCATTGACTTTTTTGTTCATAACTAGGCGCATCTGTTTTGGGTTCCTCAATTATCGGTTCTTCCCTTGCTTTTTGAGATTGAGCTCTTGTGACAACCTGTATAGGTATCACCATTTCATTTTCAGAACCACTACTTGATGGCATTTCCCTCATTATGTTTAACATTGTTTTCACTATTTTATTTGGGTTTTTTGGAATGTCTTACTGATCAAATGAGTTATGCTGCAATCTGAACAGTAAACATTCACTCTAATGATCTCTGTATGAGGATAGTCTTTCATAAGGTGGTCACCGCCACAAGCATGGTCCTAAAGGTTGGCATGGTGCTCCTACATTCACTCTCTGTTGATAGGCATGCCTTTCTCTTGTTAGCCCACCATTGGCTCTATGAACAAAAATGTGCATTCATCCAAACTATATCTATCTTCCCCTATAGCATGAGCTGTTATCGTTGGTCTGACATTCCTAATCATGCTCCAAGGTTTCGATGCTTTTGGCTCTTCAAGTGGATAGTATGCTAAATTAGCCTTGTATTCACTTGGCTCTTTGTAATACATAGGCACATGCACTAACGCTTGTTCCTTCGATTCCTCTATAGTGGGTGCATACCTAATGCCCACCGATCTCATTCCTGGTAGAGGTGGTTGTTGCCCCAAAATTGGTTGTGGCACCATTCAACCCCTCTTGGTCGTGGAAAATTTCCTACTGTATATCTAGGCATTGGTGGTACCTGAGGAGGTGCTCCTTGGGTTTGTGGGGCATATTGTCTCTCTATCACATATCCCTTGTTATAGCAACACTCTTTTGTAGAATGATTTGTCTATTTCTGCTCAATGGCATGCCACTTAGGTTGCTTAGTGTGTGGCTTAGCAAATAGGCTTATCCTTTTGAGCACTTCATCAACAAGTTTCTCTTGATTTACATATGCTTCACTCTTTTGTGCTGACTTTGTAGACTTAGCTCCACTATTTTGTGACGATGAGTCATCATCTAAGTCTTTGTAGTCACCTTCCTTGTAGACGTCACAATTGTCTACTAGGTATAGAGCCTCCTTGGTCAACTCGTTAGAGTTGAGCTCTTCTTCATATGAAAATCCTTCTGAAGATCCTCATTTCTCAGTCCTTGGATAAATATCATCATGAGTTGGGATTGAGTTCGTAACTCTTCCACATGGCAGAATTTTATGTAGCATCTTAAGGCTATTTTCTAACGGATTCTCCCTCTTTCTGCTTGAACTTATGAATTTGCGAGACCATATTATGCGCTATCCACTTTGAGAGAATTTCTCGATAAACTCGACAAATTCCTCCTCCATTGACCCGAAATCTCTACAATCAACAGAGTCAAACCAGGTGTGGCGGCATCCTCCTCTAGTGTTAACCCAAATCCTACAAACCGTGTGGGAAAGTCCATTACTTCCTCACCCTTAATGACACGCACAAAGGCTGCCACATGATCCCTTGGATCCCTATTTCTAGAATATTTCTTGTTATTACATTTTTGGACTTGAGAAGGTATGATCCTCCAGTGATCTACCATTCTAAACATAGGATCCTCTATTCCTCCTCTATGACCCCTTTCCTCCTAATCCATAGTTCTTGATTGGTCTAGAAAGTGAGAGTAAGTCGTAAAATAAAGGCTTTGTTTAACCATATGTCCCAACTAAACAAAGTACAACAAAACTAGCTAACATTATTCCAGACCCAATCTAGAAATCCTAGAAAAAAAAACAAAAATTAAACCAATGAAGAGAGCCATTATGATCAATTATGCTAAGAAAAACTCAAACTCGTCCAATTTGACCATCCTCCAGTTTCTATGGCACAATCATTAACTACAGGCCAATATCAGCAATCATTCACTATGATGATATCTTGAAAAGCAATCTATCAAAGCAAAACGAGCCAAGGCTATACAGCATCACTAACAATCCCAAGTCAAGATGTGGTTGTGACCATAAGTTTCAGAAGTAATCCATCCAGTATGTCCATGAGAAAAAACCATAAGTTTTCGAAGTAGTCCATCCCGTATCTACTAGATGCAACCCATGTCATAACAAAAACTATCAGAAACAAAATGAAGATTGGGGGGTAAGTGAAAGCCATAACTAGACCAAGAAGAGATATTATCAAAAGATATTAGATCTCAACCACTACCAAAGAAAACCCCAAGGTTTGATCCAACTAATAAGCAATAAGCAGTGTCAGTAAACAAAACATTATATGGCCTGCAGTCCAGCACCCAAAAACCTCAGCTTATTAGTGGTGCTCTAAGGCAAGAACCAAGCCCTAGCATACTCCAAGTCTTGATATAATGATTGAGTCATTAGAATTTAGCCAATACTTTCACTATAAACTAACATGTGTGATTGTGTGTATGTGTGAGTGTACTCAGTTCTCATTCAATATCAAGATTCAAAACCAAGATTAGTTTATGGCAAGGAGTGACACAATTGTAGAACCTAGAATGTTATACGTGACAATCTAAGATAAAGCCAAATCAACAAACTCTTAAAGATTGAATTCCACAGCAATTAGTGACCCGCAAAGTATTACCCTTTAGATTTTATACATTCACTCCCCCATGTTCTTGAGAGTAGAAAAACACCAACAACTCAAGCCTAAGTGAGGGATGGAGAAAAAATCCCTCACCTTTATAAAGAATCCGGGCTTAGTCTGAGTATGGCAAATCCCAGCTACCAATCCACAAATGCATATTCAGTTGTGTGTGTTGGTGGCAGCATCCCATTATTGTAAAGCTTTGTAGATCTATCAATCGGAGTCAAGGTTGATTAGCAAATCCTTTGGGGGGATCATCCGGGTATGCAGAGAGGGGGTAACAACAACAAACATATAATCACCACCTGAGTGAATTCACAAACCATAAAGGCAAAGCCTACAATAGGTAGTAGCACAATACACCTATTGGGAAAAGGACAAGTAAGTATTGCCATACCTTCAAAAAGAGAAGAATCACCACGCATAAGCCAAGCCATAGCCCATGGAGCGTATTCTTTTTTAGAGAAGAATGGTACCTTAGTGCACTATGAGGTTGAGCCACTCACCTAATTAGAGGGAAAATGGTACATTAATGAAGATGCAGAATCACCACATAGAGAGAAAGATAAGATAGAGATACGCGATATATCCGCAATACGATGAGCAGCAGGTCTCGATAACTACATGTCAAAGAGAAAGGAATTTTTTTTTGGCTATATTAAAGTGGCCATACCTAAGTAATAAATGTGAAAACCTACCAAGAGAAGGGTCATTTCCACTTAGTGGAAGACAGCCAAGAAATGGGCCCCCGAGGGTGAAGTGCTAGCTTAATCATTCCAATACAATCTCCTAATCAGCTCCAAAAATGATAGCATGAGACAAATTCAATCATAGAGGCCAGTGCACAATAAAGACTCATGGTTATCACCCACCATTACCTCCATAGAGGAGATTAAAAGAATCATGGTAAACATCCACATGACACTATATTTATTAGTTCCATTATGCATATCATAAGCCAGAATCACCCATAGAAGGACGTGAAAAATAATGACCCAAGGTATTCACCTATCAAACAATAAAACCATCAACTTAATCAAAAGTTCAAGTAGCAACCCCAATAAATCAAGTATAAGTGTGAGTGTAGCTAGATGTAGCAATTATAGTCAGATGAAGTGACTGTGTGTGTGTGTATTATTTTAGTTGGCTATGTGGGAGCATGCGCTCTCTCTCTCTCTCTCTCTCTCTCTCTCTCTCTCTCTCTCTCTCTCTCTCTCTCTCTCTCTCTCTCTCTCTCTCTCTCTCTCTCTCTCTCATACGCACACACACATGTCTTTGGCTCTCTGGGAGCTTGAAGTAGCCCTCACTCCCTCATCCCCCATAAACCACCACCTTTTGCCTTGTTGTTTTCCCTCTTAGAATTCAGCGGACAAGGGAGAGACATCATGTGTTACACTTTCTTGTCCCCCATATATTTCGTTTCCTAGACATGATGACAAAAAGGGTCTTGAACCCCCTACCTAGACTTGTAGGCGGCTTAACTTTGCGAGGGAGGAGAGTACTTGCCCCTCATATCCCTTTCTTACTAGTCTCACCAACCATACATGCACACATTCTTATTGACCTTTGCCTACCCACACAAAGCCTATAGCATTTCTTACATGGTCTCCCTTCCACACAACTTTCTAGTACAAAAGATGATGTAGCCCTTGGTCTACCTTGTCTCTAAGCTTTTTCCCAAACCTTGCATTCACAAAGGTGGGAAGGAGGGCCTAGCATGACATGACACTGACCACTCATGTTGTCGTTCTTCATTGGTCTGATTTATTGAGGGTGCAATCTTTGTGACTAATGGTGCATAACATGCATACATTTCATTTTGTGTGCTTGTGTGCTTGTGTGCTTGTGTGTGTGTGTGTGTGTGTGTGTGTGTGTGTGTGTGTGTGTGTGTGTGTGTGTGTGTGTGTGTGTGTGTGTGTGTGTGTGTGTGTGTGTTGGGAAGGTCTTACCATATGAAATGGTTGTGTCTAGTCCTATACATATTGTGCTTCCATACACGGATATCAGGTACATTTCAAGATGGTCTTCATGTGATTTATACAAATCAGAATGTGTAATCATGTGTGCTAGTTGAAGGTCAATTTTTTGTCTTACCATATGAAATGGTTGTATCTATCTAGTCCTATACATATTGTGCTTCCATACACGGATATCAGGTACATTTCAAGATGGTTCATGTGATTTATACATATCAGAATGTGTAATCATGTGTGCTAGTTGAAGGTCAATTTTTTGTGAGAAACTAGAAAAAGAATCACCGAAATATGTTATCTTTACAATTTGTGTGTATTCTGCTCTATATTTGTGGGAAAATAGCACTTATTTTGTGAATGACCGTGTGGACGGCCTCTAGGACTCTTGTCTTTGGATGCTTGGAATGAGGGCTTGAGCTTGAGCTTGACGTTTGGCATCCAAGTGAGACACCATCCTTGCGAACCCGAAAGGGATCCAAAAGCATATACCAAAAAGCTTCGCGTCCGCCTGTGTGCAGTAAAATGCCATGCATGATCTCTTGCTTGTGGACCTGGCTCCACAACTCATAAGCCGATTCAATCAACGAATACGTTTGATTGCACTCGAAAAGTGGTGTGTGTGAAGTCAGCCTCGTGGGAATAGGGTCATGTGGACCCGACCACAATCTTAACCATAATTTTTCGTCAACTAGAGATTCGCCCAAGTTGCACACCATGGAAACTACAAATTGAGCACTAGACCTCTTGACACCCTCCACAAATGGGGTCAATCCACTAGGCCATCAAGCTTGGTGGACTTGCTTGTGGGAGTATTCTTAAAATAGGATATAATAGGCCAAATTAGCAAGAGCTCACACACAAACACACACACACACCTAGAATTGTGGTGTAATTCAGAGGTCAAAATCAATGGTTAAGGACTCATTTTGAGGCTTGATCAGAGGGCTCTACACACACACAAATCACACTTCAAAATAGAGCTTGCACAAAGAGTAATTGGAGAATTAAAGTGACACAAAATCTAGACTAAATGCAAGGGGTTAAATGAAATGAAGTTTAATAATTGATTAATTGGGTAAGGAAAGAGACTCCCCAATTAATCTAGCATGTAAATGATGCATTCTAACCAAAAATTATGCACATACACACAATTATCAAAGCATCGCTAATCAAAGGCTCAATAATCAAGAAGGGTAGTGGCTCATTGGTATTGCCAAGAACGTGCCCAAGCTTAACTAGTGATGCTAGTGATTAGGGAGAGGGATTATTAGGAGAGAAAATTGATTATGCCTAGGTATGAATCGTTGGCTCTGATACCACTTGATGGGTTAGTTGCAAAAGCTTGCTCCCTAATCATTAAAGGCTTAGCATTAGGCTATGGTGGATGAAGCCTTAGCTTGACCATGGTGTTAGGATTAGGGTTAAAGAGATGGAGGTTAGGGTTAGGTTGTGCCAAGAGCAATAGCATAAAGAGAGAGAGAGAGAGAGAGAGAGAGAGAGAGAGAGTATAGACACAATGATAATGCTCAAAGCGCAATGCTTCATTAGAAAATAGCCTCTTAAATAGGATTTTTGCTTTGCAATCATTGGCTAGAGAGGCTGCATCCTCTTGCTATTGGACCATGTCATCATTTATCTCTTTCTAGCTGGCTAGAGGGCTTTCCCACATGGTGCCACAAGTTGGGCTTACCCTAAAAATCTTTACAACCAAATGTCATTCCATCCATGACCAGGTCTTATCAATGGTTGTCCATACTCCTATATAGTCACCCTGTATGCCTCAAAAGAGATGCCATCATGACTGCATACATACCCCAACTTAGGAAACATCTCCTTGTATTCTTGAGTATATGCATCAAGGCCTCACAACACAACTTCCCAAGGCCCATCACATAATGGAGTATCAATACTCTAAAACTCCACATATTTGCTCTTGTTACAACCAACAAGCCTCAAGAGATCTTCCAAGACTCGCTGACAAAGGGCATACGCTAACCCAAAGAACCAAGATGATTCATTGATATCAAGCTCTTTGAAAACATGGGTACCTGTCTAACATCTTCAACACAAATGAACAACCATGATGAAATGCCAAATGGACTTCTCCCAGACCTACAACCTCATATGATTGATCACCTAATGCGAACAAGCCCTTTCTCATGGCATCATATGATACAAATGTTGATGAGTGAGCAATGTGGAAGGGATGCAAGGGTTGAGATATTAGGGTTTCAAGAGGATAGAGAGAGAGAGAGGTTTTGGTGGAGCTTCTTCTCACACTATGTATGAGCCCTCTTATTGTTCTATATTATCAATAAGAAAGAATGAGATTAGGGTTGGTGAGCGATTAACCTGTGATGGTAGCCTAATCGCCTTATCCCCAACAACCTCCCACTTCAAAGCCAATGTGCCAATAAGTGGAGAGAAGGGGTGAGTAGAGAATGATGGCTCTACTTATAATACCCATCAAGTCATGACAGTATGCATTATGCTTAGGAGGTAAACCCTTCGTGAGAAGGTCAGCAGGGTTTTCATGTGTGTGTACATTGACAAGCTGGATGCACTTTTCCTCAAGCATCTCTCAAATGAAATCTTTGTTTGTATTCGCATGAAACACAGGATTTTGTGCTAGTTCAATAGATTGTCACAACGCAATATCAAAATCCGAGCATTAATGCCCAAATCTCCCAATAGAAGAGCAAGCCAAATAGATTCTTTGCAATCTTTAGAGGCGGCAACATGTTTTGACTCAGTGGTTGATTGAGCAATGAAATCTTGCAAACGAGATCTCCATGATATTGCACCCACAACAAATGTGAAAACTTAGCCACTAGTGCACCTTTTATTGTCCACATTCCTTGCATAAATCAGCATCTCTGTATCCTTTCACACATGAATCCTTGCTCCCAAAGCATAAGCATTTGTCCTTTGTACCACTCAAATATCTCATCACTCCTTTCACTACCTCTCAATGCTTCTTACTAGGATTAGACAGGTATTTTTTGACTAGTCCCACTGCAAATACAATGTCTGGGCACGTAGCAATCATGGCATACATCAAGCTACCAATAAGCTACCAACAATAGATGCATAAGGAACCTTGGCTATTTCAACCTTTCCCCCCTCTAATTTAGGACAATCAATTTGGCTAAGTTTTACATATGGAGGTAACAGGCTATTGGATACCTTCCCCCTCTCCATATTATAACATTGAAGTACCTTGGAAATGTACTCATTTTGAGATAAGAAAAGCATTTTCTTGCTCCTATCTTTGATAATCCTTGTACCAAGAAAGTGATTGGCTTCTCCTAAATCCTTCATATCAAAGTTCTTGTGCATCTTTGATTTTAATGCATGTATCTTTGATTTTACTTTTTCTAGCGATAAGCATGTCATCTACATACAAGATCAATACCAAAATACTACCATCTATAGCCTTTTTAATGTAGAGGCAATGATCTTTGTCACTCCTTCTAAAACCTTGAGACCTCATAGAAGCATCAAACTTATGATACCATTGATGGGATCCTGTTTTATCCCATAGAAAAAGGTTATTGCATATAAACATCTTCATGAAGATCCCCATGCAAGAATGCCGTTTTGACATCCATTTGAACAAGTTCCATATCCTTAATCACTACCAATGCAAGCACTAAGCAAAGAGTGTTCTCAACCAAATGGACTCTACAAGGTGAAATCTAATTGTAGAGTCAGCTAATGCACCCAAATCGTTGTAATCATTGTTAGACGACATAGACTTATCTTTCCATGACTTTCTATGTAAAAGGATCATCAAGTAATGCGTAGTCAATGCATCAAGCATGCACTCTCTCAACGTCAAGAAGTTTGTACCATCAAACTTTAAAGAGCCCCAAATCTAACATAATGTTGATCAACACAAACGTCAATAAGTTGCACGCAATACAGTTAGTCAGAATGCTCCAAAAATGGCTCCAAATGTAGCCACAAATTGTATGAACTCGTGCTACTCAAATCAGTTTATAAGAGGGTTCTCAACAACAAAACATTACCAAATGTAGCGCATATTCCATAAATCAATATCGACAACATAGCTGACATTGAGGAAAATACACAAAGATGCATCTTGCCATAAAGTATGAACATAGGCACAAATCACATTTGTATGTCAAAACATATCCAAACATCGAGTATGCCAAGGAATCTCTCACAATTGAGCATATATAAGAGCATGAGCATGGACATGTCACAAAACCCCATTTGGATATGTATCAACTCAAAGTTCACATCCAAAATCAGCACTTGCATACACAAATGCAAGCTTAAACAACTCTCAAAGTACTTGATGGCACTTGGGTACTTAGGTATCTACAAGTCTTTTGCTTAGCTACTCAAAACTTTTGAACTTTTCAATCTTAAGAGCAGACTTTGCTCAAAATTTCCAAATCAAAGAGGTCTCACACTTACAACTCTTGAAAATTCTCAACAAAGAATTTTTCAATGAAAAAACACACCTGCTTGCATCTTTTTATGGAGTTGCATACTTGGAAAAAAACTAAAGCTATATAAAAATTGACTAAGAATGTATACTCAGCTGACAGTCTTAACACACAAGGGGCATAATATATTCATCAAAACTAATTGCTATGAAGAGAACAATTTTTGACTTTCATAGAGAAAGTAGAATTGGTCCTTATAGCAAGTAAGATATAGGCCTCTACTATAGCAACACTTGCAAAAGATGAAAGTACCAACGTTCAAGTTCCATGAGAGAGACGCAAGTGAAAAACGAATTGACAAGAAAATTGCAAGAGCTTAAGCTTACACACAACCATCAATGTTATGTAGATATATGCGACATCATCCATACTTATGGCATTCAAGAATTAAATACATTCACATCAGCCTCATTGTAAATAGCAAGGGGTTGGGTCAACATCACCTATTGCTAGCCCATGATCAGTGGCCAACTTATGGACATAGAGCAACCAGCAATGAGCTTAGGTACTTTGTTGATGTCAAGATTCTAGATGACACCATGGAGGATTCACCAAGTTGTCTTTAAGGGACCAAAGGCACGTTATACCACCATGGTCATAGAAGAGAGTCTTATTAGATACTTTTTGCATTAGCAATGAGCAACCATGGCAACTCATAGTAGCCTCCATCTCCAATTATGTACCCCCTTAAATTATATCAAACCCATTCAAAACTTGGGAAGCTTGAGCTAACAAAAGAAGGAAAATAATCGCAACACCCTCTTATCATTTGTACTCTAAAAAATGCATGGTGCTAACCACAATTCCTTGTAGATTCATGGAGTATTGAGACCCTTTCTATCATGCCAATAACTACTTAGCTCATTAATTGAGGTATGTATTCAAATATGTACTCAATCATTGGTACACAAAAATCAGATAACAATTAGGAAATCCTTGAGCTTCTTTCGTCCCAACCTTTGACGGCTTGCATTTCCAATGGGGTAGATGGCCACTTGATAAATTGATTCATGTGTTGAAGAAGAGCATCAACAAAAGCATCCACTATCATGTTGGCAGGTGATATTCCATATCCCAAAAGCTTGAATATTCTTCTGTGAGAGGTCCCTGTAGCCAGTCTCATCAATGCAATAGCAATTTTGTGATCAATATTGAAGGCTTGCCCATGTACACATAATAATGGCACTGAAATCTTTGGGGATCACTACAATAAAAAATTGTATATCACATGGGTTAGGGATTATTTTTTCACATTTTCACATACATAAGGGTGTCCAAAATATGATCTTGAAAAAAAATTACAGATTGAATAGGAAAAGGCTCTCTTTTATAAAAGGTGCAACGGCTATGGCAAATGCCTCCTATGAGGATCCATGGTGTAGATGGAGAGCATGCGGGGAAGATGAATGAGAGAGAGAGAGAGAGAGAGAGAGAGAGAGAGAGAGAGAGAGAGAGAGAAATGAGCAGATTTAGACACAAAAATAACGCTATATTGATTTGTTAAAGAAGCTTTACATATATAGAGTTAAAAATTTCCATGCAAAACTCCACTAAAATTGATGGTATTAACTGCATGCCTTAAGAGCAGTTTCCCACGGGCTTAGACTTAATTGGATCAGGGCTTGGAAACCCAACAATCCCCACATCAAGCCTAAACTAGACTCAACGCTCTCATGACATAGAGTTTTAGCTTTACTCTTAACCATGAGTTTGTGGTATACTCATAAATCGTGAGTTTTAGGTGTGCTCACAACCAAGGGTTTTGGTATGTCCATAACTTGGTGCTATGACAATGAACCCCCCTTCAAACACATAGGGTGTAGGTCAAAGTAGCTACCAACATATGGAGGTTTTAGTTTACTTCCAAACCTTGGGTTTAGATTTACCCAATAACCTCATGAGACGTGGTTTACAACAAGGACTTGAACCAAAAAGATTTTAGGAGGTCTTACCACTTATGTATGGTAGTGTCTATAACCTGTACAGTTTATTGGACATGGCAATAATTGACAACGGATAGGCTAAAACAAAGCTTTGACCGAAAATATGTAAGTGTGTTGACAACAGACAAACCCATAAATCTATGACATTGAACAAGAAAAAACAATTTTTTGTACTCTTTGTTGATGTACTAAGTGCTTGAAGCAAACTGTTGGATGATTCTTCACTTGCTGTCTTTCTTGATAAGCTTTGATTTTGGAGTCACCCTTTGGCTTCTCTTTGGTATCAATATCCAAAAATGAGTTGTTGACCAGCTGATCAAATTCAACATTAATATTCTTACCATCATCATTAGACTGTTTCTTTTCCAATGTATCAACCGCTGCATAATCCTCATCCCTCAAAAAATCCTCCATGGTGTAGTAGTAGGTGTTTTGATTTGCACCAAAGGACCGCCTCTTTGCCAAGTACAACTTCATTGCCAAGGGTGTTACCATGTACATGTGGTAGTGATGTGTGTGAACATACCTAGGACCGTCGGGACTTTTTTTTCCTCTCTAGAAGTTCCCCCCCCCCCCCTCCCCCCCACGTGCATTGTATATACACCCATCACTCTAGAGCTATCTATCTTTCCATTTCACACTAATTAATACTCTCTCTGTTGTGTGCCTTGAGCTTCCTTTGTCTTCTCCAAGTTGTGTGTGTTTCCTTGCAACCCTAATTCCAACAATTGATATTAGAGCAAGTCGTGTCCTCTCGAGCTTAGTCAACAGCAGCTCCAACACACGCCTGCTTACTTTCTCCATTTTTATGAGCTTTGGCGAGCATCAATAGAGGTTTATAAACACTTCGGGAGTTCTCATAGAGCTTGGTCTAGTCAAATTTTTTGCTCGAGCTCGTTTTGGCCTCCGTTGCCACTACAGGCAGTGCTGCACAAGTAATTTTGTCATTTTGTGCAGAATTTTTGTCAGTGATGTTTTTTGCATAACAAGATCCTTACAATCTACTATGGTTTCTGCTATATAGCACGTGTTGTTCTCGCTTTTTTAACCTCTTTTTTGGCAATTTTTGAAGGTGCCGCAAGAAGCGTGTGCGAGTGCAACTACGAGAGCAGAGAGAGAGAAGGAGACCTGCTTTGGGTGGAGCGCACAGCAACGTAATCCTGTTGTAGCTCCTTATTCTATTGTATTAAAGAATGAGTGTATAATGGTTAAGTTAGTAGATGGGTTAGTAGTAAGTGGGATGTCCGGCTAGTTGGCTTGGATCCCGACAAACTCCCACTTGAAGGCCAACGCAGCCCAAGTGACCTGGTATGTACAACCGTGAAGCAATCTAGTGGCCTCAACCTATACCCATCAATTCACTGCAATGTGTAAACTGCTCCAAAGCTAAGCCTTTTGTCAAAGCATCTGTTGGGTTGTCGTTAGTGTGTACCTTGACCAAATCAATGAGCTTTGTGGCCAAGAATCTCTCATGAGATGATACCTGACTTCAATGTGTTTCGATTTGAGTGAAACACGGGATTCTTTGCCAATGCAAGAGCACTCGAACTATCACAATATATCACTGGAGTCTCATCAATGCCAAGATTTCTGACTAAGTGAGACAACCATACAGCCTCTTTACTTGCATCCGACAATGCAATGTACTCTGCTTCCGTAGTGGAAGACGACGTACAATCTTGAAGACATGACCTCCAAGATACTCCTGCTCCAGCAAATATGAAGACATAGCCAGCTGTCGATCTCCTGTTGTCAACACAACCCGTAAAGTCTGCATCCGCATAACCCACGATGGATGCATCACTATTCTCGAAGCGCAAACACCTGTCGACCGTACCTTTGAGGTACTCAAGAATGTGCTTCACTGCTTCCCAATGCTTGCTGCCAGGATTTGCCATATATCGGCTCATCACTCCCACTGCAAAAGCAATGTCTGGCCTTGTGGCTAACATAGCATACATGAGACTGCCCACTGCCGATGAATATGGTACCTTAGCCATTTCAGCTCGCTCAACATCAGATTTGGGTGCATCTTCCTTGCTAAGTTTCAAGAATGCCTGCATTGGGGTACTCAATGCTTTCCCCCCCTGCATATTGAAACGCTGCAAAACTTTCTCAATGTATGTTTCCTGAGATAACTCAAGAATACAACGTTTGCGATTTCTTTTGATTCGCATGCGAAGAAAGTGTGTAGCATCCCCCAAATCTTTCATTGCAAAATTATTGCTAAGTGTTTTCTTCAAGTTGGCAATTTTCGCAATGGATTTCCCAGTTATAAGCATGTCATCAACATACAAAACTAGAATGATCATCGAGCCATCATCTAGCTTTCTTGTGTACAAGCAGTAATCCTCTTTGCTCCTTTTATATCCTTGAGACCTCATACATGCATCAAATTTATAATACCACTGCCTTGAATCCTGCTTTAAGCCATAAAGTGCCTTTTTGAGCTTACATACTAGCTCCTCACGAGATGCGTTCTTCTGAACAAACCCTTCAGGCTGCTACATGTAAACATCCTCATCAAGACCCCCGTGAAGAAATGTTGTCTTCACATCCATTTGGACAAGTTCCATGTCCTCAATCACTACAAGACCAAGTTCTAAGCGTTGTCATCTTGACCACAGGTGAGAAGATTTCATCAAAATTGACTCCCTTTTGCTGTTTGAACCCTTTGGCTACAAATCTAGCCTTGTACTTTGGATTTGGATCACCTGAGGTAAATTTCTTCTTGTAAACCCATTTGCAAGGTAAAGCTTTTGCATCATTTGGCAGTCCTACCAAGTCCCAAGTGTCATTAGCTAGAATCGAGTTATACTCAGATTCCATAGTCTGCTTCCACTTCACCACATCATCCGTCATCATGGCTTCTTGGTAGCAGCTTGGCTCACCGCAATCAGTCAACATGATGTAATCAAGACCTGGCTCGAAACACGTAGGTGGATGAGAGACTCTAGTAGACCATCTCACTCCTTGACCATTGCTATCCGCTCCCTCTGGAGCATTGCTAGTGGAAGGTACATCACTAGCCCGCTGAGTTGATTTCATTGTCTCTCAGGTATCATCCTCAAACATGACTCTCCAAATCTCTATTTCCTTGATAGGTTGTTTATGCATCTTTGACTCATTGAAGATCACATCTAAACTATGATGAGTCGACGAGATTTCGGGTGACAGAGACGATATCCCATCTCTTTATCTGCACCATATCCAATGAAAATACATTTGTGTGACTTTGGCTCTAACTCCTGTCGAAGTTGTTTAAGCACGTGAGCATAAGCTTCACAACCAAAAACACGTAGATGGTCATAGTGGGACTTACGTTTAGACCATAACTCTTCTGGAATCTCATAATTCAATGGTGTACTAAGCGAACGATTTATAATGTGCACTGTAGTCAAGATGGCTTCTGCCCAAAAGCCTTGTGTGAGATTTGCTCTAAAAAGCATAGCTGCGACTCTTTCTGAATCGTACAATTCATGCACTCGGCAACTCCATTCTGAGCTGGTGTGTATGGTGCAGTAAACTGCCTTTTAATCCCCCTTTTAGCACAAAAATTGTCAAACTCCTTAGCAACATACTCTCCATTGTTGTTAGCGCAACCTCTTGAGTTTCTTGCCAGACTAATTCTCAACCAGTGCTAAAAATTTGTGGAACACAGGAAGAACTTGATCCTTATGTTTCAAAGGATATGCCCACACCTTTCGAGTAGAGTCATCTATGAATGTCACAAAATAGTTGGACCCCCCTAGAGATTTGGTTGACATAGGACCACAAACATCACTATGTACTAAATCTAGAGGTTCAGCTCGCTTTTGACCCAATGGTAAGTGCACGGACCTAATCTGTTTGCCATAGATACAGTGCTCACAAACAGGAAAGTCAACATAAGACAAGACACGTAAGTAGCCAAAACAAGTCAGAGTTCTCATTCCGTTTTGGCTAATATGACCTAGCCGGCAATGCCACAACTCAGTAGACGGCAGCTTGACTATAGATATGTAATCATGACCAACATCTAACACATACATGGAATACAAGGTACCATGCTTCTGATCTCTGAGTACAACAAAATTACCTTTGCGTACTATCCACGAACCATTGCCAAATGTGGTGTTGTAGCCCAAATCATCAAGCTGACCAACAGAAATCAAGCTTTTAGTCAACTTGGGCACATGTCTGACATTACATAAAGTAAAGTGCGTGCCATTCCCTAGATGCAATTTGACGTTTCCGACACCCTCAATGTCTAGTTCATAAGCATCACCAAGTCTCAATTTGCCACAAGAGTGAGAATAAGTAGAGAACCACTCTCTATGTGGTGTCACATGGAAACTCGCACCAGAATCTACTATCCAATTCTGTGCATATTGCACATCTTTTGTAACAAGAGCCTCGACAGGTAGATCTGCTGTGAAGACCAATACGTCAGAGGTAAGTGGCATAACAACCACTTGAAGAGTCTCTACAATAGGAGCATTTGAAGACTCTAGCACATTGATCTCCTCTAACTTTGTGTTGCCCTTGTTTGAATCATCAGACGTAGAAGTGTCACCGGATTGTTTATCTTTATTGCTTTGCTGCAATATCCTGCAATACTTCTTCAAATGCCCTTTTTTATGGCAGTGATAGCACTTGACATTACATATAGAACCCCGAGACTTACTGCGTGAGCCCCCACGTTCCTTGCTTTTGGCACGACTTTGAGTGCGATCCCTCTGTCTATCACTAGCAACATACGCATCACCATCCTTCTTGCCTTCGAGAGATTTCCTGCGAATGTCCTTGGTAAACAAACTCCCAAGGACGTCATTGTACACTAGACCGATACCAGGTGCTAAGTTGCTAATCACAGTATAGATGGTATCCCAAGATGAGGGTAAACTGCATAGCAAGAAGATACATTTGATTTCCTCATCGAAGACCAAACCCTGAGTGGTCAACTGAGTGAAAATGATATTGAATTCATTAATGTGAGTAGAAATAGTGCCCTCTTCCTTCATACGAAGGTCAAACAGCTTCTTCATCAAGAAAACCTTATTAGTGGCACTTTTGTTCTCATAACTAGAACACAACTTATCCCATACATCTCTAGCAGTCCTTTCTCCAACTATAGTAAAGTACACAGATTCGGCCAAATGCAAACGGAGGGTAGATTTGGCTTTAGCATCATGTTTCTCCCACTCAACATCTATATACTCGCCCTCTGGGCGCTCCATGATAGGATCCAGCTGGCCTTTTTGTATAAGAACATCTTGAATCTGATCTTTCCAGATAGAAAAATTCGTCCCATCAAATTTCCAGATATTGTAAATATCCTTTTCACTGCTAGATGACATGGCTACAAGCTAAAGATAATATGGAGATAAACACTGGTAATTCTGGGAAAAATTCGGTAGAGTTTCCCCATAAAAACTGACAGAAGCTCAATCCAAAACTGTCACAAGAGATCAGTAACGCTTCAAAAGTAATGCTCTCAGAGCATAAGATAGGCGCATCAACCACTAACTGTGCATAAAAAGTCAAAAGCTTACCCAAGACTGCCAACACAGCGTCAAATGCACCTAGCCCTCTCTATACATGTCTTATGGCGAGGCCACGAAAAAAGGGGTAAACCAGCAACCTGTATCACCGAAAGGATCTCAACATTCGAGAATCCCCCAACTCAAGAAAACCTCATGCTATCGACCCTCACAAAAGGTTATGCAGACAAGAAACCAGCCCAGTCTCAGAAAAGGCCTCCAAACCGAGTCTTAGAAACGGTCAGGACTGCCAGAAACAAGCCAAATCGGCTCCACAAAAGGTACATATGGTAGTTTCTACAACTCAACGTACATCCACTATCAACAATACTGCAAGGTGCAGTATACGCGCTCAAAAAGGTGCCAAACAAAATGTGCAAGCAGTAAACAAATCCCTGCGGGGAGTAAAACCGCTCTCAAAAGAGCTCAAGCACTATCAAAAGTGCCAAAACAATGCATATGTGCATCAAGTACTCCCACTAAAATCTGTGCTGATGCAAAACATTGCAACCTGTAAGAAACCTGGATGTCCTGTATGTATGCAAGAACCTGTGAGGAGATAGATGCCTAAAAAACCCGAGACAATGTCGATGCCAAAAAGTGCTCCTAATCAGCCCATAAACACCGTCTCAATATCACATAATAGCCATAAAATGGCTATATACAATCTCAAAATAGTCTCTGAACAACTTGTACATGTGTCCTGTACCCATGTATCTCTATCTGTAGCAAAAGTGGAGTTGAAAAATACAACTCCTGAAGCGTAGCTCGGATGAAGCTTTCGACTACATAAACAGGTTCGAAAGGGGGTTAAATTGCAGGACTCCTACTGGAAACGCTCTCAGAACACTGAATTTGCCGATGCCAAAATCAAAAACCTGTTTGCACTTTTGAAAGTGCGCGCGCGGAATCACAAGCAAAAACCCTGCTCTGATACCAGTTGAAGGTGCCGCGGGAAGCATGTGCGAGTGCAACTACGAGAGCACACATACACACACACACACACACACACACACACACACACACACACACACACACACACACACACACACACACACACACACACACACACACACAGAGATTCTTCGGGTGGAGCAGACAGCAACGTAATCCTTTTGCAACTCCTTATTCTGTTGTATTAAAGAATAAGTGTATAATGGTCAAGTTAACTGATGGGTTAGTAGTAAGTGGGATGTCCGGCCAGTTGGCCTGTATCCCAACAGTTTTCACGTCAGGTGCAACATTTGCCATGGATGACAACAACACAGATATGTTCAATATTGGATGGGGACAATTACCCTATATGTGTGCTTATATGATGCAACATGTCCTTGTGTTAAAGGGTGTTTGGAATATTCTGCAGGGCATTGATGTACGTCCTAAGGATGTAGGCGATGTTGAGGATGTTGCAAGTTTTGGCGACAAGATTGATGCTGCCAGAGTTGTTTTGCCTACGATTGAGCAAGCTCGTTGGGATGTAAAAGATGCGTAGGCCCATGCATTGATTGTGTTGTCTGTGAAGTGCACTATTACTCCTCACATTCGTTCGATGAAATCTATAAAACAAGCTTGGGATATTCTGACTGGTTTTTATGCAAGTCGCAATGAGGCAAAAATTGCATTGCTACGTAAAGAGCTGGAGTCAAAGATTATGCATGAGGAAGATGATATGGACACTTTTCTTGCCGGTGTCAAGGATATCAATGAGCAACTTATTTTAGCAGGCAAAACCATTTCTAACAGTTTCCTTGTGCGGGCTATCCTTGATGCTTTGCCAGATTCTTACCAGACTTTTGCTAGTACTTGGAGACTTATGACCCAAGGAAATCCAAAAGTTGTCAAGTTTGATGCATTATGCACGTTGCTGTTGCAACAGTCACTTTCCAGAAAAAAAGGACTAGATAGTGTGCGGTTGAATAGGCCTTTATTCCTGCTCAAAGAAAAGGTGGTAACACCAATGTAGCCACTTCTCACGGTACTTCTACGAGTGGTAAATCACATGTTCCTAATGCTTTCACTAGCAGCAATTCGTATGGGAATTCTGGTGAAAGGAAAAAAAGAAGATGCGTTGCCATTATTGTAAAGCTAATGATCATTTGATCAAGCAATGTCCTAAGTTGAAGGCCAAAGAGGCTAAGAAGAAAGAAGTTGGTTCCACTACAAATACTGATTCCACTAAAAATGCAGCTATTGTTGAGTCTTCTGTGAAAGGAGACATTGATGTTGATGTTGATGCAAAATGGGCTTTTAGTACAAAGTGCACTTATGATCCTTTTGTCCATGATGCATGCGTGCATGTTGCTGCAGATTCACATGTATGGTATTTTGACAGTGGTGCTGCAAAGCACATTAGCTCACATCGTGATTTGTTAACCTCTCTTAATTATGTCCTCATGAGAATCCAATCACTTGTGCCATCAATGCCTCTTATCTGGTTCAAGGAGTTGGAAAGATTGTGCTTACTGCTACAAATGGAAGTTCTTTCACACTTTTTGATGCATTGTATGTACTTGGGATCAAGAAGAATCTTTTGTTTGTATCCGCACTTGCTAGACTTGGTCTTGTAGTCAAATTTGTGGATGACAGATGTAAAATACATGATCTCAGTTTTGGTGATGAAATTGTTGCATTTGGCATTTTATGCCATGGGCTATATAAGCTCACTTTGTACGACAAGTGTGGGCAAAATTTTGTAAATGCAATTATTGATTCTAAGGCTATTTTAGATGCAAAACTTTGGCATGCACGTTTTGGGCATCTGAATCTTTCTAGTTTGCTGCGTTTGTAGAAATCTGATATGGTTGCTTCTTTTTCGCCTCTTGAAGCACCTGTCAAAATGTTGTATTTTGGGTAAGATGCGGCATTCGAAGTTTCCAAAGGATGGTTCAGTTAGGGCCACATGCAGGTTGCAGCTTGTGCATAGCGATGTTTGTGGGCCCATGCAACTCCGTCCTTGGGCAATTACCTTTACTTCGTGAGTTTCATTGATGATTACTCCAGGCATGCATGCGTGTATCCGCTTAAGGCAAAGTCCAAAGTGTTTTTGTGCTTCAAGCAATTTATGGCTATGTCTGAAAATGTCTCAAAATGTACTATGGGCACCCTTTGTTCCGATCGAGGGGGGGAGTATATGTCTCATAAATTTAATACCTTTCTAGCTAGTCAAGGGATAAAACACCAATGTATAGTTCCGTGTACACCTCAGCAAAATGGTGTTGCTGAGAGGAAAAGCAGGTCTCTTACGGAAATGCCAAGATGTATGGTCAAAAGTCAAGCTTTGCCACATTCGTTTTGTCTCGAGGCCATTATGTGTGCCACTTATGTACTTAACAGGTATCCTACAAAAGCTTCGTAGTCTATGACTCCTTATGAAGCATGGCATGATAGAAAGCCTTCTATTGAGCACATGAGTGTTTTTGGTTGTTTGGCATATGCTTTGGTGCCACAAACGCAGTGTAAAAAATTAGATGATAAGGCTGTCAAATGTTTTTTTGTTGGTTATAGTGATGAAAGAAAAGGTTACAGGTTGTATCATCTGCAAACAAAGCGTATCTTGGTTTCATGGGATGTGTTTCTCGAAGATTCAGTTTAGCCTTTGTTGTCATGTACTAGAGACAATAATGTAAGCTCATAGGACATGTATGATAGTTTGTTGCCTCTTTTCAGTGGTGGAAGTTCAAATGTAAATTCCAATGAGGCAAATGTACACCCTCCTATGGGGGTTTTTGAAAAAATATTATAGATAAGCTATTACTGATGCAGACGTACATGATGTACTTGATGAGGAAAGGGCTGAGAATGAGCAGGTGAGAGGTATGCCTAAACGGCTGGTGCATACTTTGCATGACAGTAAATTGGATGCACCTTTGTCTAGTCATACTCATTCAGGTTCTCACCATGCATTAGATTGTTATGCTTTGTCTGTGTCAAGTTTATATGATGTTGAGGAACCTCTATCTTTTGATGAAGCACAGAATTCAAAAAATTGGATGGCTGCCATGAAATCAAAATATGATGCATTTTTAGAAAATTACACATGGACTTTATGTGAGTTTCCTCCTGGCAAAAAGGCCATTGGTCCAAAGTGGGTTTACAAGTTGAAACGCAAGCCAGATGGTGAGATTGATCGCTATAAGGCTCGGCTTGTTGCAAAGAGTTATACACACAGAAAAGGCATAGATTATGAAGAGGCTTTTGTTTCCACTTGTCATATGACTACTGTGCATTTTCTATGTGCATTGGCAGCTCATTTTGGTTGCGATGTACATCAATCGGACATTGTTACTGCTTTCTTGAATGGTGACATATTTGAGGAAGTTTATGTAATGCACCCCCGTGGTTTTGTCAAGAAAGGACAAGAGGATAAAGTGTGCAGACGTAAGAAAGCTTTGTATGGGTTGAAGCAATCTCCTCGTGCTTGGTATGAGAAAACTGACACTCATTTGGTCAAACGAGGCTTTTGTAACAGTCCAACATAATGCATGTAAAGCGTGAGGGTGCTATACTTTTCATTGTGGTTCTCTATGTGGATGATTTGCTGGATCACTGGACCAAATATGAGAGACATATTGCTGAATTTAAGGCTGATTTGAATGCTACTTTCAAGATGAAAGATTTGGGGCTATTGCATTATTACTTGGGCATACAATTTAAGCGGTATGATGGTGGTATTGCCTTGTGTTAGACAAGTTATATGGAGACATTGCTATGTAAGTTTGGACTTGAGGATTGCAAACCTATTGCCACTCCCATGGAAACAGGTTTGAAATTGAGTCTTCATGATCCTGTCGATGTCACCCTTTACCAAACTGTTGTTGGCTACCTTATTTATGTCTACAACGCGAGGTTGGATATTCAGTTTTGCAGTCTCATAGGTCAACAGATTCATGCATAGCCCAGGGTCTAAGCATTGGCAAGCTATCAAGAGGATTTTTTGCTACTTGAGTGACACTTTACATCTTGGCTTGTTTTATCCCAAGGGGGGATCATTGCCGCCAGACTTACATGCTTTTTCAGACTTAGATTGGGCTGGTTGTTTTGACACGCGAGTGTCCACAAGTGGTTTTTGTTTCATGATCGACAATTCATGTATCTCATGGTTGAGCAAGAAGCAACCTATTGTGTGCTACCATATACATGTGGTAGTGATGTGTATGAACACACTTACGACCGCAAGGGCATTTTTTCCCTCACTGGGAGGTTTTTCCCACGTGCATTGTATATACACCCATCACTCTAGGGATATCTTATCTTTCCATTGCACACTAAGCAATACACTCTCTGTTGTGTGCCTTGAGCTTCCCTCATCTTCTCCAAGCTTGGTGCGTTTTCCTGCAACCCTAATTCCAACACTGTGGTCGCTTCTAGTTGTGAGGTTGAGTACAGGGCAATCTTCACAGCTATAGTTGAGTGTGTATGGCTCAGACGCCTTATGGCTGATTTGGGTATTGGACAGGACACCGCCAACACTATCTACATTGACAGTTAGCGAGCATCAGCAATTGCAAGGAACCCAATTTTTCATGCTTGCACAAAGCACATTGAGGTGCATTACCAGTATGTCACGGAGAGGCTCTCAGCAAGAGAGATCAGCTTCGCTTATGTGCCAACATAGGACAATCTTGAAAATCTTTTCACAAAGGCATTGTCTCATGAGAAGTTCGAAGCTTTCTGCAAAGCTTTGGGCTTACTCCCCTTTGTGGATTGATCATGTCCTCAAGGCAGGGCACTGCCCTATACTCTATGTGCCATCTCTCGTTCACCGCATCATTCCTAGGGGGGGATTTGTTACCATATCCATGTGGTAGTGATGTGTGTGAACACACTTAGGACTGCCTGGGCATTTTTTCCTCACTAGGAGGTTTTTTCCCCCGTGCATGGTATATATGCCCATCACTCTAGGAGTGTCTATCTTTCCATTGCACACTAAGTAATACTCTCTTTGTTGTGTGCCTTGAGCTTCCTTCGTCTTCTCCAAGTTGTGTGTGTTTCCTTGCAACCCTATTCCAAAAGAGGGCGTTTTGAAAAACTTGCAAAAAGCTCACCAATCGTAGCTTTGATGTTTGATTCAATAACGCCACCGTCATTGACAAGGGCATTTCAAGATGCTGAGCAAAATTTCACCTTCATTATCGCCTTGTCAAACCTTCTTCATGAGTAGCTTTTTCAGATGTTGCAAAAATTGTGGACAATTTCTCCCACTACTGCCAAGTACCACCTTGCAACCACTATCAGTGTCAACTAGCCTTGCCCACTGCAATGGTTGATCAATAGCGTTTCAACAAGTGGTGCCTTGCACTACTGCAGTAGGCAGCGTTTGAGAGGCGTTGTCGTGCAGCTCCGCTACCATGTAGAGAAACAGAGCAGAGAAATGCAAGCTAAACTTCTTTGAAGTCTACACATTTAATGGTCAGTGATCAGAGCTTGTTAACATGACAAGTTTAATGATTAATGTATGCCAGATGCGGTTTAAAAGGGCCAACAGATGCCTTAATGATGCCAAAAATTATTATGCTTGAAGTGAGCACAGTTGGGAGATTATGATCTAAAACTGTAGTGCTTGAAGTGCTCTATCGGCCTGTCTTTATGGCTCGTCGATTGGAGCTACGATGAAGAAGTTATGGCATATTGAAGTTTGAGTCGATTACAGATCCGTACCGGATTGGGCAACTGCAGCTGAGGTGACAGAAATGCAATGAATACACGGGCCTAAAGTGCTAACTTTGTGGGGCGCTTCGGTCTTTTCAGATAAGCGATCGGAGTTTTGATTGCCAAGATATTAGCCGTTAAAGATTCGTCGGGGGCCGGTTCCGTGCCAGTCTAGTCGGCTCGGTCGGAGTGCCATCTGGGAATTTTTTAGCTTTATTCAGGTTTTGATATGCGGGAGTAGTAAGTGCTTTAGGAGTATCATGTCCGGAATGACGTCTTTTGGAATCCAATGATTGCAGGGAATGCCCAACACGGCTGCGGCGGTAAGGAGCTGGTCTATTTTCATCGAGTGCCAAGGATTATACGAGATGCTAGAGACGGCAATAAAATTCACAAAGATAGTCAAGGACTGTTGGAGAAAGGAGTCGTGCTTGATATGAAGGAGTACGAGCGGAAGTGCGACACGAGAGAGAGTGCGTCTCCATAGAATTGAGGAGAGAGAGTGATTCTCTCTGTAGGCATTAGAGAGTGTTGATGGAGAGAGTGATTTGTACTGCAATTTGGGTGTCGAGCCAAGCAAAGGGAAATGTGGCTTTGCTGCAGTGCTGCGAGGGCCGGGTCAAGAAGGGGTTGCATAGAGAGTTGATTAGCTTGAGAATGAGATGAGGGCCGTTTGGACGTCGTAGCGAGAGACTTTTGCTACATGCCGAGGCCTGAGAGAGTAGCGGTATGCAGGCCATGAGGGCCTTGTGAGCATGCAAGAAAGCCAAGAGGGCTTTGAAGATCCTTAGATTGCTGCGAGACCAAGGACTGCTGAAGGGTTGCAAGCCATCGACGAGAGAGAATGGCCGCAAGCCATCGAAGTTGAGAGAGAGAGAGAGAGAGAGAGAGAGGGAAGAAAGAAAAATTACCGCGCTGCCCTATAGGGTGTAAGCCAAATACTTGCGCTGCCCTATGGGTGAAAGCATGTTAACCTGTCATGCTTTTTCATGTCCTAGACAATGCTAACTAGCACAATTTTGACATATGCTAACTAGTACAATAACTTGAGCTACATCTCCAAGATCTATGACATATGATATATCAATAGAAAGCACTTGAAACAAGGAATCCAAATGTACAACCTCCGACAAATTTTGATATTATTTGTAAAAAATTTACCGGACGCCCAACTTTTTGAAGATGTGCTAACTTGAAACTGCTAACTAGCACAAAAAGCGCGACAGGTTAACATGCTTTCACCCCTATAGGGTGTAAGCCCTGATACCTTCAAGCAAAGTGGAAGCCTACGAAGCTGCATCGACGAAAGGTTTTGAAGCCAAAGATAAGTTTTGTAAAGCTTGCTGTAAAAACAATATTTTCACTATTCAATTGCTCAATAATTTCACAATATCTTGTTCTCGTCTCAATTTTCGTCTCTCTCTTTCAAACTAAAGACAACATTCTCTCTCTTCCCTTTTGTTGAACTGTTAAGTGATCATGTTCGTGGATAATCATTGATACAATCTGGCACCGAGACTGCATTGCACATTCCTTGGCAGCAGATTTTAGCAGCACATCTCCAACCATACTTCCTTGTTGGTGGGCTTGGGTTGGGAGTTTGTCTTTTTGTCTTTGCTTGGTTTTTTCTTGTCTCGTCTTGCTCCATGACCCAGGCATAGAAAAATATCCATCAGTGGCACGCCCGGTGGGACCCAGCTTCTAGTGTTCTCGCTTGAGCGAAGTACCTACAATTCTCAGAGATGGAGCTAGTTTTTCCTTTTTGCTTGTATTTGATTTTTAGGCTGGTTTCTTTCCTCACGGCCATCTGGGATGCATTCATATCTAGGCAGGGGGATTCCAAAAAAAGGGTTATTTTGAGGTCTGTTGCTACCCAGACCTTGAATACATACCTGGCGGCCCGCCCACTTACCTGGGCGACCACATTGGGCTTTATACCCCAACAACCTCCCACTTAAAGTCCAATGTGGTACTTTAAGTGTGAGAAAAGCTACTATATAAGCTAATATACAAGAGATGTAGAGAAGTGATGTACTACCCTACACCTAACTGCTTGCGAAAATGCGCAAAGCTCTCTGAGGGAAGTCCTTTTGTAAGTAGATCAGCAGGATTTTCTGTGGTGTGAACTTTGACAAGCTGAAGTTGCTTATCCTCGAGCATTTCCTTGATGAAATGATACTTCACATCCACATGCTTTGTCTTTGAGTGATAAACTGGATTGCGAGCCAATTGTATAGCACTTTGACTATCACAATATAACACAGGCATCTCTTCTTTGATTCCCAAATCTGTTACTAGTCGATTAAGTCAAATTGATTCTTTGCATGCCTCTGATGCTGCAACATATTCAGCCTCTGTAGTAGACTAAGTAACACAATCTTGTAATCTAGAACGCCATGATACTGCTCCACCAGCCAATGTAAAGACATACCCTAACGTAGACCTTCGGTTGTCTAAGTCACCTGCATAATCTGAGTCTGTATAACCCTTTACACTTAGCTCCTGACTCCCATAGCATATACGCATACTCTTTGTAGCTTTCAGGTATCTCAATATTCCTTTCACTGCCTCCCAATGTTTCTTGCCTGGTTTGACATGTATCGACTTACTACTCCCACTGCAAATGCAATGTCTGGGCGAGTAGCAATCATTGCATACATCAAACTACCCACTGCAGACGCATATGGAATCTTATCCATTTCAGCCTGTTCTTCCTCAGACACGGGACAATCTTGTTTGCTAAGTTTCACATATGGTGGCAATGGAACACTCAGTGCCTTTCCCTTCTCCATATTGAAACATTGCAAAACCTTGTCAATATACTCTGTTTGAGATAACCAAATCAACTTCTTTGATCTGTCTCTCTCAATGCGCATACCAAGGATATGACTTGCCTCACCCATGTCTTTCATGTCAAACGATTTTGCCATCTTTGACTTCAAAGCTGAAATTTCTTCCAAGTGCTTGCCAGCAATCAACATGTCATCCACATACAAAATAAGGATCAGCCAACTACCATCCTTAGCCTTCTTTGTATATAGACAGTGATCGAACTCACTACGTTTGTAGCCTTGAGAAAGCATAAACTTGTGGAATTTATGGTACCATGCCCTCGGTGATTGTTTTAAGCCATAAAGACTCTTTAACAACTGGCATACCCAATCTTCCTTGCCTTTCTCAACAAACACTTCTGGCTGCTGCATGTAAATTTCCACATCTAAATCACCATGCAAGAACGCTGTCTTGACATCCATTTGGTGCAACACCAAATCTAATATGGCAACCAATGCAAGAAAGCATCTCAATGTAGTCATTTTGACCACCGGAGAGAAGACTTCATCAAAGTCAATGCCTTGTTCTTGCTTAAAGCCCTTGGCAACAAGCCTTGCTTTGTACTTTGGTTGACTATCATGAGCGGTGATCTTATACCTGTAAACCCATTTACAAGGTAGAGCCTTTTTGCCCTGTGGTAATTTAACTAGCTTCCATGTCTTGTTTTTATGCAGAGCTGTCATCTCTGACTGCATGGCCAATTGCCAATTCCCGGAGTCCTTCATTTGCACTGCTTCCTTGTAACATGAAGGCTCATTGCAATCAGTCAACATGACATAGTTCATAGATGGAACAAACCTATCAGGAGGTCGCGTGACACGTCCAGATCTACGCACAATAGGTGGCTCAGGCTCTGCCACAACCTGTGGTTCCAATCTATCCTATCCTTGCTCCTCTTGAGCCCTGACATTTTGTCTTGCACGTGCAGGTCCATCTTCTTGGAAGACAACTCTTCTAATCTCCTCAACCCTCTCTGGTTTAGAATGATATTTGGATTCATTAAAGTGAACATCATTGCTGCGAACAACCTTTCTGGATTCGGGATCCCAAAGTCTGTACCCCATCTCACCAGAATTACCATAGCCTAGAAAGATGCACTTTCTACTCTTTGGCTCAAGTTTGTTCCTAAATTCCTTTGGAACGTGAGTATATGCCTCACAGCCAAAGACTCTGAGATGCTTGTATGAGGGCATTTTGCCTGACCATACCATCTCTGGCACTGAATCCTTCTGCAAAACCTTGCTAGGAGATCTATTTACAAGATGAACAGCTATTGATACAGCTTCAGCCCAAAACCCATTTGGCAGCTGTGCATTAGACAACATACTTCTGACCTTCTCTTGTATGGTCCTATTCATCCTCTCAGCAACACCATTTTGAGGAGGATTGTAAGGAGCAGTAAGTTCACGTTTTATACCTTTTGACTCACAAAAGTCCTGAAAGGCCTTTGAAACATACTCTCCACCATTGTCAGTGCGTAAGCATTTAAGCTTCTTGCCACTCTGATTCTCCACAAGTGTCACAAACGTTTTGAAAACACTAAACGCTTCATCCTTGTGCTTGAGAAAGTAAACCCATACTTTCCTCGAGTAATCATCTATAAATGTCATAAAGTAAGAAGCTCCCCCTAGAGATAGGTTAGGCATAGGTCCACACAAATCACTATGAACAAGTGCCAATTGTGTATCTCTTCTACTGCTTCTATGCTTATGTGGCTGCTGTGTTTGCTTACCATACAGACAATGTTCACAGAATTCAAAATCATTAAATGAAAAGCCAGGCAAATAACCAGAACGAGACAAGATTTCCATTCCCTTCTTGGACATATGTCCTAACCGGCTATGCCACAAAGAAACGTTCGGCTGCTCGGTTACATTGATTACATTTTTAGAGACATTTGATACATAAATCATGTAAAGTCCTCCAGACTTTACTCCATGTGCTATTGTCATAGAACCCTTGGATATCTTCCACATGTTCTGTCCAAAAGTGGTGACGTAGCCAGCATCATCAAGTAAACCTGTGCTGATCAAGCTCTTTGTAATTGCGGGAACATGTCTCACATTCTTCAGCGTGAAAGAAGAGCCATTCTGAAACTTCAATTGAACATCTCCAACACCTAAGATCTCACATGTCTACCCATTGCCTAGCCGAACATGATCTTTAGTGGTCACATAAGAGGTAAACCACTCCTTGTTTGGAGACACATGAAGTGATGCCCCTGAGTCTATAATCCAGTCACTCAGTGCATTTCCATCAGATGCTGTAAGAAGAGCTGAGTCCATTGTATTCTTCAAGAAGTAGATGTCTCCTAACACTAGACTGTCATCCTCTGCAACAATGTTTGTCACATTTATTTCTTGAATCTTCACTGAGGACTTGTTCTTCTCACCATGGTCTTCAGCTTTCTCTTTGCCTTTTTCTGCTTTCCATTCTCTGCAGTCTCTTTTCATGTGACCCTTCTTGCCACAATGGTAGCATTCTATGTCACTCTTGCCTTTAGCACTGCGGGACTTGCTACGAGACTGATTCCTCTTTCCACCTTTGTACTTTTCTTTGGTCCTTCCCCTGACAACTAAGGCTGTTCCTTTGCCTTTGTCCATTGTCTTTCTATTGGTTTCTTCAGTAAGCAGACTTCCTTCTACACCTGCTATGTTCAAACCATCTGGAGGTGCAGAATTACTCAAAGCTGTGCAAAAAGTGTCCCAACTTTCCGGCAATGTGATCAACAGGAACATAGCTCTAACAGGTTCATCAAACTTGACACCTTGAGCTGACAACTGACTATAGATTGTGTTGAATTCATTCAGATGATTGGACATAGGTGTCCCTTCTTTTATCTTCAAGTCAACAAGCTTCTTAAGCCAGTATACCTGTGAAGCTGCACTCTGCTTCTCATAAAGATCACTCAGCTTTAACCATGCTTGATCCATTTCGCTCCATTCATCTTCGTCCATATCTTCTGGTTTTATCCCCTTGAGCTTTATAGGTTTTATCTGCTTCTTTTGTACCAACACGTGCCAAATCTGCTTCTTCCACAATGGGAAATTGGTTCCATCCAGCTTCTTGATATTGTAAAGAGAAGTGTCCTGTGATCCAGCCATAGCTACGCGTCACAGTAGTTTACTTTCTTGGGAAAAATTCGGCAGAGTTTCCCCTGTAAAATGACCTTTGAACCAATATCAACCTGTCAAATGAACCAAGAAAGCTTCAGATTCTGCATAAATTTTGGCAGAGTCTCCTTTGTAAAATGGCTCTGGTGTACTCAAAAACAGACCAAAAACAGCTCAAAAACACATTGTCTCTCTGACACTGTAAGTTGCGGGTAAACCTGTCCTGCACCTGTACTGTCTCTGACTGTCCTGTCACTGTCTTGTAAGCATAGACTGCGACAATGCTTCAATGGCAGTAAAGCAAAGATGCAATCCCAACTGTCTAACTCACAGTCAATACATCCTAGCTGCCTATCTACGGGTGCTCGAGGGATCGCTCCAAGACCTGTATCACCGAAAGGATCTCAACATTCGAGAATCCCCCAGCTCAATAAAACCTCACTCGACCCTCAACAAAGGCTGCAGTAAATCTGACAGTACATAGACTTCCCACAAAGTCATACATCCACAAATTTCCCACTGTATGCTGTAACCGCTACGGCGATTGTTTGCTGTGTGACTCACAGCCAGCAAACCCTCAACAGACATACATCATCTCTGACAATACATCCCATGTGGAAGTACCTGCAATGTCAGGATGAAATCTGGAATATCAAGCAGCAAACACAAGCTACCTGATGAACTAGTGGATGTCGCCTACAGTCTGTGTGTAGATGCGCCCTTGTCGTATGTGACATGCCTCCAAGAACTGTGAGCCGTCCTTCGATGTGTAGACAGCCACAAATCAACACTCTGGGAGTGTCAATATCCTCAGCACCTGCAGTCATAGGCCGAAAACCCCAAATTTGCAGAGTCGGATCTGCACCCGCTGAGACCACGTAGTCGAAAATGGCCTACGCAGACCTTTGTCGAAGCCGAACGGTGGCCGAGATGACCTCAGAATGAAATTCTGACAACACCAAGCCCTTCCAGATCTCCCACGAGATTTGGGGCCGTGTCTTCGCCTGTCGAATTTCACTCCAATCTGAGTTGGTGACTCTAGCCTCCTGCAGTGCTGCCCCGAGCCTCGATCTGAGCTCTAATACCAGTTGAAGGAGTACGAGCGGAAGTGTGATGCGAGAGAGAGTGCGAGAAGAAGAGCACGACGATATGGTGAACTCGCTCTACTGTAATGTGTAGAGCATAGTGAGTTCTTATTAGGTTTTTACAAAAGAATATGTGTACATACCTGGCGGCCCGCCCACTTACCTGGGCGACCACATTGGGCTTTATACCCCAACATGATATTGTTTGGTCAACGTGTGTACCAAACATGATGTCTTTTACTTCCTGCAAAACATTGCATGGCCGGCATGTTTGCCATATATGTATACTGAATGTGGTGCCCCAGTCCAGAAGTCGGTGCCCGCCTAATGCAAGGGAATGGCCACCCGTATAAAATGCCAAGGCCACCCACTTGAGCAAAATGGCCGCCTAAAGGTATTTGAAAGGAGGGCTTTTGTGTGTAAAAAACAAAAGAAAAGAAAGAAAGAAAAGCATGGAGCAGCGAGCGACGAGCAGACAGAGAGGGCGCAGGGGGAAGAATCGGGCTCGCGCCGGCCAGCTCGGATCTCGGACAAGCGCGCGACTGAAGCAAAACTCGCTTAGCATCTCCTTGCGCAGAGATTCAGCACCAATTGCATGGAATTTCGTGGAGTCGACCCCGTGACCTGCCACGTCACTAAATGGGCTTTCCCGAGCCATGTCAGTCACGGCACCGTGACTGCGTGGTGGGGGGCAAAATTTTGGAGGGTTTTTTTTTAGAGCATAAGAGGAGCAGATTAAGGGAGCGGAAGAAAAGGGGAAAGAAAGCCAACGAGGGCAAGAGGGGAAGGAAGCTCTCTATCCTCTCTCTAGACCTCGGCTAACGGAGGCAAAGCTCTCTATCCTCTCTCTCGTCCTTGGCTAATGGGAGAACGAGAAGAGGGGAGAAGCTCGAAGGCAGGAAGAGGTGATGATAAGCAAGAGAGGGTTCTCTCTCTCTCTCTCTCTCCCTCTCTCTCTCGACTGTGGAGAGCAAGCTCGAGGCTTGAAGCCGGTGAAGCACTTGGCAAGAGCAGGTAAGGCAGATCTCGGTAAGGGAAAGGGTGCTTGGCAAGAGCAGATAAGCAGATTTCGGCAAGGGAAAGTTAAGGTGAAGGAAAGGGTGCTTGGAAAGAGCAAATAAGCAGTTCTCGGCAAGGGAAAGTTAAGGTGAAGGAAATTTGACAAGAGCGGATGTCGGAGCTTGGCAAGCATTCAAGGAGTCTAGGGTTAAGTAATAAGATAAGGGAGCGGTAAGGTAACGAGGAGAGAGCAAAACATCTCTCTACCATATTTGGGAATTACAAGGGCATCAAGCAAGGAATTTCACCAAATATGTACGTCTTGATCAGCTTCAAATGGCTCTAATGGGCAGGCATAAGTGAGATATTTACAGTCGTGATCTAATTTGAGAGCATTAAACTCTCCTAACGCAAACATTTGTAATCGAATTTCACTTCGGCTAATCATTAGCAGCTTAAAACATTCTGGTTGTCAATTTTTAAGCATTTAAGGTGTTTCAGAGTCTTTTGCTTTGTGTCTTGGACCTACTCTCTCACACCTTCCACAGCCAGAGGCCCGACGCCTACCCGGCTCACGTTTCGAACACATATCCCCCGATATCTTTGGTGAACCCGACATGAAACGAGCCGGGGTGGGAGGTAAAGATGGAGATGCCAGAACAGTTAAAGCAGTTTATTGAAGATTTGAGTGCCAATGGATTTGATAAAAAATCTGGCAGTTACAGATTTTCCAAAAATGATGGGATTGGTTCAGGGGTATCTATAGGAAGCAAAAGCCATGCAGATAAAAAAGCAGACCGATGATGCTCTAGAGCTAGCATTTGATGATGTTCGGGAGCAGTATTATATTTTTCAAGGATATGATCCAAAAGGTTTTATTGCATGTTATGAAGCTGAGATGAAGAGCCGAAATGTTCCAGAAAATCGGATGATTGCATCCTTTGAGGAGGTTGTAACCTCGGATTTTAAAAAGCAGGTTCAAGAACTAGCAGAAGCATATCCCACACAGTGGGAGTATTTTGCAGAGGAATTTGTTTACAAAAGCTCGAGGATTCTAGATCGGGAAATAAAGGAGATTACTGAACGAAGTAAGGTTGTCTTCAGTAAAGGTGAAGGGGATCAAATGCAGATCCTCAACTATGATGAATTCTGGGTGCATATTTCTGCAAGAAGTAAAGCCAAAGGAACTGGAAGTAGCAGATTTAGTTCGAGAGGAGCTTATTTTGAGCAACGAAGAAAAGGTAAATGATGAATTTGATGTTGAAACAGGCTTATATGATTTTTTTTCAAAGATTGCTCGCATGGACGCTACCTCTAATAATGGTTTCAGTGAAGACATAGATTGTACAACAAGTGGTTCGCAAGTTGTTGACCTTGACATGGGTTATTCTGAAGGAGTTCATCAAGCAGATGAGCCTCTACAGGACATTACTAAAACTATCAGCACTATAGCCGAGCAGGACAACATGTTTGGTACAGATGATTGCATAAATAAAGCTATTACATACACAGTAGCTGATGAAGTGACCAAGATTGTGGACCCATCACAGGATGAGCCTGAGGATGTTAATGAACTTATGATTGCTACTAACAATATGCTTGCAGATGTTGTTGTCACAGAAGAGGATGCTATAATCGGTGAATTTTTGTTTAGACTTGAAGGAGATGTTTATGGCAGTATAGAAGAGCTATCTGATGCGTATACCTCTTCAGAGGGGGTGCCAGATGAGCATTTACAGTTCTATAATGTATTGCTAAGTGCAGATGAGGAAGTAGAGGATGATATGGATGAGTATGAAGATTGCTCGAAACATGCTGATTGTGAACAGATTATAGACAGGAATTTTACATCTATGCTTGTACATGGGTTGCATGAGGAGATAACTCCTACAGTTTTGATTAATGTTGAGACTTACAAGGGTGATTTTCCCGAGGATGTTATGGATGAAGATCTACATGATAAAGCTGTTTTTCATGATCAAGCTGAAATCCCAATAGGTGAAAATTCATCTGATGATACAGGCCGAGAGACTCCCAAAGTTTTTTGTGATGGCTATGAAGCTAGAGGCGGTGATGATGCTAAATCATCCTTGATACTGCATAAAATGCACAGGGTTTTTCATTTGCTTGGACAATGTGCCAGATGTGGCTGGATTTGGATGCTATCCCTATTGATGCTTATGTCAGTGATGTCTTGGCTGCCAGTAAAAGGGAGTCATATTTTTTTAATGCTTTCTGGTAATGAGCTTAAGTTGCCAAAAGTTTATGAGATGTGGGGGCTTCACTATGCTTCAGGTGAAGCTCTAGTATATTGTGGAGCTCATCAATGCTATGTGATCTCAATGGTGTTTGATCTAGGAGATTCTAAGGATATTCATAAGCAGATTCAATATGGATGGATGCTGTTAAGTATGCATAGTAATTGCGTGCTATTTGAACCAGGGGTAGCATATCTGCACCAGAAATGCTTGATGTTGATTGATACAGGAAATGTATGCTCATGTGGATATTATGATGCCCCAATGTGTGGGCAATTCCTTATTATCCCATTTGATCCTGGGGGCTACTAAAGTGCAAGTTATAGATGCAGAGGATACCAGATGCTTGATGTAGCAGGCTGCATGATGCAAGGTTTTGTTTTCTAGATTATGCTAAGTCAGAAGAGTGTTTGGTTATGCGTTCAATAAGATTACATGGTTGGCTACCAATTGACTTCTTTGGACAATTGATGAAGTATCTTCACATATTTTGAGTTGGTTCTGCTACCAGAACTTGAGATAAAGGACTTGACGGCCATTCCGTGTGCAGACAGAGTAAGGCATACTTGAGCTTGACAGGGTTCCTTAAAGCAAGCTTAATGGTCAAGCCGTGTGCATCATAAACTGGAGCACTTGAGTCTGTTTGGGTTCACTAAACAGGTTTTTCATAACTGAATGCTTTGAAGATACGACAGATACGGTTCAAAGATTTTTGATGGGCAGCTACCTAATGCTTAAGCTAGAACATTGATGATAGGGTATAAGCCTTATTTATTTTTTTTGGTAAGTTTCCTACTTACGTGAGTCTCATGATGGGTAAGGAGCTTAAGGTGCTTGTAGCAAATGCAGATTGAAGTGCAGTTGGCACAGACTGGAGGCTGTGCAGGTTCAGAGGGGGTGGATGTCGTGCAGCTCCACTGCCATGTAGAGAAACAGAGTAGAGAAATGCAAGCTAAGTTTCTTTGAAGTCTACACATTTAATGGTCAGTGATTAGGACTTGTTAACAGGCCAAGTTTAATGATTAATGTATGCCAGATGCGGTTTAAAAGGGCCAACAGATGCCTTAATGATGCCAAAAGTGATTATGCTTGAAGTGAGAATAGTTGGGAGATTATGATCTAAAACTGCAGTGCTTGAAGTGCTCTACCGGCCTGTCTTTACGGCTCGTCGATTAGAGCTACGGTGAAGAAGTTATGGCATATTGAAGTTTGAGTCGATTGCAGATCCGTACCGGATTGGACAACTGCAGCTGAGGTGACAGAAATGAAATGAATGCACGGGCCTAAAGTGCTCACTTTGTGGGGCGCGTCGGTCTTTTCAGATCAACGAGGATCGGAGTTCCGATTGCCAAGATATTAGCCGTTAAAGATTCGCCGAGGGCCGGTTCCGTGCTAGTCTAGTCGGCTCGGCCGGAGTGCCATCTGGGAATTTTTGAGCTTTATTCGGGTTTTGATATGCGGGAGCAGTAAGTGCTTTAGGACTATCATGTCCGGAATGACGTGTTTGGAATCCAATGATTGCAGGGAATGCCCAACACGGGTGCGGTAAGGAGTTGGTCTATTTTCATCGAGTGCCAAGGATTATACGAGATGCTAGAGACGGCAATAAAATTCACAAAGATAGTCAAGGACTGCTGGAGAAAGGAGTCATGCTTGGCATTGTTTGGTTGACATGTGTACCAAACATGATGTCTTTTACTTACTGCAAAACATTGCATGGCAGGCATGTTTGCCATATATGTATACTGAATGTGGTGCCCCCGTCCAGAAGTCGGTGCCCGCCCAATGCAAGGGAATGGCCGCCCGTATAAAATGGCAAGGCCGCCCACTTTAGCAAAATGGCCACCTGAAGGTATTTGAAAGGAGGGCTTTTCTGTGTAAAAAACAAAACAAAAGAAAGAAAGAAAAGCGTGGAGCAGCGAGCGACGAGCAGACAGAGAGGGCGCAGGGGGAAGAATCGGGCTCGCGCCGGCCAGCTCGGATCTTGGACGAGCGCGCGACTGAAGCAAAACTCGCTTAGCATCTCCTTGCGCAGAGATTCGGCACCAGTTGCATGGAATTCCGTGGAGTCGACCCCGTGACCTGCCACGTCACTAAACGGGCTTTCTCGCGCCACGTCAGTCACGACGCCATGACTGCGTGATCGGGGGCAAAATTTTGGAGGGTTTTTTTTTAGAGCATAAGAGGAGGAGATAAAGGGAGCGGAAGAAAAGGGGAAAGAAAGCCAACGAGGGCAAGAGGGGAAGGAAGCTCTCTATCCTCTCTCTAGACCTCGGCTAACGGAGGCAAAGCTCTCTATCCTCTCTCTTGTCCTTGGCTAATGGGAGAACGAGAAGAGGGGAGAAGCTCGAAGGCAGGAAGAGGTGAGGGTAAGCAAGAGAGGGTTCTCTCTCTCTCTCTCCCTCTCTCTCTCGACTGTGGAGAGCAAGCTCAAGGCTTGAAGCTAGTGAAGCACTTGGCAAGAGAAGGTAAGGCAGATCTCGGCAAGCGAAAGGGTGCTTGGCAAGAGCAGATAAGCAGATTTCGGCAAGGGAAAGTTAAGGCGAAGGAAAGGGTGCTTGGCAAGAGTAGATAAGCAGATCTCGGCAAGGGAAAGGGTGCTTGGCAAGAGCAGATAAGCAGATTTCGGCAAGGGAAAGTTAAGGCGAAGGAAAGGGTGCTTGGCAAGAGCAGATAAGCAGATCTCGGCAAGGGAAAGGGTGCTTGGCAAGAGCAGATAAGCAGATTTCGGCAAGGGAAAGTTAAGGCGAAGGAAATTTGACAAGAGCAGATGTCGGAGCTCGGCAAGCATTCAGTGAGTCTAGGGTTAAGTAATAAGATAAGGGAGCGGTAAGGTAACCAGGAGAGAGGAAAACATCTCTCTACCATATTTGGGAATTACAAGGGCATCAAGCAGGGAATTTCACCAAATATATACGTCCTGATGAGCTTCAAATGGCTCTAATGGCAGGCATAAGTGAGATATATACAGTCGTGATCTAATTTGAGAGCATTAAACTCTCCTAACACCATCAGTGCCGTTAATGGCAAACATTTGTAATCGAATTTCACTTTGGCTAATCATTAGCAGCTTAAAACATTCCGGTTGTCAATTTTTAAGCATTTAAGGTGTTTTCAGAGTCTTTTGCTTTGTGTCTTGGACCTACTCTCTCGCACCTCCCACAGCTAGAGGCCCGACGCCTCTGCCCCCGGCTCACGTCTCGAACACATATCCCCCGACAGCGTTTTGAGATACTAAGTGTGCATGAGACACTTGCCGTCGTCAGCCTTGGCTTGCTTAAACTGCAACAAGTAGTGTTTTGATATGCCTGTTGACTTGCCCTCGCCAACAAGTTGCTACAGACAGCGTTTCGAAAGGCGCGTTTGTGGGTTGAAATTTTAATGCTTTACTATAGCATTTTAAAATGTGTACTCTCTTCACCACGTGGGTTTGCCTAGCCAAAGGGAACACCTGGACCTTGCTGCAATTATCGACTTCTTCTCCACCTCCTTCCCCTATGTTTTGAGAGGCTAGCCCCAACACCGCCTTGAAGCTCTACCCGCTTGCGCTTTGATACCATGTGAAAGGTGCAACGACTATGGCGGGTGCCTCATGTGAGGATCCATGGTGTAGATGAAGAGTATGCTGGGAAGATGAGAGAGAGAGAGAGAGAGAGAGAGAGAGAGAGAGAGAGAGAGAGAGAGAGAGAAGAATTTGATGCAAAAATAACGCTATATTGACTTGTTAAAGAAGCTTTACATGTATAGAGTTAAAAGTTTCCATGCAAAACTCCACTAAAACTAATAGTATTAACTACATGTCTCAATAAAAGTTTCCCATGGGTTTAGACTTAACTGGACCAGGGCTTGAAAACCCAACATTTTATTGGTGAAGGGTTCATAGCTAATGGGGTCTATAAATGGTCCTTGAATGCACATGATATATAGGTTTTACGTATAGTGTGACACCCCGAGATTGGAATCTCGCCTTGTGCTAAAAAATCATGGAGTAGTTATGCAAGTTGATCAAACAAGCTTGGGAAATCAAAAGAATGCGTGAAATTGATAGTTCTTCTTTGCACATCACAAGAGAAACACAAAATCTCAATGATCACAAATGCATGCATAAGCTTGTGTGCAGGACAAGTACAACTTTTTGGCCAATACCTTGGGCTCCCAAAAAGCCTCATGTCAAACAATGACTACCGGTATTATTTGTTATAGGTATCAATGACTACCGGTATTATCTGTTATAGGTATCAAAGGAAGGTTCACATTATGGTTTGTCACTGACAAAAAAATAGGGCCCCCATATGATAAATATACTTTTATTTATACTTACAAGTTGGAATCATATGAGACCCAAATGGTTTTTATATGCTTTCTTATGATTTCTACCAAAAATGTATATTTGGCATTTACATCATTGATGGTCATCTGCCGGACTGCGCTCTGATACCACATGAAAGGTGCAATGGCTATGGCGGGTGCCTCATGTGAGGATCCATGGTGTAGATGGAGAGTATGATGGGGAAGATGAAAGAGAGAGAGAGAGAGAGAGGAGAAGATTTCGACGCAAAAATAACGCTATATTGACTTTTTAAAGAAGCTTTACCTGTATAGAGTTAAAAGTTGCCATGCAAAACTCCACTAAAACTAATAGTATTAGCTACATGTCTCAAAAGCAGTTTCCCATGGGTTTAGACTAAATTGGACCAGGGCTTGAAAACCCAACATTTTATTTGTGAACAATTCACAGCTAAGGGGGTTTATAAATGGCCCCTGAATGCACGTATATATAGGTTTTACATATAATGACACCCCGAGACTGGAATCTCGCCTTGTGCTAAAGAATCATGTAGTTATGCAAGTTGATCAAACAAGCTTGGGCAATCAAAAGAATGTGTGAAATTGATAGTTCTTCTTTGCACATCACAAGAGAAACACAAAATCTCAATGATCTCAAACGCATGCATAAGCTTGTGTGCAAGACAAGTACAACTTTTGAGCCAATACATTGGGCTCCCAAAAGCCTCATGTCAAACAATGACTACCGATATTATTTGTTATAGGTATCAAAGCAAGGCTCACATCATGGTTTGTCACTGACCAAAAAAATAGGCCCCCATATGATAAATATACTTTTATTTATACTTACAAGCTGGAATCATAAGACCCAAATGGTTTCTATATGCCTCCTTAGGATTTTTACCAAAAATATACATTTGGCATTTACAATCATTGACGGTCCTCTTTATTCAACAAAAGTACAAGAAATGCTAAAGTAAATGTCAGCTTTGTGTAAAGATCTACAATTAGCTTCTGAACTTTGTAGCAGCTCTTTCAAGCTGATTGGTTTGCCTTGTTCCTGTCTCTTTGTCTTGAGCTCACATAGCGACCGGGAATGCTTAGTGTTTTTGTAGTCCTAACCACTCTACACACGGCCCAATATAACAAATGACATAGCCTATTCATCACCACTACTATAGATTCTTTTTATAAACAAAAAGGTTTATATATTGGAGAGACAAACCCTCATTCTAGAGAAGAACAACTTTTTCTCTCAACCCATGTTCTTGTCAGCCCTTCTTGCAAGTCAAAACTGCTCTAAAAGGGCTATATCACCTTTATATATAAGCCTAATAAGGCAATGTATACACTACTTGCCCAAACTCAAGCGATAGGTTCATCTGCTTGGATGGACTCTAGGCGACATTAAGCAATGCAACCGGCCGGGGGGGGGGGCAAGTTCGGGGAAAACTAGAACGCGTCTTGATAGTAAAAAATCATAGCTACAACTAATAGGCTGCACAACTGTTTCAAATAAAAATGGATTTTTTACATTACTTTCTTTAAAACGGGCAAGCTACATCCCTATCTAGACTTCCGCAAATCAATGGGAGATTTAGACCGTCTAATTCTCCAAAGGGGGCAATAATGTCGCCCCTAGTCCAACCCTAGTCCACCACCCTCGACTCGAACCCAAGATCTGAGGAGGCCATGCGAAAGCCATACCTCCATGTTATCACACGCCCCATGGGTATGGTGCATGTACACTACCCTCTAGTTCACCCTCGCTTCCTAGTTCACCGTAGTTTCCTTGGGTGGACTAGGAGGACTAATTTGAACCTTAGATCCCGTGTGAGATAGTGTGACGACCCATTAGAGTGTGAACGCTCTGATAAGCAAGAGGAGGAAATATCTAAGAACTGGCAGGGCTATAAAAATTGAGTGAGGGTTGCGAAAATAATAGTACAGGGACTACATTTCTATTCCTCTCTCGCTTCGACATCGCTGCCGAAGTGACTGCACTTCTGGCAAGCCAGCGAATGCATGAGAGCAAGGACTTTTACACGGTAGCCAGATAGACTCGCTTTGCTTTGTTTTGCGTATGCTGTCATTCAAACGTGCCCTGTTTGTTTGCGTTATGGGGGTTCCTCCTTGGCCCATGTCAATGCAACGTTAATTAGTCTCTGGCCATGGCGATCATGGGCCCGCGGTCTCTCTCCTATTCCTGCACTCCGGAGTCTTCATTGCGCAATGCCAGTGCTTCTCTCTGCACCACCAGCTCAAAGGTTATCCATTCCAGGTAAATGCTGTTCATCGAAAGCAACTCAGAGACAGGTTTTAACTAAGATGGGGTTTCTACGATGAAACACTCCAAGCTGTATGTATACGCTATTGGTAGATAGCAGAGCCTTAAGGTTAGAAAAAGGAACTATGGGGTGTTATCAAGTATAAGCCTATGTGCCTAAGGTCTTGGGTTCAATCCCCCTAAGACATGATCTAAGTCCTTAGGGATTGTTCCCATATGCGGGTGTATGCGTGTGATGGGATGCCTCTCCCTACTTGTTAGGCCATTGTACATAGGGTGTGTGCGTGTGTTTCAAAGTTCTTGTACTCTATATAAAAAAAAAAAGAAAAAGTATAAGCTCCATAAATTTAAGATTTTTACTGTAAAGAAAGTCGTCTTTAGTGTACTATTAATCTAATGAATGTGACCAATGGTGGCCTCTCAACTGAATACTGGCCTTGATAATAAGGCCTCCAGAAGTATGCCAAAAATTCAACCACTATTGTGTTTGGAAACTGGCTTTTTTTGTTAGAGCTACCCACTCAAAGCAGCTGCAAAGTGGTCCAATTTGGCGTGCCAGTCATATTACTATTCTAGAAGACATGCAATGCTAGCTCTGCAACGTGTCTAGGTACATTTGATCTGTTAGGGAATACAGAAGGAAAAACCCGTCAAGGTTTCTTATTACACATGTCTCGGTTGACACATACCATTTCAGGGACTATTTTTGGACCATTGTACTCGTTATCTGCGACAAGACAATAACTTTGTGTTTTCTTAAACAAATTGAAGTAGCCACTTCTCGTCTCCTTTTCGTCTCCTTTGGCCTTTTGAGGGTCTTCAAATGGTCAAAATGGGCCCATTACACTGCTTTAATGGCCATACACTTAAATGTTCATGGAGATGTGGTTTATAAGATTTTTGCTCTAGGCAAAGGGTTTGGTCATTGGGTATAGTTGATAGGCCTTCAATGTTGGAGATATGTCATCACCACATGGTGACATCCTAGGTTGCACATCATGTTTGTATGGCCATAATGGCCCTGCATATACATTTTTAGCCCATTTTTTCACTTTCAGGTGTTTAGTTGACACAATTTTGTTTTTTATATGCAACAAACTGTTGACGTGTCAAAGCCTAAAGAATGGAGCCAACTTACAAATGTCGGTCGAGGGGCCTAAACCCTAAGAAGAACATGTAACAGAAGAAGTGTCACAAAGTGATGACGTGGTTGTCCGAGAGTAGAAAATACTATCCCTAATTTCTACCAGAAACCCTAACTGTTGAAATCCTAATTCTAGAAACCCTAACTGATGAAACCCTAATTTTGAAAACCCTAACCCTAAAACTGCAACAGTGTGGCTGATTTTCGAAAATTGCATTGGCATGATGACGTGGCAGGTTGTACGGATTTCCGTGATTTACGCTTGTAGCTTTTGGCATTGCTTTTTGGCCAGAAGCTTTTGAGTTTGAAAGCTTTTCATGTAAATTGCTTTTTGGACAAGAAGCTTTTGATTTTGAAAGCTTTTCATATGAACTGCTTTTTAGACCAAGGGCTTTTAAATATGAGGCTAGGGCTCATTCTCTGGCATGCTTCATGGAGAAGGTGTAGAGTCTGAAGTACCAGCTTGTACTTTGATGATGCAATATAAAGAAATGCAGAAAGGGGCGCCAAGGTTTGGGGCCAATACTCTCTGGGGAGGAATTCCGCTACTCCGTGTCGCGAGTCGTCTCTCTCTTTCAGTTCAGTTGTTATTGAAGTGCTAAAAGTCTGTTTAGTCTATTCTTTTCTATTGGCACGTGGTGCCCGCCTTGTGATAGTGGTATCAGAGCATCAGGCGTGTGCTTTTTTGAAAGCATACCGGTCCTACCAAAAGAGCAAGACAGAGCTATTGGAATTTGATTCGAGGCATCTTCGCCCTCCAACCCGGACTTATTAGCCACTCCCACCCTTACTTCATCGCGCATCGGGCGCGCTCCCGTCTTCACCGCAGTGTCTTACAGGGCATAATCCAATTAAGATCACCTGCAAGAGAAGGATCCAAATTTGTTTCAAGTCACTGTTTTTTTTTCTCAGAAGCAGTGCCATGCAGATGTTGATGTCTACAGCTACCAAGCAGCATACTCCAAGTACTTGGCAAGCTTTCAAGAAAATTTTTGCGCGAAGTTGTATGGTTTTTGACATCTTCCTTCGGAGTGCAACTTCTGGCAGAGTGGGGTATCGTGAAATGCTTCCCATGGAAACCCTAGCAGGTTGACATCTCCCAGTATGTCTCTTCACGATCAGACGACCTTGGAGGTTCGGTGTGATTGCCTTGGAGGTTCGGTGTGATTGCTATCTCTTGGGACTACCATCGCCGCTAAAGAAACATTGTTTGTCGAAGAGCTAACGGACCATGCTGTACTCGGTTACGACCTCATGGAAGGAACCTAACCCTAATTTTTGGTGTAGGTTTCAACATGGAAAGTCAGTCGACTTTTCGAGCTTGACTGATGTCGAGATTTCTTTTTAAGTTTGAGTTTTGTTTGATCTTGTTTGGAATCTGTTTGAAATGGATGGTATCTGTTTTGAACCTGTTTTGGTGCCGATTTGAAATGTTTGACTATGGTTTCAATATTGGTTTCATTGATTGGTGATTTTTACTTCCGGGTGGAGAAGTGAGAAATACTGTTTTGGTATTGTTTGAACGTCGGAACGACGCAGGCCGATGCCTGGGGAGCGTTTCGTTGTATGCTAGAAAACCTTTGAACGACGCAGGCCTATGCTTGGGGAGCGTTTGGTTGTATGCTTGAACCTCCAAGCAATGCAGACTGCGGTTTGGGGAGCGTTTGGTTGTACAGTCCTCTGAGCTCACGGCCCGGACCTTTTTAGGTTATTTGCGGGGGGAGTGACGAGGTAGTCGTTGAGTAGCTTCATACCGCAGACCGTTTGTCTCAGGGGAGTGCTCAACGGCGCTGTTTGTTCTGTCTTGTAACATGCATATGTGAGTATTTGTGTTGCATTGTGATGTGTCAATTATTGAATATTCGTAATTGGATGAGATTGCCTGGGTATGTAATTTTAGTGCATCAAGACACCCGTGGAAGTTCAATACGGTTTGGGTGTGATGGCTAATTTTACTACGCCGGAATATCAAGAGTTCCGATCTGGACGAAAGGAGAAGCTAACCCCTTGATCAAAAGAGCAGAAAGGAGAAGCTAACTCCTCGATCAAAAGAGCAGAAAGGAGAAGCTATCTCCTTAATAAAAAGAGCAAACTGATTGTTCCTCGGAAATTTTGAGCTAACTTGAGTTGTTTTGCAGATATGCTGTAATCGCGGACGATTACTCTCTTTCAAGAAGGGGAGATGTAACAAACTGCTGACGTGTCAAAGCCTAAAGAATGGAGCCAGCTTACAGATGCCGGTCGAGGGGCCTAAACCCTAAGAAGAACAAGTAACAGAAGAAGTGTCGCAAAGTGATGACGTGGTTGCCCGAGAGCAGAAAACCCTAACCCTAATTTCTACCAGAAACCCTAATTGCTGAAACCCTAATTCTGAAAATCCTAACCCTAAAACTTGCAAACCCTAATTCTAAAAACCCTAATCCTAAAACTGCAACAGCGTGGTTGATTTCCGAAAATTGCGTTGGCATGATGACGTGGCAGGTTGTACGAATTTCCGTGATTTACGCTTGCAGCTTTTGGCATTGTTTTTTGGCCAGAAGCTTTTGAGTTTGAAAGCTTTTCATGTAAATTGCTTTTTGGACCAGAAGCTTTTGATTTTGAAAGCTTTTCATGTAAACTGCTTTTTAGGCCAAGGGCCTTTAAGTATGAGGCTAGGGCTCATTCTCTGGCATGCTTCATGGAGAAGGTGCAGAGTCTGGAGTACCGACGTACTTTGATGATGCAATATAAAGAAATACCAAAAGGGGCTCCAAGGTTTGGGGCCAATACTCTCTGGGGTGGAATTCCGCCACTCCGTGTCGCGTGTCGTCTCTCTCTTTCAGTTCAGTTGTTATTGAAGTGCTAAAAGTCTATTCAGCCTGTTCGTTTCTATTGGCACGTGGTGCCCGCCTTGTGACATGATACCACTTGTCATTATTTTGATGTTATGGAAAGTTATCTTAGCTAGGTGTCCCCTAAACCACTTGTCAGTATTTTGATGTTATGGAAAGTTTTTAGAGCTAGGTCTGCGGGTCGTTTCCACTTTTCTGCTGTCACATGACACATCCAACCCTATGTGTCCGTGGATAAGCTACAACATGACCAGGGTTCAGTTCAGTCAAGCCAGTCTAGAATAGGAAGTGATCTGGCACTTTTGTGAGTCTGTTCGCAGACCGTGCATGACCAGTCACTTAGATTAGATGCGTATCCTCCGGTTGCGCACATCATGATCATAAGCATTCCCATCAGAATCTATCAGGGGAATTTTTAAACCTATTTTTCCTATTTTGAGAATTCACTTATTATTTTAAAGTGACGTTTGTTGGAAAGTAGGTAGGGCAATTTTGCTAAGTTTGTATATATAGAAACCTAGCGCTAGCACTTTCTGGCAGAAAAGGTAGCAGGAGCACTCGCTCAAGAGGCAACTTCTCAGCAGAACCCCCAGATGCCCTAGCGTTTTTGGACTAAATCAGCCAACATTTTTGCTCTTGCAGATCCCTGGCGACAGCAGACCAAGCAGAAGCCCTAGCGTTAGCAGATTCTCCATTGCAAGACCATTTTCAGTCCTAGCGTTTTTTGCATCAGCATCACACTTCAACGTTTTTCAGATTCACCGCGACGGAACATCAAGAAATACCAACGTTTTCAGTTTTCAACAGTCAGATACGGCAGGAGAACTCTCAAACCTCGCAGATCTCACCTACACGTAGCAGATCCTCGCCGCACGGTCAGATCCCACGAAGTTTGCAGTTTCAGCCAGGAAAACGCAGATTTCAGCATCTGCGTTTTCAACGCGTCGTCGTCCTACTGTCGTCATCGACATCGTCACCGATATAGAGTCAGAATTCAGCAGATAGAAGATTTGCAGATTTCAGCCTTTAGCATTTCCAGATTTCAGCCCGTCTCGTCGTCATTCTCATCGTTGTTGACATCGTCGGCAAGTCCAAGCATTGTAGAGATTTGTGCAACCATAAGTAGATCGCTCTCGCCATAGAGAGTGGGGCCTTCGGAGGAGGGTTTTACGTCTCTGGTGTCGTATTCTCTTCTCTATCTCTTAGTCTCATACACTTGCACGCACAATGTCCATTCACTTTGTTTGTGATGTGTCACCAACGTGCGACTACTATCTATCCTTTTTGTTGATTTCTTTCTTATTATTTATTCATTTTCACTTTTTGGAAACACCCCTCGGGAAATCTAACTGCCCTGCATTGCACGCCAGTGTGGAACTGTTCAGAGGGAGTCCAGGCCTGAGGGCAAGAGAGCACTAAGGTTGGACAAGGACTATGGTTAGCCAAAGTGGGGTCATTGACTAGCCAAAGTGAATCCTTTGGTACAGAGGCTACATTTCAGTTCTTGGTGTGGCTACAGTGTACAAAGAGGGTCGGATGACCTAGAGAGATACAATGCAGCATCTCCTAAAATTTAGGGAACTATTATTTTGGGACCTGAAAATGTGTTCGCGTCATTATCCCCGGAATGACAAGAGGAACATTTTATGACTGCCCTAAATTTTAGGAGATGCTGTCATTGTATCTCTCTAGGTCATCTGACCCCCTTTGTACACTGCAGCCACACCCATAACTGAAATGTAGCCTCTGTAGCAAAGGATTCCACTTTGGCTAGTCAATGACCCCATTTTGGCTAACCATAGTCCTTGTCCAACCTTAGTGCTCTCTTGCCCTCAGGCCTGGACTCCCTCTGGACAGTTCCACACTAGCTATGCAATGCAGGGCAGTTAGATTTCCCGAGGGGTGTTTCCAAAAAGTGAAAGTAAATAAATAATAAGAAAGAAATCAACAAAAAGGATAGATAGTAGTCACACGTTGGTGACATGTACAGTTATGTGGGTTCATGCGCGATTGCCGAGGCAAGAGCCTCTTGCACATGTACTGGATTAGCTAGCGGCTAATCCCCCGCAGGTACAGGTGAATTCGGAGAGGTTTCACATCAGAAATCTCGTCCGATTCAAAGGGCAAGTAGCCCTACAGGTACGGGAAATCGAGGGCTTGCTACGGATGCGACCGGCACGCGAAACGGAGCCCGAAACAGTGAATTACAGCCTGCTGTGTATTTTTGCAGGTTTAGGGTTTTGGCCCTAAACGGACCCCAATACCCCCAGGAGGTTCGGGTACGCGAGGGGACCGCTGTACAAGTGATCTGGCGCATTTTCGGGGCAGAGAACAGAGAATTCAGCGTGCTGCAGATTCTCGCCAGGTTTTGCAAAGTGTCCGTATGCGTCGGGAAAGTCATCCAGTGCGTGGGAATACTGATTGTGAAGGGTCCTAGTTCAGTTATGCTGCCAAAATCGGGCCAGAACAGTTGAAATTCAGCCAAGGTTGTGCGGGGCAGCTTGTAGGGAACCACAGCTTTTATTCCCTCTGTTAAAGAATAAAGAAATATCGAAAGGGGCGCCTAATTTAGGGGCCAGTCTGGTGTCGGTCTTCTCATACAGGTGCAATCTAGCAGCCTGTATCCCTTTCCCCTTTGTTGTGTCTTGAAAGTACAGGTAAAGTGGGCGACAAATTAAATGGGTGAAAGCAAATAAGGTTTAAGTCTAAGGATTAAACAAGCCGGTTTCATGGTTCCATCGCCGGGATTAAATCACTTTTTCCCATAGAAGTGAGCCTTGGTCAGTTTGGGCTTGAAGACACAAGGGATCATAGACCACACACAGGAAATTGCAATTATGGCTGACAGACGAGATGATGTGACTGAAGAGGTTTCCTCCTCACAAGGTCAACAGACACATGAAGTGGGTGAGTCCTCAAGACCACCATAGACGGATGATGATATATTCAGGACCCAGTTGGCTACTGTTGTGGCTATGTTCACACAAGTAATGTAGAACCCGAGGTTTTTAGCCTTTCTACAACCTCCTCTTCCGTCTCAGCAAGTTGGATCACTGTCGCGTGACACATCCCAACCCTATGTGTCCGTGGACAAGCTACACCACAACAGGGTTCAGTCAGTCCGATCAGTTTAGAATAGCAGTGATCTAGCACTCTTATGAGTCTATTCGTAGACCGTGCATGCCCAGTCACTTAGCATAGATGCATATCCTCCGATTGCACAGAGCATGATCATCGGAATTCCCATCAGAATCCATTAGTATCAGTTAGGGGAATTTTCCAGTGCATTTAGCCTATTTTCCTATTTATTGGGATTTTCACTTATTATTTTTAAGTGACTTTCCAACAAAAGTAGGTAGGGCAATTTTGCTAAGTTAATATATAAGCAAACCAAAGTTCACACTTTCTGGCAGAAGAGGCAGCAGGAGCTTCTTGCTCAACAGGCAACTTCTCAGCAGTACCCCCCTCAGCATCAAGATCCCTCGCCATCCACCTCCCATGCCTGGCGTTTTTCCCTCTTGCAGCCATCGCTTGAAGTCCTCCCCCTTCTTGCGGTAGTCCCACCTGCAGATCAGCCCCAAGGGCATAGCGTTTTGGACTTAGGCCATTCAGCCCCATCCTCAGCGTTTGAAGATCGTTAGCACATCAGATCTGCAGCACTTGGTAGCGTTTTCAACAAGCATGAACCTTAGCCATTGCTAGCGTTTTTGCAACAAGTCTGCAACTCATCAATCGCAGCCATAGACCGCAGTATCTCAACGTTTTTATACAGCAGAATCTCAGCTTGACTAGCGTTTTTCAGCCCCTTTAAAAACGCAGATTTCAGCCATGATAAAGTAGCAGGTTTCCCCTTAGACGGTTGCAGATGGTTCCCCATTTTCAGCCATAAAAACACAGCCCAAAACAGTCATTTTCAGCCACCAAGAAGACCATGAAAACCACCAGATAAAAGATCCCAGATTCAGCCATCGAGTCGTCGTTGTCATCGGCATAGTCCCATTGCATCAGTCCATTGCATTCGCATTGTACACCTTTGTGCAATCAAAGTACACCACTCTCACCGACGAGAGTGGGGCCTTCGGAGGAGGGTTTTACAACCTCTCGGTGTCGTATCTCTTCTCCCTCCTCCTCTCAGTCTCATTCACTTGCACGCACAATATCCACTCACTTTGTTCGTGACCACAGCACTCTACAAGACGGAAAGCTCTCTCTTTCCCTAAGAACTAAAAGGAACCTTGAGCAATAAAGATCACTAATCTTGAGAAAATACAACATTTATTCCGCTGCACCTTACATTGGTATCAAAGCTTTGGAAGTGTTCTGCATTACTCAAGGAAAGAACCACAAGAACCACAATAAATTTTTTTTTGCTTGCTGCGGTCGCACGAACCCAAGTTTACTTGGGCGTGGCGATTCCTAATCGTGTTTTGTTGAAGAGTGACAGGAATCCCAAGAAAGAAGGGCTTGTACAGCCTCCCCTTGTGTCTCTTTTCACTCATTGAGAGCGGACCGTGCACTTAGCGGCCGACCAATCGATGTGAGGTGGGAAAAGTGAGCGCAAGGCCGCCAAGGGGTGCACCCGCAGAAAAGGGTAGAACTCAGGTGAAGAGAAGATCCTTCTCCAACGCGATTTACAAGCGAAAGAAACCCTCAAGAACCTCAAGACCCAAGTTCCTCGTGAACTTAAGAACCAAAGATCCTAGTGCATGGTCGTCACCCGAAGCGGCATGGATACTTCGCATTCAGGTGATGAGCATGAGAGAGGCGACGAAGGATTCTCTCCACCAGGAGATTTTTCCAACCCTCCCCCTTCGCCATCTATGCCACGAGTTGTCCTCATTCCTATGGAGATGATGGTCAAGTCGATGTTGGACATGATGGCACAACAACAAGAAACGAATCGAGTTGCCTTGGCACAACTCGCAAGCAAAGCAGATGAACAAGCAGCAAAGGACCGTGCACAAGAAGCCAAGGACCGCGAGCGCGATGAAAGAAACGACAAACTTGCTACACAACAAGAAGAGAATCGACTTGCTTAGGAACGTGAGCGCATTGCTCTTGCCGCAAGACAATAAGAAAATCGACTTGCTGAGGAACGTGAGCGCCTTGCTCAGGAACGTGAGTGCATTGCGCTTGCCGCAAAACAAGAAGAACAGCAACTTGCTCTCGAACGCGAGCGCGCTGAACGAAAAGAACGCAAAGCAGAAAAGGAGGCCGAGCGTGAAGCTCAAAGGAAGCTTCGCAATCAAGAATTTATAGCTCAAATCCTAGCCTCGAAGACCGAACCACCCAAAGATTGTGGGAGTTCGTCAAGTGGCGCAAGCCACGATGCGGATTCACACAATCAAGTCACAGAGAAGTTGACTTTCAGTAAGTATGACGGTAAGATGGATGCTACTGTTATTCATTCTTGGTTGCATCAATTTAATGCTTATTTTGCGACAACTAAGAAAACAAGCAATAGCAAAGTTTTGACGGCAGTTATGTACCTTGCCGGTGATGCCATAAAATGGTATCAGGCATGGCAAGAGGCACAGCTAGCCGCGCACCTAGAGGCAGCCGACGATTTCACGCCCCTCTCTTTTAGTTGGGCCGACTTCCAAGACAAGCTTAAGGCGCGGTTTATGCCACCTCAGTACCTTGCATGACTAAAGGATGATTGGCGAGCTCTCGAGCAAAACGGTACGGCGGTTATGTCTTTCTCTAATCGGGTTTTGCAGCTCGGCACTCAATTACGCAAATCGGATGTGAAGCGCAAGGAGGCATTTCTTTACGGATTGGACGAGTATATCAAGTATGATGTCGAGGTACTCGATCCAATCGATCTCAACAAAGCGGTAGCCTTGTTCTCGCCCACGAGATGAAGCACAACAAAGGAAAGCCTAAGGAGAACAAGACTTCCACAAGTACCTCGCAGACTTCTTAGAACCCGCAAAACGGTAAGAATGGTAAGAATGATAACTCTTCGAACCAATCTTCCAACAGTATCTCATCAAAGAATTCTTTCAATGAATCTAAGAGTAAGGCTAACACAATTGCTAAACCTAAGCTTACTCCGGATGAAAAGGTAGCACAAGGAATTGTAGGAGGTTACATCACTTCGGAAGAACAAAGCACGTATTCTAAAGAAGGTCGTTGTTTTCATTGTCACATTAAGGGTCACATGAAAAGAACATGTCCTAAGCTTGAATCGAATGAATCTAAAGAACCCCCAGCACCCACTACATCTGTCAATGCAATGAATGATAACACGATTGTGCCCACAGTTTCTCAAGACCCTCCCATTGATGATTCTCTCATTAAATGTTATGGTTGTACGTCGGGGCACCGTTTTGTCATATTGTTTGACCTAGGTAGTATGCATAATGTGATCAGCCCGCCCCTCTCTTGTTGAGAGAGTCCGCCTTGAAGTTAGTCCGAGATCTCCTATCGAGGTCTTTGGCTTTCGTCTTGGTATGGACGCTCTCATCACGAAGGAGTGCCTTGATGTGTTGTTTGCAATTCAACAGACTGCCTTCACTAGAAGATTTGTTGTTTCTCCTCTCTCAGGATGTGATATGATTTTAGGCATGAAATGGTTTTGTGAAATCAACCCTCTCGTTGATTGGGAGGCGAGCACTTTAACTCTCAATGCCAAAAGTGATTCTCCTATTGTCTTTCATGGAATGGACACTGCTCCTTCTCAATCTCTCATTTCCAATATGCAGGACAAGGTTGAAAGGATTCGGGATAAGGAGATTCTCTCAATCTCTTTTTCTCCATAGTATGACACACAGGATTTGCATGATAATGATTTGCATGATGATTTGGATGAAAAAGACAAGCATGATGAATTGCATGAAGAAGATGTGATTGTTCACAAGGATGATGTGTTAGTAGATGCTTTTTCTAGCGAAGCTAACCTCGTTGTAGATTCGATCAATCGCGAAGATCCGATCTTGGCTTTCGAGTCGAGGCCCAAAGAACCCCCACAGGACGATTCGATCATTCAGGACGAACCGATCTTGGCTCTCGAGCCTTGGTCCAAAGAACCATTACAGGAAGTATTATGTGTTCGCATGATTGATACGCACGCATTGTTCGAGTGTTTCATTCGTGAAGGTTTCTTGTATTTTTGTCAGCATCGTTATGTGATCCCTTTTCCTAGGCATGACATATTGTATGTTGAGCACGTTTCTCTCATGGATGAACACGAATGTATGCAGATTGTTCATGAAAAGCTGAAAAGTTTGTATGTCAGGAAGTCACATTCCATGTCTCTTCCGTGGCAAGACACAGTTTTCGAAAGAGCACATGATAGTATGAGCACCAAGCATGGGCATTTCCTTTGTGATTTGCCACAGTTGATTGATTTCGATCAAACAGAAAAGATTCGACCTCATTGTTTGCATGTGTTTGATGAATTGGTTGTCACTCCATCTCTATGTTCATCTACATTGCATACACAGTCTTTAGAGAAGACAAGATTTTTTTCCTTCACTTTACATGGAATGGGTATGTTCATGGTTTTGTGTTGGAGATTGTTTTAAGAATTTTCAGCCATGGAGATTTTTGAAGACGAAAGAAGCAAGACTCTAGACGCAGTTGACGCAAGAAAGGAGATTCAAAAGACTTTGTGTCGCTTTCGGCGCGGCCCAAAGAAGCAAGCATTGCAGACCTTTATGAAGTTCAAGTACCGCACGACCCACACATCAGAGTGGGCCGGTGAAGAGTCCCTTCCAGGATTCCAGATGCTGTTGGCGATCTCCCTTGACGCCATACAGTTCGGTACCAGTATCTCACTTTGAAAAGGAGGGGATGTCACGTGACATCCCAATTCTATGTGTCCGTGGACAAGCTACACCACAGTAGGGTTCAGTCACTCCGATCAGTTTAGAATAGCAGTGATCTGACACTTTTGTGAGTCTATTCGTAGACCGTGCATGCCCAGCCACTTAGCATATATGCATATCCTCCGGTTGCACACAACATGATCATCGAAATTCCCATCAGAATCCATTAGCATCAGTTAGGGGAATTTTCCAGTGCATTTAGCCTATTTTCCTATTTATTGGGATTTTCACTTATTATTTTTAAGTGACTTTCCAACAAAAGTAGGTAGGGCAATTTTGCTAAGTTAATATATAAGCAAACCAAAGTTCACACTTTCTGGCAGAAGAGGCAGCAGGAGCTTCCCGCTCAACAGGCAACTTCTTAGTAGTACCCCCCTCAGCATCAAGATCCCTCGCCATCCACCTCCCATGCCTGGCGTTTTTCCCTCTTGCAGCCATCGCTTGAAGTCCTCCCCCTTCTTGCGGTAGTCCCACCTGCAGATCAGCCCCAAGGGCATAGCGTTTTGGACTTAGGCCATTCAGCCCCATCCTCAGCGTTTGAAGATCGTTAGCACATCAGATCTGCAGCACTTGGTAGCGTTTTCAACAAGCATGAACCTCAGCCATTGCTAGCGTTTTTGCAACAAGTCTGCAACTCATCAATCGCAGCCATAGTCCGCAGTATCTCAACGTTTTTATACAGCAGAATCTCAGCTTGACTAGCGTTTTTCAGCCCCTTTATAAACGCAGATTTCAGCCATGATAAAGTAGCAGGTTTCCCCTTAAGACGGTTGCAGATGGTGTCCCATTTTCAGCCTTAAAAACACAGCCCAAAACAGTCATTTTCAGCCACCAAGAAGACCATGAAAACCAGCAGATAAAAGATCCCAGATCCAGCCATCGAGTCGTCGTCGTCATCGGCATAGTCCCATTGCATTCGCATTGTATACCTTTGTGCAATCAAAGTAGACCACTCTCGCCGACGAGAGTGGGGCCTTCGGAGGAGGGTTTTACTACCTCTCGGTGTCGTATCTCTTCTCCCTCCTCTCAGTTTCATTCACTTGCACGCACAATATCCACTCACTTTGTCCGTGACCACAGCACTCTACAAGACGGAAAGCTCTCTTTCCCTAAGAACTAAAAGGAACCTTGAGCAATAAAGATCACTAATCTTGAGAAAATACAACATTTATTCCGTTGCACCTTACAATCACTGGATCATATTCAGAAGCCTGTTAAGGCTCAAGCACAGGTGATTCATACTGCAGAATCAATGGAAACACCTGTACACTTAACAGAGAACATGCAGTCTCCACAAGCTGTGCCTAAGGTGCAAGAACAGGTGGCTGAAATGCTAGTCTTTCAAGCTGTACCAGTTCAGCCAGCCACCTTTCAGCAGCCTATAGCTGGTTCTAACGGGCAGGGAAGCAACCTACAGGCTATGCAACCACTCTTCCCACCACCTTCAATACACCTTGGCTATTTTGGAGGTGGATCGGTATTCCAGAGCATTGCTGGTCATGCACGTGGAAATCAGTTTTACACGCCAGAAACAGTGTTCGGGGGTGCTCAAACAATGATGCCTAACCCCATGTATGGTGTCACGGGCATGCTACCAGGGTTTCAAAGCATTCAGGGCCAATTTGGGATGCCACAGGCAAATTTTGGTATGGCTGGAATTACAAATCAACAGCCAAATATGGCATTTCCAGGTCAACTTAATAGCGATCAAGGAACACAGATGAACCCTAACAGTGTTTTCATGTTTCAGTCACTTCCATATGACAACTTAACGCCGTTGGAGAGGCCAACTCCGTACAAAGAAGGTGGCAAAGGTGTGACATTCACGACCTTTACAAGGTTTGATGGCAGGAAGAAGGCTCTCTCATTCCTCCAGCAGTTTGACAAGGCTTATGTAGGGGGAAACTTTACAGAGGATTCAAAGGTCCGCAAGGCAGCCACTTTCTTGACAGGGAATGCAGGACAATGGTGGACAACTTTATTGCTTTAAGGGTAAGCTCCGTCCACATGGAGTTACTTCAAGCAGATTTTTGCAGCAGCATGGTTATCTGATGACTTTGAAGCAGATGTCATGACAGAATGGCACCAGCTTAATGCTGCCAATTGCAAGAATTTGGATGACTACAATCGGAAGTTTTGGAAAGCTCTACTACCAGTAACTTCCTATAGGTTTGTGCCATTGACTGAACAGATTGAAAAATACTGTTGTGGCCTACCCAAAGGATTGAGAAAGTATTGCACGAAGACCAAAGTCACTACTTTGACGTAGCTCATCGAGGTAGCAAACACTGACAATGGTTTGCTCAAGGGGAGAAGATTGTGAATTTAATACGGGCATCAAGGAAGGATCAGCCAATAAAAATTCAGCGAAGAAGTACGTTCCCAATGAGGTTCCTAAAGCGACTCAGGAGCCGGCCAATGCAGGGAAAGGCAAAGCTACGGCTGAATCAGAAAAGGGACCAGCAAAGAAATGGAAAAGACGTTTTCCTCGCAAGTCGGAAGAGCAAAAGAAGGTCCTGAGGTCAGAGAACAAATGCTTTATCTGTGAGCAGCCTGGCCACATTGCTTACAATTGTCCTCAAAAGAAAAGGCCAGCTGATTCTGAAGACAAGGAGGATAGGAAAGGAAAGAGGCCCATGGTTGTTCTAGTGCCAGATATGGTGGGCGACAAGCCAAATTTAGATGCAAGTGAGCTTTGCAGAGCATGGGGAAAGGTCAGGGATCAAACAATGCTCATCTTCTTTGATCCAGGTGCCAAAGCCAACTTCATTTCCCCAGAATTGGCTTCAAAGTTGGGAATCAGACCTGAAGAGATGGGGTATACAACAGAGGCAGGTTTGGCATGTCGTGGCCATACAGAGGCTATGACATCCATCATCGGAAAGTTGCGCCTACATATCCAGTCCTATGTAGATGCTGAAGAATTTTACATCATGCCACTGGACGGATGTGATGTGTTGCTAGGTATTTCTTGGTTGTTTCGTGTACAGGGAATCATGGATGCCTACAACAAAAAGATCACTATACAGAGCAGGGGAAAGACTCACATTCTGGATGTAAAGCTTAAAGGGGAGTCTATTCCCACTGTATCAGCTTCTGCTATTACTTCTGTAATGAAAAAGCATCTTTCTGCGTACTTGGTTTTTGTACGTGAAGTGTCAGATTGTGATGAATCAAATTTATCTCCGTTAGATAAAGAAAGGTCAATGTTTTTAAAACAATATAGTGACTGTTTTTCCGATTCATTACCGTCTCAATTACCGCCAGAGAGACCCGAGGACCATGCGATAGATTTGGTGCCAGGCAGTAGCCCACCAAATAAGCCTCCGTACAGGGTTAGTGCGGCTCAGCAGAAAGAGATAATGAGCCAAGTACAGGAGCTGTTAGAAAAGGGGCTGATTCAGCCCAGTTCATCTCCAGTGTTGTTGGTGTAGAAAAAGGATGGCTCATGGCGTATGTGTATCGACTACCATGCATTGAACAAGAATACCATTAAGAATAGGTTCCCTATACCTAGAATTGATGATATTTTGGACAAATTAGAAGGAGCAGCTATGTTTAGCAGGATAGATCTAAAGAGTGGGTACCATCAGATCCGCATTAGATCAGAGGATGTGCACAAGACTGCGTTTAGAACAACGTTTGGCCTTTACGAATTTTTAGTGATTCCCTTTGGTCTCACAAATGCTCCTGCTACGTTCAATAGGATGATGGAGAGAATTTTCCGTCCACACCAGCAGTTTGTTGGTACATTCTTTGATGGCATGATAGTCTACTCAAAGAATGAAGAGGAGCATAGGCATCACTTGGCCATTGTGTTCAAAGAGCTACGCAGCCATAGGTTGCTCATCAATGCAAGGAAAAGTGAATTTTTTCTGGAAGAGATTCACTTTCTGGGACACATTGTCTCAAAGGATGGTGTCAGAATGGATCCTGCAAAAGTTGAAGCGATCAAGTCATGGCTAGATTTGAAGACGGTGCACGATGTCCGAAGCTTCTTGGGACTATGCTCCTATTACAGAAGGTTTATCCGAAATTTCGCTGAGATTGCTTCACCTTTACATGCTCTTCAAAAGAAGGCAATCACCTTTAGATGGACACAGAAAGAGATTTCAGCTTATAATCTCTTAAAGGAAAAGATTACTTCAGATCCAGTCATTGTGTTGCCAGATCTTAGGAAGTCATTTGTGGTCCAGTGTGACGCCTGTGGTAGTAGCATTGGTGCAGTGCTAATGCAAGATGGCAGGGTAGTAGCCTATGAGAGTAGAATCTTGCAAGGGCCAGAAAAGACTATGCAAGTCTATGAAAAAGAACCGCAGGCCGTGTTTCATGCGCTCGTAAGTTGGAAACACTACCTGCTAGGTGCAGATTTCGTTGTCCAAACGGATCATCAGACCTTGCGATACTTCTTGACACAGGCAAAGTTATCTGAGAAGCATATGCGATGGGCAAATATCTTGTCCATGTTCCATTTTCAGATTGTGCATGTGGAAGGCAAGAAGAACGTTGTGGCTGATGCCTTGTCAAGGAAGCCACAAATTTCAGTTGTGTCAATTCCTTATCATCATGAACTTGATGATATGAGGGAACAATATGCAAATGATGAAGATTTTGCAAGGGTCTTCGAGCAGATTTTGCAAGGGTCTTCGAGCAGCTAATGGATAGACAACGTCATGAACACTATCTTCTCAAAGATAGGTTCATGATGATGCATGGCAGATTGTGTGTCACAAAGCCATTGCGACGCAAAGTTATGGAAGAGAGTAATGTCTCACCGTATGCAGGGCATCGTGGTATCGATGCTACAGTTAAAGTGGTTGAGACATTCTTCTACTGGCCTACATTGAGAAGAGATGTGGATGCCTTTGTGTGAGAATGCCTAATATGCCAAAAGGTCATAGTCCTGCCACGTTAGCACAACAGCGTAAAATCCGAAAATTTGTACAGTCTTGCCACAAGTAGTTCGTACAATCTGCCACGTCAGCGTATTTTACGAAAATCTCTTTAAGGGTTCAAGCTTCTGTCTTTTAGGGTTTGGGACGCCCCATGGCTTGTGCTTCATAAGTTCTTCAAGTTAGCCGGATCAGTTTCTCTCGTCCACTCAGCCATTTCTCTTGTAGTTGGTCATGCCACACATCATCACTTTGTGAGAGCTAGGACTTTATGTCAGTCATACTTTACCTTTTGTCAAGGTATACACTCTTGGATATGCTTTTCAACTTGGTCAAAGAGTGGGCCAATAAAAGTTCTAAGGCTTGGTAGTGGGAGTAATTCCTTGATGTCTAGCATAAGAAGATGTCAGGTGCAGCGGAAGTGTTGTTGGACAACCACTGTGCTTGAGAGGCTCATCTACTCTGCTTTTCTGCTCTCCTCTCCGAGCGCTAGGGTTTCTTTTATAAGAATTATAGACTTGGTAGGGCAAGTTATTCAACAAACGTACGATTTTTAAAAAGAATTCCAAAAGTCACTTATAAATAAATGACCTATAAGAGGTGCTTCACGCGGTAAAATGCCTGTATGCTAAAATGACTTTACTTGTGCAAGAGAGGGTATGCAACTATGACCTGCCTCGACTGCACGTCTTGCTAGAGGCTCACAGAGGTGCCAGGCTCAGTCCTAAGCTAATGAGTCATGCTAGACTGTAGCAGAAGCATGTCCGTGTAGCGCAAGTGAAGAGTGCACGTGACATCCCCCCTTGTTAAAGGTGAGGCACAACTGCCGACTTCTATCTGTGGATTCTTTCTGTACTTCTGATGTTGACTGCTTCTGATTTCTCCAAAATCGTGGGTACTGTGGATGTAGGTACCCTTACTACTGTCGCAGATTACCAGCCTTCATATTGACTTTGCCTTGGGAGCAAGTACTACCACTTGAATAGTCCTATTGTGAAAACACTGCATGTGAAGCTGAAAGGTAAGGGTGCTCGGAGGTATTTCCAAGGGTTTCTTGTCGACGGAAGTGGATGCACACTACATGCGAATGCGAGTGCAGAAGAGGTTTAGGGATCCCGTCTCCAACTCCTTCCATATCCGCATATGAGGCAAGTAGATCTTGCTGCTCAAGATCTTGGTTTTCTTGTATCCGATGTCGATCTTCCTTCAAAGACAGGGCAATGAAGATGGGAGCTTATAACTCTATGATCGAAACTCAAAGATTCTGTCAGGAAAAAAACCGGGAGAGGTTCCTTGGGTTCTTGGTTCTGCTTGGGTTCTTAATGGCTCTTTGGTTCTTGAGTTCTTTAGGTTCTTGGGTTCTTGGTAGTTCTTCCCTTGAATTCGGGAAGCCGAAGCACACACAGAGCTCTTACATTGGTGCATCGGAAGTGTTTTTAGATTTAGCTCCGATCTAGTACTCCGCACAAAGAGAAGGAGCACTCTACTTCACTTGAAAGGTTGAATTGAATAGAAAGAAAGAGAGAGACAAGAGAGCGTGTGCGAGAGAGAGAGGAGACGACACGAGATGTCGGGTCCCAACCCTCAATGGCCCCCTTGCTCTGTTGCCAGAGCAAGTACTTTCTCTGTGCTTGCACAAATGCTCATACAATGATTGGATGCTACTGCTAATGGGTATTGATGCTGCGGTACTTGACGATGACGACGATGTCAAGGCTGAGATTGAAAACGCTAGGTACTTGTGTTGTGGATCTGCTGCGGCAAGGATCTGCAACCGCCAATGCATGGAAAGTTGAAATGCAAAACCGCTAGCTGATCTGGGCTGAATCTGCGAATGGCTGGCTGCTTTGGGCTGAAAGCTGATCGTCCAAAGACGATGATGACGGCGAGGTACCAAGGCTGAAAACGCTAATGCAATGGGTGGCAAAAACAACCACTGTGCTTGAGAGGCTCCTCTCTCTGCTCTTCTCTTCCAACGCTAGGGTTTTTTAAATAAGAATTACAGGCTGGGTCGGGCAAGTTTTCCAACAAACTCACAAATTTAAAAAAGAATTCAAAAGTCAAATAAATGACGTATAAGAGGTGGTTCAGGCGGAAAATGCCATTACGTTGAAATGATTGTACTGGTGCAAGAGAGGGTATGCAACTATGACCGGCTTGGACATGCACGTCCTGCTAGAGGTTCAGTCCTAAGCTAATGACTCGTGCTAGATTGTAGCAGAAGCATGTCCACATAGCGCAAGTGAAGAGCGCATGTGACAGAAGAAGCATGAGCTTCGTCCATTACCTTTTGTCTTAGTGGTCATGCCACAGATTGCCTGATGATGAAAAAGATAACCATCTTTTATGGAAAAAGGGAAAAGAGATTGTCTTGCTTGAAGTTGTTACCATATTTTAGCAATATGGGTCTTTAGGATATTTCTGCGGTGAATTTTTGATGGCACACGTTAGATATGGCGTCCACTTTTGGTTGTCAGGATAGAGCGTCGGTTAGTACTTTTTTGCTTCCAGAAGGATGTAAAATCTAGAAGTGAAACATAGAAAGGAAATTAGCCCATTGCATTTGTTTTTCAAATAAGTTCTGTTAAGAGAGAAAATATTTGAGGCTTTGATGCTCAACTCTATTTACGAAATGTGCTCCGAGGAGGTAATACTTCCAAGTGGAGAGACTATGAATAAGTGCCATCAATTGTTGTTCATATATGGAAGCATGCAATTTTGTGTGTCTTAGTCGTTGGCTTTCAAAGGCTACAACATGGCCTTGTTGGTTCAAGAGTGAGCCAATGCAAGCCTGAAACCGGCTCTAGGGCGGTAGACTTTAGCTTTCACCCGATTCTTTACTTGAACTTTACAACAGAGAGGAACTTCACGAATCACGAATAAACCTGTGATTGGAATTAACACTTCAAACAAACCATGGCCTGGTAGCTAGAGCGCTACCAAGCAGACAACGACACCCTGTAGGCCCCAAAGACTGGCGTCCCTTTCGGTATTTCTTATTCTTATTTAACTTGAAATAAAACCTACGAGTTCCTACGAGCTGTCCCACTCTTACTGGGCTGAAAATGGCCTACTCTAGCCCGATTTCAGCAGCATAACGGCAGTAGGAGGCTTCACAGATAAAATCCTAGTGAGAATCTGTAGCACACTGACTTCTTTGTCTTCTGCCCTGAAAATGCACTAGATCACCTGTATAGTGATCCCATCACTTCCTTGAAGCTTCTGGGGTATCAGGGATCAATTAGGGTTGAAAACCTCAACTTGCAAAAATACACAGTAGGCATTTGTAGCAAGCCCTTGAGCTCCCGCACCTGTAGGGCTACTTGCCCTTTGAATCGGACGAGATTTCTTGCGTGAAATCTCTCCGAATTCACCTGTACTTGCGGGGGATTAGCAACTAGCTAATCCAGTACCTGTGCAAGAGGCTCTTGCCTCGGCAATCGTGCATGAACCCACACAACTGTACATACAGATGAAAAGCCCTCGAGCGGGGCGTCACGTTTCTGTATTCAAAGGGGGGGAGAGATGCACAAGAGCGGAATCATCGTGCTACATAGAGCAAGGGAGAAGGCAAGCTTTCCATCAAAGCTGTGATCACTTGCACCCACTACTCACACATAGAGTAGCACTTGAATGATCAAAATCAGCCCTCTCTCACAAATTTGGGCGCCCCCCCTCTTCATGCAAGCTAGCAGATTTCTCTGGAGCCGCCAAGTGTCCAGTTTGCCTCTTTTGAGTTAATTTCCTAGAACTCACCAACTTATAAGTGTAGCGAGGGGCCTAAATGACTTTGAATTGAGCCTAGACACCCTTTTACTGCTCGGATTCCAGTGCCGACTGGCCCGACCGTCTCGTGGCGACCTGCCCATCCCGACTGCGGGTGACTCTCGGCCGTCGGCCACACAATGTCCGGCCATTTGTGACTTCAAAAAGAGGGTTTCCAAAAATTAAGTAAAAATCAAGGGAAAGAAACCAACAACTAAGATTAGTTGTCACCACAGCCTTGTGACAAAGCCCCAGATGCATACATTGAGCTTCGAATGTTTTTCTTAGGTTGGGTTAAGATAGGTCCATGACTTAGAAGATATTTAAGCTTTTCAAAAGCTTCCTTCTTTTTAAGTCCCCATATAAAAGGGATTTTCTTCTTTGTAAGATTGTGAAGAGGAACGGTTGCGTGTGCGAAGTGTCTGATGCAGCGTCTATAATAAGAGCAATGGAGCCAAGAAGCTGTACACATCATGTACTAATGTAGGTGGAGGCTATTCTTGAACAGCTTGAATCTTTGTTGGGTCCATCCTCAACTTGATTGTGATAAAATTTATGTCCCAGATAATGGATTTTCAGGAGAAAGAATTCACTTTCTTAGAGTTATTGTGGAGTTCATGCTTTCGCAGACAATCTGAAGATGCTTTTGAGGCTCTTACTTATTTTGAGAAAAGACTTGGATAGCATCAAAGAACATGCCTTGGATCTTCTGTACGAATGGGAGATTCTATCCATATTTCGGTTATGTTGCAAGTGCATTCATCAAACCAAAGATGTGGTGTTTGTGGAACATAAAAGAGGAGCATAAGGATATGTCTCTTGATACCCAAGAAGTCCTCAACCACGAGCAGCAGGCCAGCCAGTCCCTACGGTGTATAGGAGGCAAGAAGAAGTTCAAATAGAAGAAGCAGAAGAGCATAAGTGTGCCACTAGGAAAACACCACTTCCAAATTGGGTGTCTCAGCTCTTGGATGGTAGGGATCCACTGGTTATTGATGATACACCTGGTGCACCTCGTTGGTCCAGGAGGATAGAGGAGTGAAGATGGGCTCTAGATAGTCAACTACGAACTCATGACAGAGACACAAAGGTTCAAAAGCCTACTGCCTTGAAGAGGCAAAAGAGAATCCAAAGCGGGTGGAAGCTATGCAGGTAGAGTATGATACCATCATGCGTAACCACACTTGGGATCTTGTGAACAGACCAAAGAAGCACAAGGTTATCGACACCAGGTAGGTTTATAAAGCCAAGTACAAATTTGATGGTTCATTGGACAAGTACAAGGCTCGCCTTGTGCAAAGGGTTTTGCACAGATAGAGGGTTTTGATTACAAAGATACTTTTGCTCTTACAACTAGATCGACCAGAATCTGCATTATTTTGTAAATGGATGTAAAATCAGCTTTCCTCAATGGCAATTTGCAAGAAGAAGTCTATGTGGAACAGCCACCCGGGTTTGAGGTAGCAGGTATGGAGGACAAGGTTTGTAGATTGCGGAAGGCACTTTATGGCTTAAAACAAGCCCCACGTGCATGGAATCAATGGATTGACAGTACTATTTAACTATTGGTTCTTGAAGAAGTCTTTTTAAACAGGAAACCTCTTCCATTAGTTAACATCTTGAGGGCACATACCCAAGATAGATCAGAGGAAAAAGTACAAAAATACATTTGAGGAATGGTCTTACAAGTCATGTACAGTGAGTACAACACGAGCCTTGTTCTCAACCTCTCAGACTCCTAACATAAATTTATGTATTCTGGCTGTACGGAGGAAAGCAGTCTGCAAGAGTTCTTTCCATATAAAAGAAAATGAAGGGTTGTGTAGTAAAAGGTCACATATCCTTTGATAGCCACTTTTCGATGGGAATATTCCTTTTTTACTCAATTATACATTTTCCTTCATATCTAGGCAATGCCTTTACCCACTGGATAAACTCGTAGTTTTGAGAAGTTGTAGCTTAATCCTCTTTATACGAACTTCCAGTTGCAAAACTGTTCCATGCATGTAAGTTGTATCTTTTGTGAGCCTGTGTTGCTTATCATTCATAGTCTTTGATGGTTTTCTTTTCTGTGGTGTATAGCAGGAATTCAAAGGATGGTTTTATTGGCTCATTTTGTCAATTGAGGGGATCCTTTTCACTCAAGTCTTTAGAGTTAAGAACACCACAGAAATGGAGTAGTCGTATTTTCCGGCTCAATGTGAAGGCCGATTCAGTAAGTTTCGAAAGTGTTTCTCATGCTATGCTGAAATTTGGAGTTTACATTGTGGACGCTGAAAGGCAATGCACAGTAGTATGGATATTGATTCTCTCAGCACTTTTAGTGTAAATTACTGTCAATTTGGTTGTTTTTGTGTGTGTTGAGAAGATCAATTCAACTTTGGCCAGCTTCCTTATGAGCTGTTTCCTCCTGTTTCCCTCTGGCTAAGTGGCATACTTTCAGTGGCAGTGCTAGAAATAACAATGAATATAGTCTTCAAAGCACCTTTCTGTGCATGGTTTATTACCTGGTGAAGAATTGACTCATATCAGAGTCAACGGTTGTTTGAGGAACAGTCGGTCAATCCTTGTTGCCTTCAGCAGCACTAGTGGATCCAAGAGAATGGGCCTTCTAATCAAACAAGGCTTGTTGATTCCTGTGTAATGTAATGCTTCACAGTCTCCACTAAGCATATTCTTCGTAACTTCACAAAGCATTCCGGGAGCTTATCTCAATGAAATTTTTTAGTGGGACAATATCTTTCGCCACTGAAATACAAGGTTTCAAGTTGCAACCATAAAAATCTAATTTTCTCCATCCATAAATGACAGTTTGTGCATTCTGGCTCATGAGTTTTCAACCATAGAAAATCTAAATTTCTCCATCCAGTTTGTGCATTCTGTCTCATGAGCTGTGTGGTCAATTTATATCATTATGCTCCACAGGCGCCGAGAATTTGGCCCTGAATCTTTCCTCTTAGCAAACTAGATCAATCTTAGGTGTGTGGTAATGGAGGTATATATTGCATGGTGCTTGTTGCAGTATTTAACTTCGCCCCACGTGACAAAAATGATATTAATTGATGCAGGATTTCTACAACATGCTGGGAGTATCTAGGAACTCCAGCAAAGCAGAAATTAAAACCTGTAAGTTTAATGTGTAAGCTGTTGATAAGGTCTGCATAATTTGAAGTTTTTTAACCATTGCCTATGCAGCTTACAGGAAACTAGCGAGACAATACCACCCAGATGTGAATAAGTATGTGTATCATACCAATTTTGATTATTTAGTTTTTGCTCGTCGAGGAAATTTCTATGTTTTTATGTGGATTTTTCCTCGTTAAATGTTCAGGGATCCAGGAGCTGAGGCCAAATTCAAAGATATAAGCAATGCTTATGAGGTTCTATCTGATGATGACAAGAGATCGATTTACGACACATATGGTGAAGCTGGCTTGAAAGGTGTTGGTGCCGGAGGAGACTCTGTAAGTTCAATCTCATCTCACCTTTTACAATACTATGGGACTGAAGGGCTAACCTTCTTATATTTGTTGTTACAGATGTATGGCAGTCCTTTTGATTTGTTTGAAGCCTTCTTTGAGAGCATGGGTGACATGGATGGAATTGGTGGTATGGGTGGCTTGGGTGGTATGGGTTCAAGCCGAAAGCGGCGCGCACATGGCCCTGATGAGCAGCATGAATTACAAATTGAGTTCTTGGAAGCGATCTTTGGCGTGAACAAGGATATAGTAGTCTCCCGACTGGATCTTTGCAACACATGTGATGGGTCGGGAAATAAACCAGGCACAAAGCCTAAGAAGTGCAACAGATGTGGTGGCAAGGGGCAAATCGTCTCATCGACACGAACTCCGTTTGGAGACTTCCGACAAATCTTCCCCTGTAACACCTGTGGAGGGGTTGGCCAATCAACAACCCCTTGTAACCTTTGTAAAGGTGAAGGGCGGGCTAGAAAGAAGAAGACTGTAAAGGTTCAAGTGCCTGCTGGAGTCGAGTCAGGAAATCGGCTTCGAGTACGCGCTGAGGGTAGTGTAGGCAAGAGAGGAGGACCGCCTGGTGACCTGATGGTTTCCTTGTATGTAAGGCCAGATCCACAGTTGAGCAGGGATGGCAGCAACATACTATATACCTGTAAGATTTCCTATATTGATGCGATCAAGGGCACTTGCGTTAAGGTTCCAACAGTAGATGGTAATTCAGACTTGAGGATTCCTGCTGGAACACAACCGGGGACTACTCTTGTGATGGCTAGGAAAGGTGCCCCTGTCTTGGGTCAGCCGAACATCCGGGGTGATCAGTTGGTCCGTATTCAAGTCGATATTCCGCGACATCTAAGTTCTCAAGAAAGAGAGCTTATAGAACAGCTGTCTGAGTTGAGCCATGCCCAACCTGTGAATGTTCGGTAGATATACATTGCTGGGGGCACACGAGGCGTCCGTTTATGGTAAGGGGTGGAACCGGCTGGAGTGAGTCGGGCAGTGGCCATCAATCCCAACATTATGCAGGAATCATCTGCAAGTGGAGAAGGTAGCTGGCCATTCCAGCTTATATTGGCTGCATTGTCAAGATGCTGCTGAGCTCCTTGAGATTGATGGTTCCCCCCTAACAGTTGCCATGTTAGTATAGAACTAGAGTACATTGCTTCCACAGAAAATGCTGAAGCTGGCTGCAGCTTGTAATGCAGCAGTAGTTTGATCCAAGGAGAAGTTGAAAGGGTATTCTTTATTGAACATACAATTATTTTTCAGTCACACATACATGGCTAATGTTTACTATATCAAGATGAGTTCTAGTGACATTGTCTGCAGTAGAATTGTAAAGGCTTGGGAAAAGTAATGTATTGAGCTGGTCTAATCCTTCTCAAAGTGACTGGAGAAGTGCATGATACTCTGTTTCTCTTTGGTATCAATGGTCTCTTAAGTGTCCTTTGCTTGGATTAAAAGCATGCAAGTTAGTGGAGCTGGAATTCCTAACTGTCTCCATATATGTGCACCAGGTTTCCATTGTCATGATGGATACTCTCTCTCAGTGAGTTGAGCCTACACAGCTACCAATCTCATGCTATATATATATATTTTGTGATCGTATGTGATCCATGAATAATAATGTTCAGCTAGTTATGTATATTGTCTGGTCTATATAGGCAGGTGTTCGAATCCTATAGGAGTGTTTCAAGTTGGTAACTGCTGAAGAAATAGACTGACACGTTTTCAGTAATGGGACATTATTGAAATTTGCACTCCAAGAGGTTTATACTACTCTATTTCACTTCTGAAAAGGTGGAGTGCTTTGCATTGTCGAAGGATGAAAATTGTCCGACGCAGATCTAGTTTTTGTGTGGTCAACAATGTTTCCAAAATCTGTGGTCTTCTCTACTAAGGACTTGGAGAGTACTACATTTAGATACTTTGCGTGCTTCGAATGGTATGTAGAACGAAGGATTGGACTATTGAGTATATACTACAATCATGTCTGTTTTAAGCCTTGTATTCAAGGTCATGTGGCATAGCATTTACGTGTCTTATGCTTTATTTTATGCAATAAACTAAAGTACTTTAGGATTTTAGATGACATGCTTGGATTTGGTTAAAGCAAACACATCCAATAAGTGTTGTGTGATTTCTTAGGAGGAATGGGTGCATTGTATGGTTTCCCACAAATTGATGAAAACTATGGTTTCAAAGTTTCCATTCTAACCACTTATATATACAATTTTTAGTGGTATGGGACACTGAACATGGATAGATTGATTGGATGTGGTTGAAACTTAGTGATGGTATTGTTTTTCCCCAGCTCTCTTCGTGGAATGGTATGCTACAATTGTTTGACAGGTAGTTTTTTCTATTTGTTTTCTATATTTTCTGCTAGTAATTTTCAAGCGTTTTCAGATAGAATGCATGGTATGCTAAATGGGCAATACATGATATAAGCATCACATTCCGCAACGAAAAATCGAGTTTTGTAGAACAATTTTACAAATGGAAAGAATCATCTTTATTTTTGAAGTAAACCAAGTTACGTATCTAGCTAGAAAAATTTGAGCATATGCAATGTTTAATACCTGAGAGAATCAGGAAGCTACAAGTATAGTAATTCCTGCCGGATACAGGACATGATGCTGTAATAATATATGAGATAATATAGTGCAACAGCTCTTTGTTGGAGATACTAGAAACTCTTTGTATGCTTTGAGTTGCATAGAATTCCCTTCAGTCATTATGAGCACTATATATTGGAGTGTAGAGTCTGTAAGAGTGCAGTGGAAGAGAAATGCAAACATGATAATACCAGAGAGAGAGAGAGAGAGAGAGAGAGAGAGAGAGGTGTGAAGTTGGCGACTCAATAACTTCAAAGGAAGAATGGTACAAGATGAAGAGTAAGTTGACTAAGGTTGCATTGATATAGTGAGCCAATTTTTACTCGAGCAAAACCTCTAGAAATACCCAACATGCTTGGGTGGAATGAAATCCGCCTTACTTGCACACCTTGCATGCGACCGAGTAAAATAAATAGATAAGCCCTTGGCTACAATGACGGCTTCAAGTGCCTTGCACTATCCCCCAAAGCTGGCATGGATATATCACAATTCAACCTGTCATAATACCCCAACTCTTAGTGCCTTGTCGTCGATTTCAACTCAACGAACATGGCTTTGGCACTTGAGAAGGTCGATTATTTGTTGATGATCGACAAGGTTGATTTTATTTTGACTTTCACTTTGGCTACTATCAGGGCTCGACCCTTGTGATCTTCAATCATCATGTTCATTAGTGAATTATCCTTATGTGATGTAAGGCTTTACTTTGCTATCAATATACAGACTTGAGGGCACTTTGCAGGTGCATATGAACAAGCACCTGGTCTTTCACAGGGGTGCCGACATGAACCAAGCCAAGGGGCTTACATAGTGCATAGGACCGCTCTAAGTTTATCACAATCCATGGCTATTAGTTGGATTCAAGCAAGGATTGACAAATCAAACTGAAATTCACTCTTCAAAAACCATTTACTTCTGGCTTTTGCAACAATTGGCACCAAATGGGTAACAAGGTTCGAAAATTTCAAGTTTTTGCTATGTTTTGTACTTGCAATTAATGTATATCATAATTGCACCATTGCACTTGACAAAGCATACCTTAGATTGCCAATGCTAAGAGCATATATATTAGGAAACTGAGCTATCAAGCTTTTTCTGACTTCAAAACCTTGCTTAACAAAAGCAACTTTTGCTTGCCAAGTGTGTATTGTGGAGAATTTTGCAATATTCTATAAGTAAAGATTTTAAACTTTAATTGTAACTTGCTTACCGACTCCAAAAATCCTCTTTGATTGACTGTTTTGGGTGCTTGCATTACTCCAGGAGAGTCCTTGCCTTGCCTCCCTATAAAGTGCCCCTAAGGTAGCTGAAAATCCTCTTGACAGCCTGCCAATGCTTAGACCCTAAGCTATGCATAAATCATGGCTTCACTCTTAAGAGTGAGCGATTAAAGGCCTTGCAGTTTGACCTCGAAATTGTATAATTTTTGGGAATTACCCTATACCTTGTGGTCGGTAACCATATGAAAACAAGAGCTCGCTATGCCGATCTGCAACACAGAGGGAGAGAGAGAGATTCGCGCAGCTTGCTTTGCTGCTCCAATGACCGCGCTTCAGAAACGAAACATGCTTGGAGCTGCATAGCGATGCTTTTTGGAGCCCAACTGTGGTCCTTCACCCCTTTCCCACGCTGGTCTCCCCGACTCGTATCTGTAGGGGCTGCTTCCGGCGGCCTTCCTCCCGTGAGCGACCTTTGTGCCCTTCGTGAGGGCAAAAAAAAAATCTCCATTTCCACCTACAACTTATTCAATAGTCCATCTCCACACTACTTGGTGAGCCAGAGGCTCTTATTCTTCTATCTGATCACACAAGCCACCACTTCGCACCGCTTGAATGCCCAAAAAAGAGGTCGTGAAAAGCTTAATGAAAACCTGCAAGTAACAAGGAAAAAAATGCCGCGCTGCCGATCTCAAGTTGACGAAAGCAGTGTGGCAGGTTGGGTGCAGGTTCAAAAAGGCACCACCTCTCTTAAGTTCACAGCTTTCTCTGAAGGTATGTCTCTGCCAGAGAGAGAGAGAGAGAGAGAGAGAGAGAGAGAGGCTTCTCTGCTGCGTTTTTGTCTCTCCCTTTTTCTCTCAGTTCACGGCCCTTGGCTTCCCCGCTGCTGTGAAGTGTCCCCCTCGCGCTTTGCCTGCCTTGAGATTCACGTCTCAGAGCCTCCTGCTATATGGCGCTCCTCGAAGCACTGAAGCCGCTGGCTTAATTACTTGAGGATAACCATTATAAGCTTTGGTGTGATCAATCCTCCTAAACTTTTTTGTCCTCATGTCCACTTTGACGTTTACTCGTTTCTTGGTAATACTGATCAGAGGACATGGAACATAAAGTTACATCTGCTTGTTTTGTGTATGGCAGGGAGGACATATATTCACAACACTACACGATCCAATTGTACAAGCGCGACTCCAGCTCGATAACACTGCAAGGATTGTTATCTGCATCTAATTTTTCAAGCGCATGCGTTTGCTTGGCGCAACACATAAATGGTAGAGAGTAGGGCACGACTTTCGGTTCTTATAATTTTTTGGAGAGACCACAGTGCCAAGTCTCCATCATACTTTTGTATGGCACCTCTGTATGACGTGTATTGTATACTTTGCACTTTCAATCTATGACGTTTCATTGCAAGACGATATGTTTAACTATTCACATTGCTTTTTTTGTAGCTCGACTCAAAAATCGGCCTGTATCGAAAAGCAGTAGTACAACATTGCAGGTCATTAAAGCACCTCATTTATTATTGCAGCTCATTCATGCTTTATCTATTTGCTTGTTTTAGAAATTTTTTGCATTACTTCCTTTGCTTTGGTTTATTTGGATCTCGTTTTCAAGACTATACACTTAATGTCGATTAACATCTGCACATGTTAGTTACACACGCAACTCTTTACATGCTGATGCTAGCCAATGCATGTGATGTATTATAGTAGTGAATGCATGTGGTGTATCACAGTAGTGAATGCATGTGGTGTATCACAGTAGTGAATTTACCTTGTGCATCTTTACTTTAGCTCTAAATAATTGATATCATACTAAGTGTCGAAATAATTGATGTCATACTATATATGTTCTCATTTCTCTCGTACTAGGTGTCAGTATGATGTTCTCCAAACCTAGAAGATTACAGTCCAAGTATTAATAAGCTAGGGAGCAAACTGCAACCAACTTGAAACTAGCTTACCGTCCATATGCTAGGTCACGATTTAAAATTACTGCATTGTATAAACATTGGAGTATGCAATCTGACATCTTTGCTCACAATCTAGATATATGTCCCTCCTACACGGCGGCATACCTCACATATATAGCGATAAACGAGGCCGACATACAAATGAAATAGACACTCCTACTCTCCTCACTTCTGTATTATTGTTGGGCGCTTTGCCATCGGAGCGGGAATAACAAGACTTAGCAGCATTGCATCTAAAATCCATTACTAGTTCAAGATACCAACCACGAATCAACAATAACCCCTCTCTATTCATGACACCGATAGGTAATATTTGGACAAAAAAGAGGCAGATCTTATAATTATAAAGGAGCTATCTATGTTATAGAGGCATATATTATAATTATACAGGAGTTATCCATGTTAACCCAAAAGACTTTTTACCTTATCGTAAGACAAAATGTCAACGTAACAAGCAATACGTTGGTAGATCCCTTCAACAAAAAAATGTGTTCTCTTGCTCGGTGATCTTGTCCAGCTACCCCCAGTTTGTAGTCATGCACGGGAGCTTTGTAACACATGCCATATCACAAGCTCGGTCCACTGTCTACATGCAACTTTCTACAGGATGTCATGCTCTATAAGATATGCAACGGACGTTGAATTGCTTTAGTTCTTGACCATTATTTGTGAAAGAAAACCAATTGTAGATAAGATCAACTATACTTTGGGTGCATGCATTATAGATGAAGCACATATACATGACTACATCAACAACTCTACTCCGATATTTGTACTCACAGATTAGACGTCCAATACTATAACAACCTGGCCTTGAATAAGTTGTACAATCAAATTGACATTACAAAAGTTGAAATGAATATGAAAGGAGGTAACATAAATGTCCTTCAGTAGTGCCTCCTAGACCCTAAGTTCAACGAGCTAGATTTGATCACAATTGGCGTGTGCTGCATGATCACTGAAAACACCAACTTGAAAATCGGTGTGGCAAACGGTGCAACATGCTTTGTCGATGCCATAACACAAAACACAGAAGGTGAGGTTACAATTATCGCTAACCTCATTCATTGTACTCATAATAATTACAAAAGAAGAAAGGAAAAACACAAATAACTACAAAAGAAGAAAGGTAAAACACAGTTGACATCCACCTTCTGTGCTACCAACCATTTGATGAAAAATTTCTTTTTGAAATACTTTCCGTTTGCAAGAATTTTCATGTAGCAGGTATACTAGAAAAAACATTCATCAGTAGACAACCTTGCTTGGATATAATCTCAATTAACCATCCCTACAATCTCAAATAATTGATGCACTTAACTTTGTCTCCTTTCATAAACATTATAGCATTTTTCAAATGTATATCCCTTTCACGCAGTGCCGCCCTTGCCAAATTAATCATACTCTTGTTCCCTTGAGTGCTAGATACTAAATGTAAATTTGCATATGTCTTATTGTATTCTATAGATGTTATATAGCAAGGCCCACCAAGCAAGACTAGTTACCTCTTCACCTCGTTTGAAGTCCCTTTGTAAAAGGAGTATGAATGTAGAGCTCAAACGCAGGCGGCCAACAACAGTAGTTACCACTCTAAGCCATGCAGGTGAATGGCATGCGTGATACACACTACGCTGAATAAATTTCAAAAAAACTCATGAAGCTTTTTTTTGGCCTACTAAAGGCTTTAGTATCCACTAGTACGACTAGCGATCTTCAACCGCTACTCTCTCTCTCTCTCTCTCTCTCTCTCTCTCTCTCTCTCTCTCTCTCTCTCTCTCTCTCTTTTCCCTCGTGGCGTCGTGCATAGCTGTGGCTTGCCCTGCTCGTTCAACCAACACATCGCCCAGCTCGTCGCCCATTTCGAGGTTGCCTTGCCTCTCCAGAATAGGATCAGCTAGCGCATCGTCGAGCTCGTCGCCCTTTTCCAAGCTTCCTTGCCTCTCCTGAACATGATTTTGAAATATTTGGCTTATTAAGTCTTTTTTTGAAATGGATACGACATACTAGTGTGCCATTCTCCACCCTATCTCTCTCCTCTATCTTTTAGGAGACCTCTGAACCTGCATGTGTAGCTAGGGCCATGCCCCGTGGTCCTACCCTTGTCCTGACATTTATGGCTTGCATGTGACTCAAGGTATCAACCACCTCACTATATTTTCCATGATAGTAATGGAGTCTAAGATCGAAGTCCTATAAAATTTCCGCCACCAAGCTTTCCTAAATGTACTCATTTTTTAATTGGAAATCCATTTCAGACTCTTATTACCAAAAGTAGCCCCATAAAAGTGATGTCACCACCTTTTAAGAAAATGAACAATCGGCAATAACTATTTATTATAGACCGAGTAGGTACATTGAAATTGATTGGGCTTCTTAGTTTCAAATACAACAAGGCATCCCTTTACATAACATTGTCCCAATAGTCTTTTGCTTTGCATTAAAGTACAAATTTCCCCATGAAGCTTTGATGCAATTCAAGTGCCCCACAATGTGATGCATGAAATACCTGTGGATGCCCAAATGAGAGCAACTTCAAAGTTTCCTAACTCTCTCATATAACATCAGTCTCCTGGGCTATAAACAGGCAATCTGTGAGTGTTTTTGGGTGTGTTTGCATTCCCCCTCTCCATCTTCTGGTGCCCCCATGGAGGAGCATATGATTGCTCCTGATTGAAGGCGAGTGCAGGGTTTTGGCGATGCTGGATGTGCGGATTAGGTGCGGCTGAAGAAAAATGTGGTTGGGTTTTCCAATTTTCACTGGGGTTGAAGACACAAAAACATGGCTACTACAGGACTACGGATTGTTTCTACTAAACAACAGTTTGTGAAGGACAGAAGGTGCAGTTCAAGTTTTTTTGCTCCTGGTTCATAGAAAAGCAAAGAAGTGGTATGAAGGATTACGTGATGATGAAAAGTTGAATTGGGTGGCTTTGGAAGCGGCCTTTCGATGCAAGTATGTGTCAGATACACAACTGCATTAAGTAAAACAGAAGCTGGATGGTTTGAGGCAAAGCTTCTAGACGACCATTTTTGAGAATTCAAGTAGGAGTTCGAGGCTCTTTGGGGATTGCTTATCAAGTAGGAGTTCGAGGATCTTTGGGGATTGCTTATCAAGGTCTGATGTGTAAAATATTGTTTTTTTTTTGTTTGAAGTTGAGCAAGTTTATGGATTGCTTGCATGAGCATGTTTCTAATAAAGTCGAAGTGGATGGATCCGTGTTATATACAGAAGCGGTGGTTTTTGCACGAGGTTAGACTAAAAGGATTTTGAAGAATGTAGGTTGATTGAGAGAGAGAATGTGCAAGCGCTTTAGCTCTTCTTGCAACTCGTAAGTTCAAAATCGTCGAACATAGGGCGCTCGTTGCTACCTCCGCAGCTCCCTCTCTCGCCATCATTGGCCCCCCCTGCCCTTGCGCTGCCGTTCCGCCCTCCCCTATTGCGCGCAGTCCCCCGCCCTCTGCCCCCTGCCCCACCCGCTGCTAAGCCTATCCGCTACCCAACCCCGCCCGTCCCTCGCCTGTCCCCCGCCGCTGCCCTACTCGCCTGCTTGCCCACTCCCCCGCCCGCTTGCACACTACCCTTATTCTCCACCTCTTCTTCACAACAACAGACACAAATGGAAGCTCAAGCTCTGCTACACAGGGACTCCAACGAAGTCCCCTCGCCCGACCCTGCTGAGCCCACCATCGACTTTCTCTCTCACCGATCGAGCAAGCGAGCCTAGCCGCAGAGGTGGAATGCTTGCAGGTGACTTCCGTCATCTGCAAGATTCTCTGTACCAGACCCAACAGAGGAGAGCTGCATGACCTTCTCTAGGCCCGCCTTCTTGCAGAGGTGGGTAAGATCTTGGACGTTCAGTTCCTCGGACGCGGCTACTACCAGATAGATTTGAGACCTCCGAGATGGCGTCCAAGGTCATCGCGATGAACCCTCTGACCATCCGAGCAGTTCGAGCCCACTTTCGACAGTGGAGACACGGTTTTGGCCCAGCTTCGGATGTTTTGGTAGAAGAGGTAGACCTTCCCATCTCCGTCTACTTTCCTGGTTTGAGGAGGGAGTACCTACCACTTTTGTCCAGGATAGGCTCAGAAATTGGGACTGTCCTGGAGACACCTCGCACGACAGCCTCAGTAGCTACCAAGGGGGCCGGCATTCCCTCAGTATGAGTTTGGTTAGGGACACCCACACTCTCCCGAAGGTCGTACTACTTCCTCGGGTGAGTGGGGGTTGGTTCCGACAGAGTGTGGAGTATTCGGGCCTCCCAAATCAGTGTTTCATTTGTCGACAATGGGCCATCTTGCGAAGGCTTGTCCACGGAGGAGACCCCGACCTATACCACAGGCCCAACCCCAGCCCTCTAGGGTTGGCCAGCAACAACAGGCAGAGTCACAAAGTACATTTTTATGACATTACCTCTTTCTTGAAATCATAGTCGTCCTTGACTATTGAGGTAGAAAAGGTAAAGCCTAGTCATTAGTCCATGGTTTCCTAGCGGGCAAAGGATCCCTTTCTACCCTATGACATCATTCCAAAATGGACAACTAATCTATTTGGTGCTTGAGAAACTTAGCTACCGCAAGTATGTCTGCTCTTGAGTCCATATCATACTTCCTAAAGTAGAGTGACAAATTCTACTTGGTGTTTAGAGACGTCGTTGGCAGACATGATCCTAGGTATGCATACTTTTAAATTTGTTCACAAAGCAAGCGAGAAATTCTTATAAGACAAAAAAATTGTTTATTCAAAAGGAATTTACATTTGCTTACTCTATTGTATCATTGTATGCATTGGCAAGGGTGGTAGGCGAGCGTGCGTATCCACGCTAAAGCTTGCATGTAAATCCCGCAATCTACTTTGTATGGTCTGCAAAACTCCACTATGCATCATGCTAGTATCAACCATCGCACGACTCACAACCCCTGCTGCAAATGCTCCCACTGCAGCTGCTAGATTGGACCTCGACACTAACAAGTCGAACATGGGACGTCCGAACGCTGATGAAATCTGCGCAAACCTGACTGTACTCGCCTCCCTTGCGCTATCTACAATTATTGCATCATCGGGACTACCCATTGCATATGGATGTGTCAACACCGACATTGGAGAATCTACGTCTCTGTCACCCATAGGCAAAACTGTGTGTCCTGACACCAACTCATCAGCCTCTAACATGAGCATGTCAAAAAACTCCATATCTCTTTGCGTCTTTAGGGACCAGACCTGCTCTATCTCTGCCTGCACAAAGTCTGACAACACTTCCTGTCTCTCACTAGAGCATTGTCGCTCTATCTCTGTCTCTACAAAGTCTATTGGCACATCCTGCACAAATAAAGGCTCTGTCTCGTGAGCATGGTGAAGCTCACCTGCGAAAGAGACATGTTTCGTCTCTCGCTCAAACAAAGTTTCGAACCTCAGACACATATACAGGATATACTAGGCCACTGCGGGCTCCTCCTGGCAATCACTAGTGAACCGCAATGTATCTAGACGACTCTCTAAGCAGTATCTGACTGCCAAAAGTTGCTAACTGTCTTAGTGAGATCAAGCTCTGTCTAAGCTGAGGAGGATAACGTACATGTCCTAACGTGTATGACGCACCACTGGGCAAAGGCAAAAAAATGTCTCCATCAACCTCTATGTCAAATGCGAACCATTGACGAAGTATAGACAACCAAAACTCCCACTAGAGAAGGTGCTAAACCAATCACGATGCGGTGTGACGTGAAAAACTGCATCCTCATCTAACAACCAACGTGGAGAAGTATCACTGCTCAAAGACATGTAATCAAGAGGAATGCTAAAGGCAACTGTGACATCATTGTCACTGGCATATGAAGCCACTGCTCTAGCATGTGTCAAAACCTCATGTGCATCATGCATAGATCTCCGCTACTATCTCATACGCGTGAAACAACAACGCCTAATGTGCCATGTGTGACCACAATGCCAACATCGTACGTATCAGCAAGAATGAAACTGCCGTCACTCACTGTCACACATGTATGCTACCATAAGTGAACGCCAAAATGACAACAAAGTGGGAGATCACTCGATCACTACGCAATCATGAAAACCATGACCAATAGCATCAAAATTGATGCTCACATATACATAAAATAACTTCACAATCTACGATCTGCAAGCATAAACTGAGACAAACAACTCAAACGAGCGTAAAGCCCATAACCATATACGTAAGTAGAGAGCAAACTAGCTCAAAACGCATCTCACAAAAGCAACTGCCTGCAAAAACCTGTGAAACCTGTGACTAACATAGTCTATAGCCACACAAGCATACGTAATCCTCACTCCTGCGAGAGTGGGTACAAAAACACCAAACCGTGTCCAAACTGACAAAACCTGCAAAAAAAAGTGAGAGTAAACATTTGATCACTATCAAAGTGGGAATATATCGTCCACTATACCATCAGAGAGTAACTACGAATACGCATAAACCATGGCAAAAATCTGGGAAAAATCCGAAAAAATTTCCTTCTGAAAACTAAGCAAAAACTCAAAAAACTCACCAAATACGCATGAAAATACACTTAGTGTCTCAGTAGCAAAATCCACAAATGACATACATAGCACTGCCAAAACCTGGCAAAACAGATCACTCCTGAACGTATTATGCATGCATAACCTGAAACTGCACCAAACCGTACAAAAAAGCTCTCTGAAGTGCTCCACACAATCGTACATGAGCACTACAGGTGCCGCATGAGCCGTACTGCAAACACTGTGCAACTTGTGAGCAAAATCGCTAGTAAACTGACACACACTACATCACGCATTATGCATGCATAACCTGAAACTGCACCAAACCATACAAAAAAGCTCTCTGAAGTGCTCCACACAATCGTACATGAGCACTACAGGTGCCGCATGAGCCGTACTGCAAACACTGTGCAACTTGTGAGCAAAATCGCTAGTAAACTGACACACACTACCTCATCGGTCGATAAACACGTCGATCGAAAACGCCGTCCAAGAGCTAAGCACGCTCGAGGGAAAAACCCGCTCTGAAATGAACTGTCGGAGCCGTATTTGTCGGTATGTGCCGTCGAAGCCGAAAAACTGGAGAAAACGTCGAAGTCGTAATGCCGTGGAGAGTACGTCGGAGCCAAATCCGCTCCGGAATGGGCGCCACAGGAGAGCCGATGTCGCTCTCGCTCTAATGATTTCCTGTTGTATCGAGGTTGGGAAATCGTCGTCAATGCCGTCTTCCGCCGGGCCGGATGGAAGTACGCGAGTTGAATAGCTGAATGGTCGGTGTCGAAACCGATGCACCGAGCCGTCAATGCTTAAAGCTGGTGCTGAGCTATCGATGCCCAATCGTAAAGCATGTCGCAGAAGCCAACCGTCAATGCTCGAAGCCGATGCTCGAAGCCATAGAGGAGGAATGCCAAGAAAAATGCCGAATTAGTGTTGAAAACTCGTTGTCGGACAGGAGTCTCCGATGCCGAGGAGAACACCGAGAAACGGGTCGATGCCGGGTGATGCTCGCTGAAACTCGGAAGCTGAGCCGAGCTATGTGCCGAGAGCACACTCACTCTCGCTTGCCTCGCTTTCGCTTATTTCTCAAGCTTTCTCATGATGAAAGAATCTCTCCCTCTCTCTCTATCTTTACTCCGATGTTGAGAACTCGAGGGGGAAGGCGAGGGCCGAGGATCGAGAACCCCGTGGGAGCGGAGTCGAGGGGAAGGTGGTCAAGAGTCGGGGTGTCGAGGGCCCCTGTGGCTCCTGCACACAATTAAGTGTGTGTAAAAGGTTTTGTTTTTAAAAATGATTTCCTGCAATTTGACGAGTTTTGTCTCTGTCAATTGTCGACTGCAGAGGAGAGCGAGCGAGCCAGGTTCCGGAGTGTGTGCAACTACACACACGAGCAAGAATGCCAAAATGTTTCTGCTGCTCTCACGGCCCTGCCCAGTGCTCTGTCTCCTCGATTCTTCTGCTTGCTGCCCGCTGTCTACTGCACTTGACTCTATTCACATGCAAGCTCGAATGCATTGCTCACGGCTCATGGTAGCTCGTTATGCTGGCCCTGCCGAAATTGCCTTGAAATTCGTTATCTACTGTAGAGCTTTGGGAATTCGGCTTCCCCTCCTTGCTCGAGTTCTTGTTTCCTTGCAAGCCTTCAATGGCAAAAAAAGCTTCCCTTTGCTTCGACTTGCCATCTCTGGCCGGCTCTGCAGATCTCCTTCTCAAGCTTTTCCAAGGAGAGAGAGCTTCTTTGATGCAGCCCTTGCATTCCCCCAATTCCCAATCGTCCAAGCTCCTCTCGAGGCCGAGATCTCTCAAGCCTTGCTTTCCACACAAGCCTCAAGGCCTTCTCAGATTTGTTGCACAGGGTTAGCTCAATTTCTGTTGAGATCCCCTCACTTGCAAAGGGGCTGCACACGCAAGAGAAGTCAAGATTCGCAATCTCGATCGGGTGCTCACCGAGGAGCTCCGATCCGACGCCACCGAGCCGAATTTGCTGCCGCCGAGCTCAAGCCTCCATGGCCAAGCTCTGTCGCTCATGTGTCTGTCGCCAAGAAGGCGTAGCTCTGATACCACTTGTGAGGACACGTGTGCGCGGATGCGTGCTATGAGTGCGGAGAAGGGGAGAAGCACGAGAGTGTGGATGGAGCAACCTCAGAAAGTAGTGAGTGAGGTGCTCCTTATTCATATACGTATGATGAATAAGGGCATGTACACATGTGGACAAGTGGCCGGACACCGGACGTCTGGCCCGAGGAAAGGCGCAAGGCCTTTACCCAAACAAATTTGACAATTACAAGCTGTATTGAAGACCGAGTTAGCTAAGTCTCCATATTTACTATATCAAATCATCCTTTATTGCATTAGGCATCTGAATTTACGTAAGTAAATATTAATTAAATAAATCCGTGACGTATATGGCATGGCACATCGTCCTCTCCTCTTGTCATATGAACTGAAAATCCAAGTTTCATGAGAGTCCTTCGACAAACTCTCTGTTTGTGGATTCTCTGTTTTAGTCCCAATGCCACCAAAGTAAAACAACAAAGCCCATTTCACAAACTCTACGCTTGTTGATTCTCTAATTTAGTGCCAATGCCACCAAAAAAAAAAAAAAAAAAAAAACCCATTTCCCACTCTAGACATCGCAAGGAGACTCAGACTCCTCAACTAGCATTTACCGTAAAATCACCCAACAGATAACCTGCAATATTTTGATCTAAGAAAACCCCATCACTTCTAACCATAGCATAAAACCTAGGCAATTGCTGAAAGAAACATCAATTAATTTCTATTGGTTCTTTAACAAGCACACACAGCAAGAACTGCATGATTGTGACAAAAATAAAAAACCCTCTTACAGTGTTGGTGCTAACTTTCCCAAGTGAATGAGGGCTTAATGACAAATAACAGAGAGAACCCCATCACTTCTATGCCTTGGTACCATAGTATAAGACCTAGGCAATAAATGAGATGAAGTAGCAGTAACATTAAGATCAATTGACAACCATAACAAGCCTACACAAAACCCGCAAGAACTGCATGATTGTGGCAAAACAAGAGAAAACCTCTGACAATTGTCAGTGACTTGGCGCGAACTTAGCCAAGCGAATAAGGGTTTGACAAGCCACAGCTCACTTAACCCAAAAGTCCTGCCAAAACGACGAAAAAAATTCATACTTGGGGAAGGGTGAGCCAAAACCTAGCAACTGTTCCTTCAAGACGAGTTTTGAAATGTGCAATAATGAAGCAAGTTGCCAGTAAATGAGGAATAGGGTTTTTGAAAGGGCAAATAACATATCCCTTGTCCTACTTTACCTGCTATGTGCTTCTTCATAGAGAAAACTGCAGCACATAATATCAAGGAGAGCCGGGGTCCCAACATGAGCTAGACCTTAAATAACAACTTTCCAAAAGCACTTTCAATAAACTTTGGCCACAACTAGCAAGAACTCAATGATTAAAGCTAATGAATACTCATGTCGCATGTGGCACAAAATAAGAATGGGCTATTCATTGAAATATATAGCAACAGAGAGCAGACATGCTTTGAAAAAATGCCCAGCTCTTCTAAGCGACCACGATTGCACCCCCCAATCGTTGCCCTTTCCTGATTGCCACAGCCACACGTTGCCCTTGTGTCACTCATGATCTTACACAGTAGGGCATTTACACAACCCTCCATCGACGTTATTTAACCCCACATGTCGTTAAGAAAATGACTCACAATGCTTATACCCTGTCTTATGAGGGCATCATCATCTTTAAGCATAGAGAGAGATACTACATTCCAGCAAAACCACAGCTCACTGCAGCCGTATTACCATCTTGTTCTTCTTTCCCGCAGAAAGGAGAAGCATTTTACCATCCACTATATCCTCTTGTCCAATAATCTTGCCCTCATCTTCAATTTTTAAATTGTTGACGTAAAGGCCCCCCTGTTTGATGAGCCGCCGAGCAGCTCCTTTGCTTGCTGACAAACCAGAGCTCACACATAAATCGACCAATGCGGCACCCTCTACACTTGACAGAGAGGTAGAGAATGAGGGCAAATCCGCCGCAATCGCCTCCATGGATCTCCAGTCAAGCTGTGTAGTTCCACCTGGTGCCAAAGCTGCAGTAGCTCGCACAGCCTCTTCCAAGCCTTCTTCCCCATGTACAAATCTGGTCACTTCTTCTGCTAGCTTTCTTTGGGCGCTGTTCGCAATGTAGGCCGGCAAACTCATCGCTCTTTCCAACTCTTCAATCTCCTGAAGGCTCAAGAAAGTCAGTCTTTTCAAGAACATAATGACATCCGCATCAGGCGTCGCAAACAGATGCTGGTAGAACTTATATGGTGAGAGCATAGATGGTGAAAGCCATATGGCACCGCCCTCTGATTTTCCAAATTTTGTCCCATCACTCTTGAGCAGAAGGGGGAATGTTAATCCATATGCAGCAGCCCCCTGATGCAGAAGCTTCTTGATGAGGTCGGTTCCTGAAATAATGTTCCCCCATTGATCGCTACCTCCTAGCTGAATGGATACTCCTTCATTCTTGTACAGATGTACAAAATCGTAGCCCTGCAACAGCTGGTATGAGAACTCAGTGAAGCTCATGCCCTCTTCAGAGTTGAGCCTAGTCTTGACACTCTCTTTTGACATCATCGTCCCCACCCTCGCATGTTTCCCGACATCTCTCAAGAATTGCAATAGGCTGAACTTGCTCCACCACTCATAGTTGTTGAGTACTCGGGCTGGATGCATGCGCATTCCTTCTTCGCTCTGCCATGCATTTTCTGATGACCCATTTTCCCTAACCTTGAGAACTTTCTCTATGTTGGCTACTACACCTTTCAAATTTCTTTCAATGGTGTCTTCATCAAGAGTGGGTCGTTCAACGCTCTTACCAGATGGGTCCCCAACGCGGACAGTAGCTCCACCGAGCAGCGCAAAAGGGACATGGCCACATCTCTGGAACCATGAAAGCACGATCAACCCAAGCAAGTTGCCAAGATGCAGGCTTTCTGCTGTGGGATCAAAGCCGCAATAGACCTTGACGGGGGTAGAAAAAGGGCGGGCGCATGCAGCCTTGATGTCCTCGTGGGTGAGAGACTCTATGAGACCTCGCTCTTCAAGAACGTCTATGACATTGCGAGCTATGGCAGGGGATCTTCCAGCATCAGGACACAGAATTTGAATTGAGGTCGCCGCGGAGCACGTTGCCGAGCAAAGCCGAGACAGCGATGAAGGCGGGAGAAGAGGGACCAATCTTGCATAGCTTGGGTGATGATGAAGCCGAGATGGAGCTATTAGCTTGGACAAGAAGGGCGACGTGAGTGATAGACGAGAACAGCACGAAGCCATAACCACAGCCTTACATCGCAAATGTCAGCAGCATGAAGAGGAACGAGCAGTGATCGATCCCCTTCCTCCACACTATCTCGCACGGGCATGCTCAAATGGGATGGACGGCTAAGGTGATCTAGGCCATCGGATGCGCATTTGGTAAATTCGGAAAGAAAAGTAAATTCGGGCAGGTTTGTAAATTCGGGTCGATCTACACCCCTCGAACCCCCGACCTCCCCACCATGAGCCATGTGGACTAACCACTACGCCCTCATGCGTTGAAATATAGGCGATTCGAGTATGTCATATTGTAACTGTGGGCCGATTAGTAAATTCGGGCAAATTGGTAAATTCGGGGCAACTTCAGATCTGACGGTTCATAATTGACGCGCGTCGCTTTTTCCTCCTCTACCATTGATCCCATTTGACCATGCCCGTGTGATATAGTGATGAGGGATCCCCTTCCCGTATTATTCGACAACAAAAAATAGTTTTGATTGGTTGGCCGAATTAATGTGTGAATTGGTGTAGGGTAAAAGGCCAGATAAGTGGACATGCCCCTAAAGAGGGACAAACGTTTAGTACACTAATATCCCAACAGCTATACATCAACGCGTGAGTGGTGGGACGTGCTCTCAGTTGATTGGCGGGTGCCATGGTTCAACCCTCGTGAGAAGATGTACTTCTTTAGGCTCAGGTTCGTCCCTGCGTATAGGGGCACAAAACTTTTACACTAGATTTTTAAAAAGTTTCCATAGCTTTGCAATGGGTGCACCGTGACCACCAACGATAACTTCTGCTGATAGCGCTTCCAATCAGCTCTCGACGTGAGTGATAGACGAGAACAACACGAAGCCATAACCACAGCCTTACATCGCAAATGTCAACAGCACATTGAAAAGGTGAAGAGGAATGAGTAGTGATCGATCCCCTTCCCGTATTATTCAACAAGAAAAAACAGTCTTGATTGGTTGGCCAAATTAATGTGTGAATTGGTGTAGGCTAAAAGCCCCGATAAGTGGACATGCCCCTAAAGAGGGACAAACGTTTAGTACAGTAATATCCCAGCCCCTATACATCAACGCGTGAGTGGTGGGATGGATAGACTGACGTGTTCTCAGTTGATAGGCGGGTGCCATGGTTCAACCCTCGTGAGGAGCTATACTTCTTTTGGCTCAGGTTCGTCCCTGTCTATTGGGGCACAAAACTTTTACACGACATTTTTGAAAAGCTGCCATAGCTTCGCAATGGGTGCACCGCGATCACCAACGACAACTTCTGTTGATAGCGCTTCCAATCAGCTCTCGATTGCATCTTCCTGCGCTCCAAAATTTGAGTTGCAGAGCGAAATCTATGGATTTTATTCTCAGTGTCGTTAACCTGGTGCTTTTACCCTAGGTGTGTAACAAGTGATAAAATCACGAGGCCTGCCCAGGGGAATGAAAATGAATATTTGAAGGCCAAAAATTGTTTTTTGAATGACAATGAATATTTGAAATCGAGGAATGAAAAGATGCAATACAACTTGTGGAAAACGGAGGGTTGAATTGAATTTTTGGGGTGGAAGGAGTTGTAGGAAGGATGGATTAGAAGCATCGATATAGTTCCACAACTAGAACAATTTATGGTGATGTGATACTGCTCTTGCATACTACAGAGAGGAGGGGGAGAGAGGCAGAGGGGGGTTATTTTGGGATGAAAAGATATCTGGAGCAGTGGTTTGACCAGAAAAAAAATCTTGTGCCTCATATAAGTGTTGCAGGAGGATTTTTAAGCCAAATGTGGTCAAGCTTGGAGTCGTATATTGTGCGCGTATGTCGCACGTGTCAATGCAAGGAACTTGCCGATACATTGTGTGCGAGCCACAAATGGCTCCAAGCACACAACAAGCCTAAACTAGTAAGTTCAAAGATGGCGATGGTGTTCACTCACCACTCTACGCTTGCTGTCGTGGAGGATTCCTCGCCACGAAGAAGAGGGAGACGCCGCTACGCCACACTCAACTGCCTCGTCGTCGTCGTGCCGCCGTCGCGCTCGATCGCACACACTCTCTCTCTTTCTCTCTCTCTCTCTCTCTCTCTCACACACACACACACACACACACACACACACACACACACACACACACACACACACACACACAAGGAGATGAAGAAGAAGAAGAAGGAGATGGAGCAAGAGCACTCTTCAATTGCACAAATGAGAGAATGAGTGATTTAGTTGACTTTTATATGAGCTCTCCCCATTCACACTTGGACGCCCATGCTTAGCCAACTAATCCCTTGAATGTTCCAGTTAGAGTGCGCCTCTCATCGGCGATCACTCTTACCCTTTTCCTATTGGACCGACAAGCCCGGTACCTGACTCTACCAAGTAAATAATACAACGTCTGTCGTAGGTGATAGGGTGTCCGTGAGCATGAGGGTTAACATGTCCCCCTTCCTGATGTAGATTCCGTCCTCGTAAGCTATTGAGTTGAAGCTCGTTTGTCGAGGTGGAAGAGTATTTGAGATGAATGTCCTTAGCCTTCTCCAGTCATCACTGCAAAATCAAACAACATTGGCACAGTAATTGCATTCTCATATACAATTAAAAAGCATATGCAGTTTTAGGCAGACAAATTGATTCGTAGCGGAATTCTAAACCATTTGTCAGCAATAAACATTAAATTGCAATATAATCAAACGCATAAACAGTCGTAAAGGTAAAAAATTAAACAAGTATGGGGTCGCTAGTTTAACGGTCGAAAGGCACTAAAGATCGACTATTAATACCATGGGCAAGCTTCTCAATTTTCTTTGCTCAATTAAGTTGTTTAATCGCGAGAGCTCATGTCCGAGGGCTGACTAGAGGCTATACCCAGAAGACCTTGTAGTTAAGCTACGATAAAAGGAATTCTCATGAAATCATCGCCTGACTTATTTACTTTTCTTTGACCCCCCAAAGTCTTTTCACATTGATTCAATTTTGATGTGTGTGCTTATTTTGTATGCCTTGGGTTTTTTGCTTTTCAAGGAAAAGCGCCCACACTGGGAACCTCTAGTAGGTGATACATGTGAGTGAAGTACCCAATCAAGCTTAGATTTCTCTTCCAGCTTAAGATAATTTTACATTGTGGCACTTTGATTTTTTCTTTTGTTCATTTTCAGCATTTTAATTTTGTAACTTTGGGGGTCATATAACACTGTTACCCTCCCCAGGCTCATCACACTAGTAAACTCCCTTTATAATACTTAAACTAGAGGTCAATAGGGACTAAGCCCAATAGAAAGCCCTAGTTCATTTCACACAATGCTACCTAAATTGGATTAAGAACCTAAGTAACCATTGATTATTAGGAAGGCATTCCCCATGGTATTAAGAGAAGATCTCTAACGCCTAGCTTGGTCAAATTAGCTTAGTTAGACTGCTTGATTTTTAAATCTAGACAAGTGATTATGACAAAAAATCACATTGAACTTAATGTTTGATACTAAGCAAATGTGTGTTGAATATTATGCTACCAATCACAATTAAAGCACACAAACACGGATGAAAAAGATAAGGGGCAATGCTAATGGACAAGGAACACCTATTTGTGTTGATGGTCGCGCTTGATTTGAAAAGTGGATGAGAGAAAGATTCCATGAAGGTCCAAATCCTAACCACAGCAACACATTCCTGTACACACGAGGAAACATAAAGAATACCTCTAGGAGGCACATCAGTGGAAAGAAAGAACTTTGCTAATCACTAAACTCTAAAACAGAAACACTCCTATCGTACTAATCCTACCTACCCTCCATCACTCGAGTGATGAGGATCAAAGGTGTTTTATGACATAGGTTTCTGTTTCAGTGTACCGGATGTGAATGTGTAGGTCTGGGTCAATGTTTTGACTTTTATTGTGCATACTCGTTTGCTAATTGCCTTTATTATTTTTCTTTTTTGTGAGTATAAGGATTTATATATACATTCCCTAAGATTGGAGATTAAGAGGTTAGGGACTCGAAGGTTGAGAGGGAAGCAAGTGAATGATGGATGTCAGCAAACACTCCCCCCTTCCTTGGGTAGATCATACCTTTTGGAATGATGTCATCACCTTTTGAAACCAATTGTTCCAAGTTGTTATGGGTGAAGGCTTTAACCAATAGTTTTCGACCGCCCTATGCGTTTCATCTAGTTGCAAGGGTGGTAAGGTACTCTCTCATGATTTTATTTGCAACATTGTTGTAGGTGGTGAACTTACAACGGGAGGTGCAAACTCTTTCTTGCTTGTATGGATATGTACAATGGTAGGTGGAGGTTGTGCCGAAGCTTCTATTTCCGTATAGGAACTACATGAAAATCAAGAAGCTTCATTTGATTTCCCTGTTCCTGAGCTAGGTGGAACAAATCGTTCTTTCTTTGGTACCCAAACTAGCTCTGGAGCAGGTGTGTAGCATTCCGTGATTTTTTCCTTTCTGCGATCTTCAATTTGTTTTGGAGCCACAGGATTGAGCTCACATGGGCCCGGTGACAAGTAAGAGCACAATTTACGTTTTGGCATCCAGATTTGATCATTTCCTTTATAGTAGCCTTGGGCTTCCAATAGTTTTTTAGGAATCCAACGCAACATTTCTTTACATTTCTTGGGGCGAATGGGACGTCTCTTACCAGGCTCCTGTCTTTTAGCATTGGCTATGGTCGCTAAAGAAGCTTTAGGGACCCACTTGTATGTTTTCTTTGTTATATTGGGATGGGTCATGTGTGTCTCAAGCTTTATTTCAACTACATCAGTTGAAGCTCTAGAGAGTTGGGCTGTGGGGACATATGGTTCAATCTCTTGGACATGCAATGTTTTGGGTTTTATTTCCTTAAAAGGCAATATCTTAGGGAATATGGCTTGAGTGGCAGGGCTAAGAGTTGGCTTCTGTGTTGTGACACCCCCTGTCTCCCAATCAATAATGCATTTGGTGGCTATCATCCACGTGCGTCCTAGGTTTATATTACCCTCCATAGTTCCAACAGGCATGATAAAAAAGTCTTGAGCTACAACCCCATTGTCATAACTGACAGAAGTGTGCCAGACTCCAAAAACCAAACTTTTTTTCTTGTTGACACCCTTGACTCACTACAACACTAAATGAAGATATCGACGCGCCTATATCGACGGCCATGCCTTTCCACGCGTATATCGACGACATTAGCGGGCGTCCCTATACGCGTCGCAATGTGCGTTGATATACGCATGGAAAGGCTTTATTTGCCACGCGTATAGCGACGCGTATATCGACGCCAAAAAAATTGGGAAAAAAAAGCAAAACCCGCGCGTAGGGGCCATTTTCGCCTGCTCGGGTCTTGGCCGAAACCTGCTGCGCAGGTATTATGTCCATCTCCACCCTCCCCAACCCCTCTCTCTTGCTCTCTCTCTCTCTCTCTACCTCTACATCGTGTGTGTGTGTGTGTGTGTGTAGGAGAGAGAGAGAGAGAGAGAGAGAGAGAGAGAGAGAGAGAGAGAGAGAGAGAACGGTGTGTGTGTGTGTAGGAAAGAGAGAGAGAGAGAGAGCGGTGTGTGTGTGTGTAGGAAAGAGAGAGAGAGAGAGGTGTGTGTAGGAAATAGAGAGAGAGAGAGAGCGGTGTGTGTGTGGAGAGAGAGAGAGAGAGAGAGAGAGAGAGAGAGAGAGAGAGAGAGATGTGTGTGTGTGTGTAGTAAAGAGAGAGAGAGAGAGAGAGAGAGAGAGAGAGAGAGAGAGAGAGAGAAATGTGTGTGTGTGTGTGTGTAGGTAAAGAAAGAGAGAGAGAGAGAGAGAGAGAGAGAGAGAGAGAGAGAGAGAGAGAGAGAGAGAGAGAGAGAGAGAATTAATGTATGCTTAGGAAATTAAAACTAAAGAAAAAAAAATTAAAGAGAGAAATGAAATGAAATGCTATATTAACGTCTTCGAAAGGCCAAAGTGACCTATGAGACATGAGACAAGAAAGTTACAATGAGATGGATCTGATACAAAGTCAGAGTAAGAAGATGACAAAATAAAATATTATGGAATCCTAAACTGCTGGGTGTGGACTAAATGGCTAAACGAGCTAGTTGGGATAGGTAGATCTCCTCCATGGTCAGTACTCTGACCGGACGTTGTGCATGTCGAGCCAAAGTGACCTAGCTAGATCCTCTGATACAGCCTCTGTCGATGTTGTGTAGTCCTCCGCAGTCGTGGGCGTCTAGATCTCCCTAGATCAGTCGCTCGTTCGATCATTAGAGAGATAGGGAAGTAGAGAGCGAGAGAGAGAGAGAGAGGTAAGTAGAGAGAGAGAGAGAGAGAGAGAGAGAGAGAGAGAGAGAGAGAGAGAGAGAGAGAGAGAGAGAGAGAGAGAGATAGGAAATCTCATCTTGGTAGCAGGGGCTTTGACACCTTTCGCTATGAGTTTGTGAGTTTCTAATCCAATCTTAACTATGGCGTTTTTTAAAACGCGATGAATCATGTATTCTTATTACTTTGATTTTTGTATAAACGCAGAATCTTGCGATGCATCGAGCTCCATCACGCGAGGAGGGTCAGATGGATATCACAGAGGTATCTATGAAGTACTGAATGATCTTGAAGCTTCAGGAGAGCCTGTAGACTGGGAGGCCTTACAGTCTCGCTGATCGCTTGAGGTGAAACGTTAATATGTGTGAGTTGATTTAATTAAGTCAGTATATGTGAAGTAATATCAATACTAATTTTGTGAGTTGTCCTATGTGCAGGTTGCGACGCCTAGTCATTAGTGGACCAGATTTCATCTATATGCTTTGTGAGACACAGACACGCTTCTGTGCCTCTTTTTTGTACAAACAGTTAGTGTTCAGACATTTATTGTTTCCCTTATGGTTATGATTATTGTCATTGTCATTGTATAGACAGTTATTGTTTCTCTTTCTGGTTATGCTTATGGTTATTGTACGTTAATTTTGTTTATGGTTATGGTTTTCTGCATTATGGTTTTGATCAAAGTGGTTATAGCCGGTTATGGTTTTAAGTTATGGTTATGGTTCGTTATGGTTATGCTTTTAAGTTATGGTTATGGTTCGTTATGGTTATGCTTTTAAGTTATGGCTATGCTTTTCAGTTGGTACGGTTGTCTTTCATTGGCCTTAAATCTCATGTGAGATCCTACATGGATAGCATGTAGGAGGCGTATACATGATATGGTTTTTTTTGAAAAGTTTATGTAAAAACAAAGGGAACTCTGCCGAAATTTTTGCGCGCGGGAGCGTGGTTGATATTTTGGTGCTGCTCGCTTTCTTGGGCAGAGGGCAGGAAGTTTGGTTGTGGCTGTGTCCATCTTTTAACTGGGCACAAGCCAGGCTACGTGCCCTCTGCCCAAGAATTTTTTTTTCTGCTATGGTCGTCGCTATGCGCGTCGCGAATAGCGACTGGTTTCACAGCGACGCGGATAGCAACGGGCCGCGTCAATATCTGCGCCGATAACACGTTTTTTTGTTGTAGTGACTTGGATAATACTCTCATATAGAGGTGGCTTCCCTAACTGACACCACACCCCATATGATAGCAGGTTATATTTAGCACCCGTGTCCAATAAGGCGTTATATAGCACTTCTCCATAGTTGCTGTTTAGCTCAATAGGGTATCGTAGAGGTGTGTCAGAGTCCAACCAATCCTCGTCGATTTCAACGTGGAATGCATGTGTGACTCCAAGGTTAACCTCTTATTTTCGTTTTATGCATTGTTGTTGCTCCTTAGCCTCAGCTTGAGCTTGTATCTTCTTCAATTCTGTTTGTGCCTTGGCTGCCTTTTTTGTATGGATGGCACGTAGCTCCTCTTGGCTTAAAGGATCATAGTGTCTTTTAAATTTGCTCCCATTGAGAAATCCAATGGTTTCAACTCCATCAAGAGTCTCCACATGAATGGTTCCTTGTGGGGTGATCTCACATACTCTATATGGTCCTTTTCCCGCATATTTCAACTTTTTCTTTTCGTTACGCACTCCATACATAAGGACTTTATCACCAACATTGATATCTTTGTTCTTTAGGTGATATTTCTTCCTCCTATCTTTCTCCACAAGTGCATTTTGCACAGCTAATTGCCTCTCTTCATCTAGCCTTTCAAGGATATATAATCGCTCAACTAAGGGGTTACCATCCCAACCTTCTTGAGAAGCTACTCGAAGACTTGGAACGACAAACTCCCATGGCATAACCGCTTCTTGGCCATACACCATCTTAAATGGTGTGCAGTTAATGGCTACTTTGTACGCAGTACAATAAGCCCATAGAGCTGATGTAAGCTTTAAATCCCAATCTGTGCGATGAGCTTCCACCGTTTTGGTCAAGATAGAGATTAAGGTCTTGTTGGTGCTCTCAACTTGGCCATTTGTTTCTGGATAATAAGGTGTGGACTTATGGTGAGCTATCGTAAAGTTGGTAGTGAGTTCTTTTATTACTCCATTTATAAAATGAGTATCATTGTCACTCACAATCTCAAAGGGACAACCAAATCTTGTAATAATGTTCTCAAAGAGAAACTTGGCAGTTGACCTCGCATCGGCTTTACGTGTCGCCCTGGCTTCCGCTCACTTTGTCACATAGTGAGTGGCAACGATAATATATCTAGATTGAGTGCACGAGCCGCCGGACTAATTGGGCCTACAAAGTCCAAACCCCATTTTTCAAATGGTTGAGTCACTTTAACAGGATGTAAGGGCATCCTATCCATTCATTGTGTGATCTTGTAACGTTGGCATTCATCACATCCTTTTGCAAAAAGCGATGCATCCTTGAATAAGGTAGGCCACCAATAGCCTGATTGCAACACCTTTCTAGTTAGTTCCCCTGAGAAATGTCCTCCGGCTATACCCATGTGGGCTTCTTGCAGTATGTATAAATACTCATCCTCACGGGCACAACGTCTAAGAATATCATCCTTTCCTAGCTTGTAGAGAGTTCCTGCAATGAGGGAGTAAGGTTCACATTCTTTTAACAGTTTTCGAGCTATGTCTTTATGAAGCTCTTTGGGTGGAAAACCATTAACTAGAAAGTTCACAATCTTTTCACTCCATTCTGGTATGGTTTTGACTAGGAATAGAGAAGTATCGGGCAACTCATCATCGACTCTAGTAGGGGCTTCACCATTGGGCCCTTATATAATTAATCCATTCTGCGGTAGATTTCTTTTCATTTATTCTAGCACGCACATTTGCTTGATATCTTTGCCTCTTATATCTCTTACCCTTCTTGTCTAATTTTCGATTACAATAGATCTCCAGTGAAGAGTCACTAGATGAATCGCTTCTTGTGTCTTCTGCTCCCTTGGATAGATTGTCATCTGGGGTACCACTGGGCCCTGAATGGTTTGTCCCCACATTTGCACTGAGATTTAACTCACATTCTTCGTCCTCATAGTCAATTTCAATTGATGATTATGACCCCAAATCGTGTGGGCTATAGTCTTGTGAGGCGCTACTGGTTCTAATGCCTGTCAAACTTTCATCTTGTAGGTCATCAGAAGCTATATGCATTGCTTCTAGCATATTTAAGGGTACGAGTAGTAGCATTTCATCCCGAGGTGTTACCCAGGTCATCCCCCTATTTCCCCAAGTGTCTATGGTTGTTGCTAGGTGGACCCAATCCACATTGTCCAACTCAGTCATCCCAGGTAGTACATCCATATAAGGAGAATCTTCCCCAACATCAGTGTCCGCTTTACACGTGTAACAATACTGCAATGGGGACGAGTGAACTGTTGTGTCAGATCTATGATCAATTATAAACCTGTTTCCTAGAGGACGTGCTCGACCAGACACAAGATCCACTCGAATGACAGAATCTTGGAACTGCAAGTAGATGTAGACGGCTGAGACAGTCTCACTATGTGGGAACGCTCTCTTATGAGATGGGCAGTGAATTAGTCAGTAATTACTACGGTAATTACCATGGTAAACCCAAGGCATATAAATAGGGCCCATTACATTGTAATCGGGTTAGCATAATCGTGAGCATAGTCGGGTTAGCATTTTGGCGGCATTTGTACTTGAGTTGTTAACCATTCGCAGTTGTTGTCGGCTGTACTCTATCTGTAAATCACATCGTACTCATTGTAATCTTTCATCTGTAGTTCCAATCACGACAGATATTCCAGTTACACTTACTCTATATTTAGTACTCTGAATCTGAATATTATTCTCTGTACATAGTCTGGTTCTTATTCCAATAGATAAATTCCAGTTCAGTTGTTGATCCTATGTCCAGTCTACTGTTTTAACTAATACATCACTAGTAGTTAGCTGAAATCTTCTAACACTGGAATTAGCTATCTCAAGAGATCAGCTCCAATTCTAGTTTGGCGATCACTATGGCTCGAGCTGAAGCTCGTTGACTAAAATACTCTTCTCCCAGTTGGAAATTTTCAGCAATGGCACCCAAACCCAGTCGTGGCCGGAAATCCACCGTCCGTGTGGATCCTATTCCTGAGGAGTCGGGAGGAGAGTCTGACCCTAAGCAAGAGAAGGTGACTGACACTGAGGCTCAAGAGGAGCATAGTCAGGCTGATGAGACGCAAGACTCACAGCAGTCCAGTCATTCTCGACGCAGACGGGAAGAAAGGGAAGCACGGAATGCCAAGAGTTCTCGGTCCAGGCAGGGGGATAAGGGTACCAGGGGAAGTAAAGGCAGTCACCGCACCTCTAGCAGACAAACCAGAGAGGACACTGACACAGAGACAGAAACAGATATTGATTGGGATGCCGATACTGACAAGTGCAAGAAGACTCCCAAGTGCCGTTCTGAATCTAAGAAGAGAAGTGGCAAAATCAGTGGTAATCGGAATGATTACACATCTTCCCTGAAAATCTCTTTCCCAATATTCATGGGAGGTAAGAAGGATGATCCAGACGTTCACATACAGGCTTTTGAGCAGTATGCTGAACTGAAAAATATTGATGAAGATGATTGGGGGGAATACTTTCCGCAAACCTTGAAGGAGGCAGCGAGAAAGTGGTACTACCATTACCCCGCCTATCAGCTCAGATCCTACAACAAATTGCTTAAAGCCTTCTGACTGGAGTATTTTGACAACAGAGCTGATGAAGATATCCTCTGTAATCTGGATAAGATCAAGCAGCGAAATCTGTCAGTCGAAGTTATGTGGAAAAATCCAAGGATCTAACCACGCAGTTACCGAATGGTTTCTGAATGGTTTTCGAAGCAAAAAGCTTAGGGAGCAGGAGGTACCAACTCCAACCAAGAAATTCAATGATTTGGTACAACGGGCACTGAAGCTGGAACAGCAGGCCAAGAAGAAAAAGAGCCATGAAAAGAGAAGATCCAGTAGCAGTAGCTCTGCTAACTGAGAGTTCTAATTCCAGTGAAGTGTCCAGCAGCTCTGAAAGTAGCTCTTATGAACGGTCCAAGGATAAGTCAAAGAAGGGATCCTGGACTAAGAAGATTTAAGAAATGGCTAGGCAGATTGCCGAGATTAGCCACACTAGATAGCCAGTTCGGAAGATGGAGACTTGGTGTTCGAAATGCAAATCCAAGGACCATATCTCCAACGAGTGCCCACAATGTACTTACTGTAAGGCTTTTGGTCATTTATGGAACAATTGTGGTATCAGGATTCATCACTTTAAGAAGGGCAAAGACCTATCAGTGGTAGCCTATACTGAACCAGTGAAAGTAGAACAAGCTAAAGCATCTCAAGAGGAGAGACCAGGTACCAGTGGTACTGGTCAAGGATGCGGCTGATTCCAAACGGGTATGGGCCGAGGCAGAGGGCGTGGCAACTTCCAGAGCTGGAGTTTGAATTGCTACACTTGTGGGAAGTACGGCCATTTTGCGGCTCAATGCCCAGACTCGCCTGTGCCTACTGAAGCTAAGGCACCAGAGCCAGTCCCGGTACGGGTAGTCACAAGAAGCAAAGGCGTGGTAATTGAAGAAATTCCAGATACTTCAGAAAAACTAGCCACTAGTGACAGCAGCAAATGGGCTCAACAAAGAGAAATTTGGAAGGCCAAGGGTAAAGAGAAGGTGGTAGATGAATGGCAAGAGCAGAGAGAACTAGCGGCTAAAATCACGGAGGATTTAGCCAAGAAGCTGATAGAGCAGCCAGAAAGTTCTGAAGCCCGAGTCATTCAGAAGATACCAGCCCAATCAACTGAGAAAGATCAGTCAATACCGGGCATACCTGAGACCATGCTAGCTGCGGTACAAGGAATGGCTAATGAACTGAGAGTTGATGAAAGGATTGGAAGCGCTGCAAGGGAGGAATGGCAGTGTGAAGATACAACCAGTTCTTCGAGCTCTCACAACCAGTCTGATCAAGAGAAAGAAGAAATCCATGTTAAAATCTGTGATAGAATTGAGAAGTTGACTATGGAGCTGGAAGATATCAGAAAAACCTTGCCTGAAGTGGCAAACTTCATCAGACAACGTAGGAAAGCTGAAGCGGTGGCCAAAACAGTGGACTTGATGGCCGTCCAAGATGATGAGGTCCCACTCATACAGGTGGACTACAAGGTTCGGAAACAATGGGAACCTCTTTCAAGTGTTATCTTGGATGGAGGAGCAGGAGTCAATATAATGGGAGTTCATCTCCAGCAGAGAATGGGCATCACGAATCTAAAGCCAGCACCATTTAAAGTGCGAATGGAAGATCACAGAGTAGTACAAGCTACGGGCATGATTGAAAATATGTAGATAAGAGTGGGCAGGGAAAAATTTAAGGCCAGCTTCTTAGTTCTGGATGTGCGAGGGGCATATGGGATGCTGCTAGGGCGCCCATGGTTGAGAACGACACATGCTGTTCATGACTATGCAAATCAAACCTTAACCATAGAAGGGGCCAGCGGGGCAGAATTTAGATCCAGATGAACAATACTAGGAGCTGGAGAAAAGAGCTGAGGCCGAAGGAATTATGCCAGAAGTATAAGCCAAAGAAGATCGAACGGATGTTAGCAGCGCTGAACATACTTCCTTTAGCAGAGATTGACTTGAATGCAGTTTTACTGAATAAAGAGCAGGCTGACAAGCAAAAAAAGAAATTCCCAGATTAGTTTGCTAAAAACAACACAGGGGAAAGATCAGTCCAGTTAACTGGGAGGCTGGAGGAATTAGCTGACACTGGCATGATAGAGGAGCCAGTACATTTTGAAGAACACACAGTGGATCAGAATGCTGATTCAGAACTGAATGGGCCATCATGGGATTATGCTGAGGAATCGACCAAACAAAAAGGAGGCGGGCCTAATTGGTTGCTTCCAGACAACCAAGAAGTGGAAGAATGGAATCTAGGCTCAAAGGATAGTCTTAGGATGATCAAGGTCAACAAGCATCTCAACCCTATAATGAAGGAAAAGGTACGCAGGATGTTCCAGAACTACAAAGACGTATTTTCCTGGGAACACACAGACCTGAAAGGGGTGGATCCTGAAGTATGTCAGCATATGATACCGTTGAAGCCAGATTCTAGGCCAGTACGACTGCAAAGATACCGGATGAACTCCAACTATGCTAAGAAGGTCAAAGAGGAGATTGACAATCTTCTCAAGGCTGGGTTCATCACAGAGGTGGCCAATAGCAATTGGCTATTTCCCATAGTCGTAGTTCCCAAGAAAAACGAGAAATTGAGAGTTTGTGTTGACTATAGGAAACTCAACGCCCAAACTATTAAAGATCCATTTCCATTGCCTTTTACTGACATGTTGCTTGATGAGATCGCAGGATATGAAATGTATAGCTTTATGGATAGTTACAGTGGCGATAACCAGTTACAGATCGCTCCTAAAGATAGAGCGAAGACCACTTTCATCACCGAGTGGGGAGCTTTCATGTATCTGGTGATGCCTTTCGGCCTGTGCAATGCACCAGCTACCTTTTAGCGGTGAATGTTTAATGAGTTCCTTCATCGGTTCCTCGCCATCTTTATGGACAACTTTATTGTATATTCAGATGAGGAACAACACCTATTATTCCTAGAAATGGTTTTCAAACACTGTCAGGAGAAGCAGATTTTTTTTTGAATCCATTTAAATCCGTTTTCCTAGTTTGGAAGGGACAGCTACTGGGACATGTGGTATCCCATAATGGAATAGAAATGGCCAACGATAAAATCCAGTGTGTTCAGCAAGCTAAAGCACCTAGAAATGCATCTGAGCTAAGCTCTTTCCTAGGTTATGTTAACTTCTATAGAAGGTTTGTGTATAAGTTTGCTTCTCAAGCAGTACCATTATACGAGCTTACAAAGAAGACCAGTAAGTTCAATTGGACTTCCGAATGTGAGGAGAGCTTCCAGAATCTGAAAAAGACCATTATTAGTAAACCAGTCCTTAGGCAACCAAACTGGGATGTTATTTTTCATGTACATGTGGACGCTTTGGGATTGTCAATGGGGGCGATATTGGCTCATCCAGACGTAAGGACTGATTATCCTGTTTATTTTGCCAGTCTTCGCAGATTCAGTCAGGCTGAATAAGGATATACAACTACTGAGCAAGAAGCCCTTGGAATGGTTTTCAGCGCTACAATGTTTAGGCATTACCTGTTAGGGAAGTTGTTCCATTTTTATGTGGACCATCAGGCTCTTCTATTCTTGATTAATAAAGTCATTATTCAAGGCAGATTGATACGGTGGATGATGTTTCTAATGGAGTTTGAATTCAGAATTTTTCATAAACGTGGAAAGAATCACTGTGGAGCTGATTTTCTGTCCAAAAGTACAGAAGGTTATTCAGAAGTACCCTTGAGGGACGAACCAATGGACGTTGACTTATTTCAGCTGAAAGCAGGAGAATCAGTTGATCGTGAATGGTATGATGTTTATCAGTTTCTTTCTCAAGGTGCTTTTCTAGAGGACTAGAAGCAGAACCAGAAGAAAGCTTTGGTCATCAAAAGCTTGAAGTTTACTATCATCGGAGGGTCACTCTATCGATTAGGTGTTGATGGTATGCTTCGGTGTTGTGTGTCTATGGAAGGGAGAATGCAAGTTATTTCAGAAGCACATAATGGCGAATCTGGTGGACATTTTTCCAATGAAGTTACCTACAAGAAGATTCTGCAAGCTGGTCTGTGGTGGCAAACACTAATTGCTGATGTTAGAAGTTTTTGTAAAACTTGTGACATATGCTAGAGAATGGGTAGACCTAAAGATTGTAAAGAATGAGGATGCAAGAGAGATACACAAGACAAACACAAAGCACACAGAGATGGAAAGCTTCTTCTTCTTCTTCACAGAAAAGAGAGTACAAAAATGACTAAGTGCTAAAGCTGAAAAATAGCACATATGTACATGCGGTCACTAAGTGTGAACTCGCTAGAAGCGTACTAGGCTGGCACTATAAGTGTAGTCCAGCTGTAGAATGACTGGCAGAGATCCTCCGTGTCGGTCACCTAACGCGCCAGTGAGTAAATGCCATAAGCGGCCAAGACCCGTAGTGGATGCCAGCTCAAGGTGTAGAACTTGACATCTCAACACTCCCCCTCGAGCTCTGCATGTCGCAGAGTCCAAGCATAGTTCGGAAACGTCGAAGCTTCTCAGCTCCGAGGGCCTTGGTAAAGATATCCGCTATCTGCTCCTCTGTGCTGACGTAGACCAAGTCGATGTCGCCCGCCAACACTCGCTCTCGAACGTAGTGGTAATGGACCTCTATGTGTTTGGTCCTAGCATGGAACACTGGGTTCCTAGCCAACTGCATGCTGCTGAGGTTGTCACAATGAATGACAATCTGCTGGTCCACCTGCACTCCCAAGTCCTCAAGTAATGTGCGTAGCCAAGCTACCTCGCACGCCGCAACTACTGCACCTCTGTACTCGGCCTCTGTGCTCGATAAAGCAACCGTAGGCTGCTTTTTGCTGCTCCAAGTAACAGCAGCACTCCCAAAAGAGAACATGAAGCCACTCGTAGATCTCCTATCAACAATGCTACCTGCCCAATCTGCATCTGTATACCCATACAATGCTAATGGTGCATCTGCTGCATAGAACAATGCGTAGTCAAGAGTCCCTTGCACATACCTAAGTGTGTGTCGTACTCCATCCAAATGTGGCTTCCTCGGAAGCTGCATGAACTGACTCTCCAAGCCTACTGTGTAGCTCAAGTCTGGCCTCGTGATAGTCAAGTAGATTAGACTACCCACCATCTTCCTGTACATATTGACATCCTCAACAACATCACCCTTCTCTGCACTTAGCTTTGCATTCACATCCAAGGGAATAGAAATTGGCTTACAATCAGCCATACCATACTTTGACAACATGTCCAAAGAATACTGTCTCTGTGACAGCCATACACCCTCTGGAGTCCTGATCACCTCAATGCCAAGAAAGTAGCGCAACTCGCCCAAATCTTTCATTTCAAACTCCGGTTTGAGAAGACCCTTCACATGGTCAATCTCCATAGCATTGTCACCCACAATAATAAGGTCATCTACATATATGGTAATGACCACAATCCCAACATAAATCTCATGTACATAGAGTGAATGATCTGCATGAGCTCTCCTAAACCCAATACTGACAAGATACTTGGCAATCCTGTCATACCATGCTCTAGAGCCCTGCTTCAAACCATACAAAGCTTTGAGAAGCCTGCATACATAATCTGGGTAACCTGGATCGACATAACCAGGTGGCTGATCCATATACACTTCCTCTTTCAACTCACCATTCAAGAAGGCATTCTTTACATCCATTTGATGCATAATCCATCCTCTAGATGCAGCCACTGCTATGACAGCTCTCACAGTCGTCATCTTTGCCACTGGAGCAAAGGTCTCCTCATAGTCTATGCCATACGTCTGTGCATAACCCTTTGCGACTAGCCTTGCCTTGTGACGCTCAATGTTACCATCAGCCTTATGCTTGGTTTTATACACCCATTTACACCCAATAGCTTTCTTGCCACTTGGCAATGGCACCAACTCCCATGTGTCGTTTGCTTCCAATGCAACCATCTCTTCATTCATTGCATCATCCCAATGCACATTTCCAACTGCATCCTCAAAACATGTGGGCTCCACATCCTGTATCACCTTAGCCATGTAGGCTTGTTGATGCGCTAGATACCCATCACAAGTCAATTTTTGAACTGGATTTCTGACTCTATTAGATCTGCGCGGTCCTGGGTCACTCCTTTTCCCTCTAGCATCTTCTTGTACTTTCCTTACACCAGGTGGCCTGACAGCCGGAATTCCAAATTCCTCATCAAGACTTTGTTCAGAACCATCTGAGTCCATGTCTACATGTGAAAAACCTGATGATGCATCAGCCATAAAGGGAGGTTCATCAACCTTTTCCTTTCCTTTTCGTGATACATTCCCTGTACCTGTTGGTGGAGTAACCTGCGTACGTAGTCTACCATTCCATGGTTTCTCAACAGAGCCACGAAAAGAGGACTCTTGTGGTCCACTCAAAACCTGTGACTGTGGCCTCACATTTTGTACAACCACATCATCTTTTACATCAGCCCCAATAGTGCCATGTGCATTACTGTACCAGCTGCTCATCTCATCAAAGACTATATCTCTGCTCACTCGTAATTCTCGTGTAGTAGGATTGTAGCACCTGTACCCCTTTTGTTCAAGGGAATATCCCACAAGAATACATTTCTCTGCTTTAGGATCCAATTTCCTACGCAACTCATCTGGTACATGCACGTAAGCTATGCAGCCAAACACTTTCAAGTGTGCCAAATCAGGCTTTGTACCTGTAAACTTTTCGTCAGGTGTTACATCATGCACCGCAGTTGTAGGTATCCTGTTCATAATGTACACAGCTGTATTTACGGTTTCAGCCCAGAAATGATGAGGCATGTTCTTCTCATTCATCAATGCACGTGCAACCTCTACAATGTGCCTGTTTTTCCTTTCTGTGACCCCATTCTGTTGTGGAGTATATCTGCATGTAAACTGCCTGCGTATACCATGCATTCGCAGAAAATTTAAAAAATCATTGGAGAAGTACTCTCCCCCTCCATCTGACCTCAATGTCTTGATTTGCATATCTGTCTCCTTCTCAATCATGACTTTGAAGTCTTGAAAGTAACCAAACACTTCACTTTTGTTACGCATGAAGTAGACCCATACTTTCCTTGTATGGTCATCAATGAAAGAGACATAATACCTGCAACCATGTATACTTGGAGTATCGGTTGGACCCCAAAAATCTGTGTGCACCACCTCAAGTGTCTTTTTACATACATTGCGCTCATGTGAAAATGAGCCCTTTGACTGTTTTCCAAACTGGCATGCTGCACACACTTTACGCATACCATCCACCTTGAATTTGGGCAAACCTTTTACAATCTGTTTTGATTGCATGCTGCGCAATCTCTGCTCATTGACATGGCCAATGCGTTTGTGCCAAATGTCAACATCAGCCACAACACCTGTGCCCTGTGCAAATAATGCAGCTTTTACCTCAGGCATGTCTACATTCAGCGTAAACATTCTGCCCACACATTTGCCCTCTGTGATCAGCTTACACCCATTCTGGAAATCTTCTACATAACAGCCATTTGGATTGAAGCGAACCTGCAAACCCTGCTCAACCATTTGTCCAACAGAAACAAGATTCTTTGTAATGATTGGGACATGAAGTACATCTGCTGAGTACTTTGATTTCCCACTCTTCGTATTTAGAGGTATGTCCCCTACATGAGCAATGGGGTGAGCTGTGTCATCTCCTGTCTGCACATAGCCTGACACATCTGGTTTGCGCATATCTCTAAACCACTCTCCACGAGACTTCATGTGATTAGAGGCACCTGAATCCACATACCAAACATCATCTTGGGTGGAATTCTCTGCAGTCATTGTATTCATTACCTGCTGCATAACAAACATGCGCTCGTTTTTGCTGTCATCTGCATCTCTGCTAGTAGATGCATAGTTGCCCTGTTCTCTCTTTCCACTTGCTTTTCCCTTTGGACAGTCACGTGACATGTGACCTCTTTCACCACAAGTCCAACATTCTCTGCTATCTGGAGTATGTTGCTGCCTGCTTGATCTTGCACCACGACCTCTTTGACTCCCCCTGCCTTGAGACTGGTTTCCCCTTCCACCTGTACTGTTTTGATTTGATTGACCTTCCAGAAATTGGCCCCTGCAACCCCTTGGTCCTCGACCACGACCTCTACCTCTACCTCTGTTGGAGTTAGAATAGAAGGCCTGTTCAGAATTATTTCTGCCATGAGAAGAAGATGTGTCAAGGTTCTTCTCCTCAAGAATAAGCATAGAAATCAAATCTTGGAACACGGGGATGTCGTCTCTTGTATTCATGGAAGACCTAAAATGTACATACTCATCTCCTAGACCATCCAAGCATGCACGGACAATGTCATCGTCTTCCACTGAGACTTTAATAGATCCAAGAGCCTCAATGATACTCTTGATCTTCAAGGCATAATCATTGATTGAGAGGTTGTTCCTCTTAACCTGATTTAGCTCCGACTTTAGTTGAAGCTTCTTGACCTTGGTGTTCACCTCGAACACTCTGCCTAAGTTTCTCCATGCAATGGCGGGGGTTTCAGCATCCTGTAGATAGCCCATCATGCCATCTGTGATGCTCATAGAAAGCCAATACATCACTTTGCTCTGGCCTTGTTGCCAGTCCCTCAAAGCTTTCCTTTGTTCTGCTGTAGCATTTGCCTCGGGAATCTCTGGTTCCTTTTCATTGTCTCCTTCTACATAGTCCCAATAACCTTTTCCTTTTAGGAAATTTGTTATTCTGAACTTCCATGCAGGGTAGTTATTTTTCTCAAGCTTCTCAGTAACAATCTGACTGAAACCGTCAGACATCTTGAAGCACTAAGACAAAATAGCTGCAATCTGCAAAAACCTGCAAATCTGCTGAACCTGCTATTGTGGTACCTGTAACGCTTTCTACACTCAACGAGTGTCCACAATCAAGCGTACATACAACCACTGTACTTGTACAGTAAATCTCTGTATACTACACTTTGGAGACTTGTTCAGAAACTTGTGCGAAAAACCCCTAAAACTTGTGGATTGCGAACGAAGGGATTGTGATGCTCTTGCTCTCTTAGCCTCTCTTGCCTGCACCAGGCTCTGATACCATGTAAAGAATGAGGATGCAAGAGAGATACACAAGACAAGCACAAAGCACACAGAGATGGAAAGCTTCTTCTTCTTCTTCACAGAAAAGAGAGGACAAAAATGACTAAGTGCTAAAGCTGAAAAATAGCACATATGTACATGCGGTCACTAAGTGTGAACTCGCTAGAAGCGTACTAGGCTGGCACTATAAGTGTAGTCCAGCTGTAGAATCACTGGCAGAGATCCTCCGTGTCGGTCACCTAACGCGCCAGTGAGTAAATGCCGTAAGCGGCCAAGACCCGTAGTGGATGCCAGCTCAAGGTGTAGAGCTCGACATCTCAACAAAGATGCAGATATGACTCCTTTAACGCTAATACAACCACTGGGTGTTTTCATGAAATGGGGTTTAGATTTTATGGGACCTTTTAAGAAGGTTACCCCCAGGAAGAACAAGTACATAGTAATGGCTACTTGTTATGCCACTAAATGGGTCGAAGCTAAGGCTCTTCCTGACAACACAGCCAAGTCAACTGCACGGTTTCTATTTGAGAACATTGTACGTCGATATGGATGTCCAGTAGAGATTGTGTCAGACCAAGGAACACATTTTATCAATGACACCATGGAAATTCTATTGGATATGCTTTGAGTCAAGCATCAGAAATATACTCCTTATTATCCCAGATGCAATGGACAGGCTAAAAGTAGTAACAAGACTATGAAGACTATTCTCACTAAGGTTGTGCAGAAGAAGCCAGACCAGTGGGATTTAAAACTCCAGACTGCTTTATGGGCATATAGGACAGCATACAAGGTCACTACTAGGTTGACACCATTTAGAATGGTGTATGGAACTGAGGCTGTAGTTCTTATGGAGTTTGTTATCCCAAGTCTAAGAATGGATGTGAAATATGGCTTAGACTTCAACCACAATCTGAAAAAATGCCTAGATGAACTTATGCAGTTAGATGAACTCAGGCAACGGGCTATGCTGGAACAAGAAATTGTTCAACAACTAAGGAAGCACTAGCATGATTGCCGAATTAAGGTTCGGGAATTTCAGAAAGGAGATTTGGTGCTTCTCTATCAGTCTAGATTGGGGCCAAATAAGCCAAACCTAAAGATTGCCTGGGCAGGACCATTTGAAGTAGACTGGGCCTTCTCCAATGGTACATTAAGACTGAAAGATCTATCTGGATTATTCTTTCCAGGAGTATATAATGGTGCAAAGATCAAGCTCTACTATGTAGAAGCTAGAGAATCTGGCCAAGAACAAGGTACTAGGGAATTAGGAATTGAAGATCAAGAGATACCATAATCGGATATTTTTGGGCTTTTTCATGTGCAACCAGTTCCAGTTTCAGCACCAGTACCAGTAGAACCAAACAAGACTGATCTTAGAATCAGTACCGGTGTGATCAAACCAGACGGGGAACCCGTCCAGTGTCAGTGGGAACACACTTTTTGATTTTTAAGCGCCCAACGGTCAGATGGCATACCAGTTGTAATCATTTCAAGGATGGGTAGAAGACTTGTCCAATGCATGTCTGCCATGACAGCAGCGACACACACACGTCTAGGAGCGGCGAGTGGTGGAGCTTTTATGGTGCGAACGCACATAGCAGTCAGGAGAGTCGGCATTTTTCCTCACAAATCTCCTACGCGACGATTTCCTTCCGTTGTTCATTCGCCATCGCCAAGCTCTAAGGTATCTTCACTACAGCCGCAGACTTCATCTTCTGAGGAGACAATCGACTGTCGGACTAGCTTTGCCAGCAACACCTGGGTACGGCTTTGAAGCATCTTCTTCCTCGCCTGTTTCGTCGTCTTCACAGTGTATGGGTAGGAGGAAGCGTTCAAACAAGATGCAGGAATCTCTTGAGCAAACACAAGCCATCGTCAGTGCTGCAAAGGCAAGCCTTCCCATCATTCCTTACAGCAAGATTCAGTGCTATGTATTCAACGACCAAGCTATGGCTTTGCTGCAACTATGGGATCTATGAGTCGGTCTGCAAGCCACAAGAATCGCTTTCGATGCGGCCATCATAAAGCAGTTTCTTGACTCTTTTGATGCTGAAGATGGCAGTGCCATAGTGAAAAGGTGTCTGCTACACCAGAAGACATAGCTTTTTCATTCCGGATGCCTAATGAGCCCAAGCCATCTGTGGCAACCCCACAACAGATCAGTATGGTCCTAAAGGAGGATGAAGCTGCTAAGCGCAAGCGAAAATCAAGTGGTCAAGGGATTCCAGTGGCAGGACTGGAAGCTTCTACTGCTTACAGGTTTGTGGCAGAAGCAGTGAGTCTTAAAAATAATCCAACATATGTGTCCGAGAAAGTTTTTGCTATGCTGCTGGCCAAGACATTGGATTCAAAGGTCTCTATCAACCTTTGTCAGATCCTGTCACACAACGTGCTTCAGCAAACTGCCAAGTTGAAATCCCAAAATGTTTTTAAAGCTTGGTATGTTTGGCAATTTTTATATTGGGCCACTGCTCCAGATACTCATGGCCAGGTAAAAATGGCTTGGAGTGAGAAGCCAGTTCTAGAATCCAAGAATATTGATCTGTCTTCAGATGAAAAGGCCATGGACAGTCAGACCACTCCAACTGGTTTGAAAAGGAAGGCCACCAAAGATCAGGCTGGCAGTTCAAAGAAACCGAAGACTACACTGACGAAGAGCAGTGCTTTTCTGAAGCAGATAGAGAGTCTGGCCAAAACTGTGACTACTGAAAAGGCTATAGTTAGCCAAGCAGATAAACAACCTGCTCAGAATACTGAGGTCAACCAGTCAGTAGGACATAGTACAATCGCTACTGGTACTGGCACAGATCAGGCAAAAGCAACGACTTCTGAGAAGGCAACAGAACAGTCGGCTGTGGACAAAGAACAACTAGACAAGGGTAAAGGTCAACTGGACAAAGGCAAAGGTCCAGAATCTTCAACTTTACTGGGTGGTGTCTCTATCTCAAATAATGAAGAAGCTTTGCACCTGGTAAAGAAGGACAGGTTGCAGCAGATGCAAACCCATCCATTGAAAGGGTGTCTCTTTCTACAGAAAGCCGATTATGCAGCCTTACCTTATATGGCTCCAGTTATAGTGTATGAGCCTACTGATTCTGACCCAGCCACAATGAAGGATGGATGTTTAGTCCTCATCCAGTCTTCATGGAATACTATTGTCCACTGTATGGGACAAATGCTGGATGCTGTAGGGTCCGAAGATGAAATGAATAAGGCTAAAGCTGACTTAAAGGAAGCTGAAGACCAGATTCAGAAGCTGAAGACAGCACGAGACGAGCAGAATCTGCACCATAGGCTACTTGAAGCTCATTCAGATAGGGCTAATGAGCTATTAAAAAGCAAGTTAGTTAAGGCGGAGTTTGATATGCAGATTGTGAGGGAAGCAAGGAATGAAGCACAGAGAGTTGCAAATAGGGCTGAAACGATACTGAAAATGAAGAAAGGTGACTTCAACTCCTTGCTACTTTGCCATACATCTCTGAAGGCTTCCCTCACTGATAGATATATTTATACTAGCCTGGCTGAAATTTTAACTCTAGCAGGCAACGCTGTCTTTGATCTAGAAAATTTGAAGTCTCTCATGGAGACCATGCAGAGTGATTTGCATGACAAATTGGCTGAATATAATAATGCTCTGATGAATCAAGAAATCTTGGATTATATTGAGCAGCAGAATTCCCTGGATGAAGCGGAAGAAGATAAGGAAGAAGAAGAGGATAAGAAAGAAGGAGCTGATAAGGAGGAGGATGATCAAGAAGAAGGGCATACTAATGATGATGATGATGCCTCACCTCCATGTCCACCTCCAGGACCTGGTAGTGGTGGCATAGGCCCAACTGAGGGAGGTCAGTCATCACAGCCAGACCAGCCAGGCCAGAATGAAGGACAGAAGTCGGGCAGTCAGCAGTCCAAAGAACAACAACCTAGTCACAATGGGAATCAGCCAGCAAATCAGTCCCAGCTCAGTAGGGAGGCTAAAGGGAAAAGCAAAGTTCAGGATGAGGGACCAACAGATAATCAGCAGCATTCCTTACAGCTTATCACCCTTAATAGGAAATTGAGACACCCTTAAGACCCTTAATAGGCAATTGAGACATCATCACGCTCCCATAACCAGACAATATCTGGAGGATGATGATCTCTTGTCTGATTTGGAACATTTTCAGAGACTATATGTTGGGGCCAGGGAAATGGTGGAGCATTGGAAATCAGTGGCTTTTCATGATCAAGAAACTTGCCGTTTATCTGCGCATCCCGGCACAGTCTAGTTGCTGGAAAGGGTTCCTGAATGGATAATCACTGCTGAAGAGAGAGTGACCAACCCACATTTGCAATGACAGTCTATTGCAGATTGTCGCTCTCTCGCTCTTGAATTAGAACTTTGGCTGGGAAATAAACCAACCTACAAATGTATGAAGGATGTTAGGGAACAGTTGAAAGAGGTTTTGATGCAGATGCAAACTGCTAGAGGAGTCTTTGATCAAAGCGTAAGGGCCATTCTTGAGGATTAGACAGCCACTAGTAAAGAACCTCAGACTAGAATGTCAATCGGAGAACAGGAAACTGCTCTCCGCAAACTGTTCCAGCTAGTGAGAATCACTAGAAAAATGATGAAGCAAGAGAACCAGGCTGTTCTCAATTTTTTAGAATTCGTGCTTGATTCTCCAGTTCTCTTGTATGCCTTCCCAGCAAGAGAGACGGAACTGCCAAGATTTTTTCCAGCACTTTACCCTCAACATCCAGAACCAGTCGATCGCCTTACATACTTCAAGATTATTGATGAGCTCCAGGATTGGTATGAGCGATCGACTGTAGAATGGAAAACTTGGCAAACACTATTCAATGATGCTCTCCAACTCAATGATATTCACAAGCTGAAAGAAGAGATGCAAAGGATCCGGATATGTATAGGTCAGTGGAAGATTTAGATCAGGGGCTTGACCAAGATCACTAATCAGTTGCTGCAACTTACTGCTGAGTCCTCTAAATTGCCAGAAAAGGATATTGCAGCTAAGGCGGGCCTAGCACCACAGTATAGAGAGATGGTTGAGATTCTTTTTGAAGCTCGGGTCAAAACCAATCAGCCTCTTCTAGAAGGATGGATCCATACTGCTTTGCATTGTCACAAGCTGGCCAGAACCAGGATCACCAAATGCAGACGCACGCTCTATGATGCTGACACCAAAACCTATCATTCCCTTACACCTTATGAAGTAGAGATGACCACAAAAGGCGGGATCAGCTTGAGCAGGAGGCCATTTACCGACTCATTCAGAAGGAGAATGTTGGCATGAGACTTCTCAGACGCTATCCAGGCCAAAGGGTAAACGGAAGCTGGTTCAGTGGAAGGATACTGGGTAGTTCCATCTCAGAATTCAGTGGCAACTTTTCTTCCTCAGCTGGAAGGTTGATATTCGTCTGTGTTGATGATGAGAGCTCCACCTTGGCCTTTTCAGCTGCCTCTCGCAATCTTTGTATGGCCATTCTGTCATTGGTCAAGTCCAATCCCCAACATTAGAAGCAGACAGTGGATTTTTCAGCTTCAAATTAGAATCAGACAGGGAAAATTTTCAGAAATTTTGGAATCTTGCCAAAATTCAAGAAAGGAGGGAAGGATGTAGATGGCTGAGACAGTCTCACTATGTGGGAACGCTCTCTTATGAGACGGGCAGTGAATTAGTCAGTAATTACTACTACGGTAATTACCATGGTAAACCCAAGGCGTATAAATAGGGCCCATTACATTGTAATTGGGTTAGCATAATCGTGAGCATAGTCGAGTTAGCATTTTGGAGGCATTTGTACTTGAGTTGTTAACCATTGGCAGTTGTTGTCAGCTGTACTCTATCTGTAAATCACATTGTACTCATTGTAATATTTCATCTATAATTCCAATCACGGCAGATATTCCAGTTACACTTACTTTGTATTCAGTACTCTGAATCTAAATCTGAATATTATTCTCAGTACATAGTCTGGTTCTTATTCCAGTAGATAAATTCCAGTTCAGTTTCTGATCCCATGTCCAGTCTACTGTCTTAACTAATACATCACCAGTAGCTAAAATCTTCTAACACTGGAATTATCTATCTCAAGAGATCAACTCCAATTCCAGTAGACATGGTTTTTAGACCAGTCATGCACCATTTTTGCTTCCCTCATGGAAGGACGTCCTAAGATCATCTCCGATGCCATAGTGTGTTTGGAGAAATCCATAACAATGAAGGTAATCCTTATTTTATGTCCAAAGACCTTGATCTTGAGATCTTCTAGCATACTAATAGGTTTAACAATAGACCCATCGGCCATCTTCACTACTATGGTTGTGGTCGCAAGATGAAGTCTTCCCATAGTTTCCCAGCAATTTTTAGTCACAATGCTAACCCCAGCGCCACCATCAAGGATTCCATTCACAGTTAATCTCTTAGTAGTGATTGGTATGGTCGTATTGGATTCATCACCCTCAAAGTATTATCCCAACTTGTTAACAGGTATTTCTATAACAAGGTTCTCATCTAGGTTGGGTTGTGGATCTAAGTGTTCCTCTTCTATAGGCATCTCCCCAACTCCATCCATCTGTGCAAATTGTGGTAGCCCAAACTTCAGTTCTTGTTTGAGGAAGGCTCGAAGAGCTGAGACTAGCTCAGGGTCTTTATATAGTTTGGACATGATAGTGGTTCTAACTTCTGAAGACATGAAATCCATCAATTTGGCAATGTTTAATGACACCTTTTGGGCTTTAGTCCCTTGACGTGGGGAAGATGGGATCTCCATTTCTTTGATAGGATCAAGTAGTCCCTCTGTAAACATTCTTTCCATCAAGAAGTGAGTACGCCCACTTTCCCATGACTTTAAGTCACTTTCTTCTTGGATGACACTAGGTATGGCTAAGGGTCTACGGACTTGGTGAGGTTGTTGTTGCGTAGGGAACACGGTGTCTGTAATCTGAATCTGCCTAGGTGCTGGTTCTAGATCCCTTTGGGTATCTTCTACCAAAATCCTTAATTTCTTGACTCGCTCAATCTACTCTGTAGGGTTTGGGTAAGTTCCTATCTTCTTTTTGGATGCTGGCCATTGTGGCTCATGAAGATCTTCCTTGTTGGTTTCTATCTTAGTGGTCGTTTTGGTCTCCATGGTTTCACCTGAATCAGAATCCTCTTCAACGTTGTTCATATATACGGGGTCGTCACCAGTCCCTATGTTGGTCTTTGAACTGGGGTCTGACTTCGCTGCTTTTTGCGATCTCTTCCTTCGTGTTTTCTTCTTTTTTTGAGATTGGGCAATTGATGCTGTGTCTCTTTCCATCAAGAATATAATTTTGTTTTTGGAGCATCGATCATGTGATTACGTTTACTGGTACCACAGGTGTACTTTGTGATGGCTCCTCGGTAACTTCAATCAATTTTCATGGCGTGATCTTCGATGCATTTGGATTATTTGGACATTGGGCAATCAAATGATCTATGCCAAATTGATTACACATGAGTATCGGTATTGTAGACGTGCTCGCTTGATTGGTTTGCATTAGTGTGGAGTTCTTTTGTAGCCTAATAGGACACTCGGCTACACGATGTGGACCTCCACACTCATAACATTGAAGAGGTGGTCTCTTAGCAGTGTAATTAGTATTTGGCCTCTTGCCCCAAGAGCAGCTACTTGATATACAGGTTTGACTTGTCCCCAATAGTCCTCCATGTAGTATTGTGGACTTTCTTCAAGCACATCCATCCCATATGCAATATTAGGGTCTATATCTTCCTCACAGCCTTCCAAACAAGCAATAGATGACTCACAACACACTTGATTCACAGAAGTGATTCTAGGATGTGGTGGTTGCGGTCCTAGCATTGGAGGTGGTAAGGGTGTTGTTTGAATAACATTTTGGGCCCTAGGGACCATGTGTTGTGCTGTTTGTTCAAGAGGTGGGGCCGGCATCAATGCAGGCACTCGAGATGTGTCTGTCCATTCTAAGGTTGGTCTATTGGTCATCGTGCGCTTAAATACTATGCAATCCTTAGCTTGATGACCATACCTTCCACAGGCATTGCAGTTCCCATTGAATTTTACTCTAAACGTAGGGCATTCACTGGTACTATGCGGTCCATAGCATACTGAGCACCATTGCTGATCCTGCTCCCTTCTTGGATACATATGATTGTTTTGCGGAGCAAGATTGTCTCTAAGTCTCTCTTGAATGGCCTTGGTGAGATTTGCTAAAGTCATCTCAGATATCTTTGGCTCCTTAGCAATAGGCTTTGGGGTCATTGGATGATGCCGTGATGCTTGCGAGCTAATAGATTTAGGCTCAACAGACACTCTTTCTCCTTGAATTATTAAATTATCCTCCAATTGGATCGCATTGGGTGGTGACTGCTTCCCAAGTGGTGATACCTCTAATGACTAGGCCATTGTAGATATCCTCATGTCATAACCCCCTAATGAATCTATCAAGCAATTGATTATTATTGAAGCGCTCATTTGGATTACAATGAGAATTCAAATGTTTCAAGCGACTAATAAAGTCTGTCACCGATTATCCTTCCTCTCGTTGGGCCTTCTAGAGCTGAGAGGCTACGCCCCAAAGCACTCCCTCTCGTATGTATTCTTTCAAGAACAGTCTCCTAAGAGTAGGGTAAATCATTTTTTCTTTCAGCCTTAGGATTCTATACCAATCCACTGCCTTTCCATTTAATGTTAGGCTTAAATCATCGCTCTTATGCAGATCATTGTGTTCTCGTAGAGAATCGCATATTTGCTCAAGCACTTTGATATGCTTACTCACATCCCCGTCTCCACTAAATTTTTGTGTGAGCTTGGCTATTTGTACTGCCTTACTTCTAGGCTCTCTATCAGGCGTGTTACACATATTTTAGACAATAGATCGACCAATAGCTTGAGCAAATGTTGCCAAGTCACCTAAGTGAGCAGGCACCGTGGGTGAAGGCGCTCCAGAGACTACATGTGGAGTAGGTATTGGCATTGGGCTTGGCACATAGGAAGCCCTTGGCTTCCACGTTGGGTACGATGTTGTGCCATGTGGTGGTCCATAGTTCATATGTGTGTCCCTAGGCATAGTAGACGTCGGATGTGACATGCTAATGCTAGCCAGTATAGTCTCATGGAAATAAGAACTTGGGTGTTGTGGCTGTGGAGCATAGGTAGTTGAAACAATGGGAGGGGTAGGGGCTACATGAGTACGAGGACCCATGGGTGTATACGATTGGTACACACTTGTAGGTACTGTTGCAGGCATTGAGCTACCATGTAGTGGTGCTTTACTAACAAATGAGGTCCATGGCGTGTTTCTTGGCATGCCCATCATTGGGGTAGGCATGGCAGCCGTGGTGTCATCAAGGGAAAGATGAGCTAGACTTGGAAAGGTAAAGCTATCACTTATGGGCTCAGATTGCACCGAGACCCCTGGCGAAACAACATATGGGGGATCCATCGGACTTACCAACGTAAGTCCAATGGATTCCCATTGAAGGCATGTGGATCCCCTTGTTTTGTCTCTCTAACTCAATGACCCTATGGATGGCCTCACAAACTCTTTGTTGTTGATCCTCCACACTAGTAGCACCCATTGTGGATTGTAGGACATCTAACCAACCCACGTGATAGGTGTGACATGTGGATAGGTTGGTTAGAGTTTCCGTTTGTAGTTCGTACTCCCAGTTCTCATTTAAGAACGCTCCATCTAGGATTGAGGTGCTAGGGGTGTCCTTTGAGCTCGATGCAATGTTGCTTTCTAGGGGTTGGCCCTTAGCGGTTGCTAAGTAAGGAGCACTCGATTGCTCTCCTAGCAAGGATATTGACATAGGGGCTTTCACTTTTAACTCTCTTCATTGCTCTGCCTTGCGTAAACTCTCAATTTCCCTTTCCCTCGCTACAAGGATATACCACTTAACCTCTTGCACTTCGGCAAGGCTTCTACCATCGAGTAATATGACCTCAAATCTAAATAACTCTGAAGAGTCACGAGGTGCAGTGAATGAAGTATTCCCATGTACATTCTTTAAGGGCATAGGGTCTACGTTGGTCATGAATGGAGAATTTACATCCCCAGCCCCCTCATTTACATCATTAGCTTCATGTTCGGAGCGAGTGGCTCTACTAAAGGTTTCCTTCAAGCGGCTAAGCACGCTCGGCCCGGACCGTGGGCCCATGGCATGTATGTCTTGGCTTGAGCTATCGGGATTAGGCATTGGGAAACCCTCCATGACGTCATAGTCAAAGGAAGAGTCACTAGCCGCTATGTTCGGGTCTTGGTTTGTACTAACCTTGGGTCCCCGCCAAGGGCCCGGAACCTAAGGTAGGTGGATATTGAGAACTCGCGTCAGTTGAAATTCTATCTACTTGCTCCATCTCTAGAACATGACCAAAGCACAGATGCATGTGCCTTTGGCACCCTACGCGTTGATGAATAACCTCGAAGGTTAACCGCTTACTTTTTTAGGCGTCTGTTTTCACTCGTTTTTTAATGTTTTTTAATGATCCATTTTTTGAGTGAAGTGTGTGATAGCTCAAAACAAGCATATCACTCAGAGGGTCACGGTGTGCTTTACAACACAACGTTCGGTCACCTGAAGCTCCGTTGGTCCTCAAAAAAGTCGATTTTTAGCTACGTGTGAAGCTAAAATACGTAATTTTAAAGGGTGACTGAGGCCTGAGCCTGAGCGTGATCTTGGGCTTGGGTATGGGAGATATTCTCAATCCCAATCCTACCTTTAATATATATATATATATATATATTTTGGTGTAAGGTCGCCGCGGCCAGCGCGTGAGCGCACACACACTCTACCTACCTACTTACAACTAATACACCTACTGTTACACACTAACACACTTCATTAGCTCTCAAAGATCTACTGCTTACTTACTGTACTTTTGATTACACAGAACTCACAACCTTATTACTAAGACCTGATCACAGAGAAAACACAGTAACCTTTTAAATCTTCATTAACAAAGAAATACACAGTAGCAACACAAAATCTTTCTTCTCAACACACACACCTTCCTTCCCTACCTTTCCTACAATTGAAATTGCACCACAAAAGAAGCACAGAGTGCCATTCAAGCTTAGTGTATGGCATTCCCCGACAGCGGCACCAAAAATGTGCGCGTATGTTGCACGTGTCAATGCAAGGAACTTGCCGATACACTGTGTGCGAGCCACAAATGGCTCCAAGCACACAACAAGCCTAAACTAGTAAGCTCAAAGATGCCGATGGTGTGTCACTCACCGCTCTACGCTTGTTGTCGTGGAGGATTCCTCGCCGCGAAGAAGAGGGAGACGCCGCTACGCCACGCTCAACCGCCTCGCCGCCGTCGTGCCGCCGCAATGCTCGATCGCACACACTCTCTCTCTTTCTGTCTCTCTCTCTCACGCATACACACACAGAAGCAGATACAGAAGAAGAAGATGGAGATGGAGAAAGAGCACTTTTCAATTGCGCAAATGAGAGAATGAGTTTTAGGTTTAGTTGACTTTTATATGAGCTCTCTCCATTCACACTTGGCCGCTCATGCTTAGCCAACTAATCCCTTGAATGTTCCAGTTAGAGTGCGCCTCTCATCGGCGATCACTCTTAACCTTTTCTTATTGGATCGACAAGCCCGGTACCTGACTCTACCAAGTAAATAATATAACGTCTGTCGTAGGTGATAGGGTGTCCGTGAGCCGTGAGGGTTAACATATATAGTGGTCATGTCATGAATTTGTTGTATTTCTTCCTAGAGGTAATAGTAGTGATTGTTAGTTGGGTCGTTGTCAATATTGAAGTCACCTATGATGATGCTCGTTCCTTTGTTTTGGTTTGATTGGATCAAGTTTTTAAGTTGTGGCACAAAGGAAGTTGTGGAGGCTCTAGGTGATTTGTAAGCAAAAATTATTTCTAACTCTAGGTCACTATGCAAGTGAAGAAGAGCTTGAATGATTTCAATTTTTGTAGCTGTGATTGTTTTTGTGGAATGCATAAGCAAGTGAGTCTTACGATATATCAAAAGACCATAGTCATTGTAGAGGTGGATATCCGTAAATTATGGCCCAAGCAAGCTAGAGGCAGTTTATTGTCTTATTTCTTGGAAGCACATAACATTGGATGATCTGAAATTTGGATCTTCTTTGACACGTGTGAAGTATTTGTGCATGATGGCGATGTTTAGTGATTGGATGATGTGATGTGTTTGTGTTTTCTCGATAGGAAATGTTGTGAAGTATTCCCACTTTGCATCGTTGTTGAGTCAATCTAGATCTTCTAGCACAATGTTGTCTACTTTGATTTGAATTAGATTGAGAATATAGAGGTTTGTTGGATCTTTGACACGAGAGAGTGCTGTATAGATCAACCCATGGGAGTTGATTGATGTTGGATCAAAAGCTATTGCGGTCATTGTCAAACCTTGTAACCTATGGATTGTACGTGCATTTGCAACTTGAATTAGCAACTGTGTTCTTATTATAATGTTCAATTTTTTCCAACTTGGAACTCCTTTGTTGTGTCAAGGATTGGTGTCCATTGGGAATCGATTCTATTGTGGTAAAGTTGAGAGTTTGATGTACGTTTCTTTAAGCCTATTGAATAGTCAAAGAACTTTAACCATACAATGTTGGAGACACCTTTTTGCTCGATGTGCCTCAAGATTTCATCAGCACCATTCACAAGACCATCATTTATATCAATGTTTCCATTACATATCTCTATTATCAATCTCTAGTAGAAAAGCGATAGCGAATACCATTCTCTGCTAGACAATAGAAAGTTTTGTTCAAGTACTCTCATGCAAGCTGGGAGAGTTCTCATAGTCCACTCCATAGCGTGGCTTACATGCTTGATCCAAAGTATTGGAATTTGAACTTGATGTCAAATGTAGAGGTGGTTAAGGATTTCTATCAAGTGGTAATGAACCATTGAGTGACCTCTTTGGTTATGTGGTGGTTGATATAAATATTTCAGTAGGATGGATTGATGTGCATATTGTGCCATACAATCACCTCTTGCCAATAATTTCTGTTTGTATTCTTTTGGTGGATCCATCCTTTAGAACGAACAATGATTATGTTATAGAGCTCATGGATTCTATAACTGAAAGAGTCTATCAACCTACGATGTTATTTTTTAATTATGCCTGAAGCTTTCCCTTGGCAAGCTCTTGTATCTTTCAATAGGTGTGGTTTCCTTAAGAGACAGTTGGTAATGTATGCCACCTTCAATGATCAAATTAGGCCCATTTCAAAGCTCCACCACATGGAGGAGAAAATGTTCGTCATTGTGTGGGATGGGAATCATCGGGGCTTCACACATGAAAAGATTACGCATTGTGTGAGTGAATAGATAAATTCTCAACCCCAAAGGTTGAGAGCACGCTCATGAAGTTCAATCCTTGAGAGATGGTGGAGTTTCTATTAGTACACGGCCTGATCAACAAGAAAGGTTCTTTAGATTTTCTTTGCTGCATTGGTGCACTTGAATTTTAAATGGTCACTTAATTGTTACTAAAATAGTTAGGGTCAGATGAGTTCACATGCCTCACACGACTATCCACGACAATTTTATGATGTAAAAGTTTACACTCACGGATCCACATTCCTTGTTGAACAATTTCAACGAGGAGGATCGGGCAAAAATTTGAAGGGAACTTTGTGGCACTACCATGAACCAATCGAGGTGGCTTAGGCTACCAATGTCTTTGCTAGCCCAGCTACTATGGAAGATCAATGTAATTTATAGTGTACATGCATTGAATGGCTTGATTATATTGTGTTTAAAATTAAATCCACGTTTATGTTGTGTATTGTAGGAAGAGTTTAATGCAATGTATCACTAGAAGGTGCAAAACTTGCCTACAAAGGGCACAAGGGAGTACCTTTCAAGAGAAGAAGAATACAAACCAAGATATGGCATGGATTTAGGTGCTATGGAGAGCTTCTTCTAAATGTGGATGTCTCATGTGCATGCGCATACTGCTTTCCAACCTTCTAGGCCAAAACTAGCTCTATGTGAAAGGAGAGTGAGGTGCGGTCATAGTACATCACTTGTGCATGGTCAAAAATTATCAAAATGAGATTTTAATGTATGTATAGTCAGTGGTTGGAATTCATTTTATGCATAAAAGTTTTCCCTTTGGGGCTCGAGTGTGTTGGCTCGGTTTGGCTACAACATGTATAGTCAAAACTCCAAGTGTGGGCTAAGATCCCTCATGGGTTATGGCTGTGATTTTGATTATGGAAGCCAATGTGGCTTGTAGTCTTTCTCTCTACAAAGGAATCAAGTGCTAACACAAAGAAATTATTATTTAACAAAAAGAAATGATCCTTGATCTGTAAATCAAGCATTGCAACTATACTAACATGATATTAAGTTATGATGGCACAAGTCCATGGTGGAAATTCTACCAAGGTATATTCCTTAGATGTCATTTATAGATTGGCCTCTACTCTATTATGCCTTTTCATGTACCAAAACAAAAAAAATTCATCTTTCAGCTTGGGTTTTGCATGTTTTTGATGATGTGGCATGGGGAAGTTATAGCAGGGGGTAGTTAATGCCACAACACCTTTTTCCCTTCACTTTCAAAGAGTTAGAGAGAGAAAGGGACCTATAGAAAACCTACATGGCCCAAAAAATAGGCTAGAAAATCCCACTCAAAAGTAGCCTATTGAATGTGTTTGTCCCCCAAGGTCTACACAAAATTAGTCTTCATCCCTTAATTAGGTATTCTTGCAAGGCCCATGCAAAGTTCATATTTTCCCTAATGATGGATATTATATAGCTATAAGTAGAATGATCGTGACATCACTGCTTATATCAATGAGTGGCATGCTAGCTTTGAGTGGGTTTTCAACTAGATTGATGGCTTATGCTAACAATTCTCCCCTGCATCACATAGGTGAACCTAACTTTTGGGATGGATGCTAAGGTAGTATGGCCAAAAGAAGGGAAACAATAGCAAGAAATCATGATATTTTTATGGGTGACAGCAACATGGCTTGAAGTAAACATTATTCATAGTGTACAGGAAACCATCATGCATGGCTCGAAGGGGGATCAAAAGCCAACATGGCCCAAAGGCATACATTTCATGATCATTAATGAAAGCTATATATAGGGCTTCCCCCTTAAGAAATAGAGTCATTTTACCCCCTCTTAGGCATAAGAGGTAAATTGAAAAAATGAATACAAGGATGGGTTGAATGTAGATAGCATAGGGTGGTCATACTACAGGAGTGTATGGGCAATGTTTGAAACACTTTCCAAGAGACTAGATGGTATCTCGATGGTATTTGTATAGTGTAAACAAAAAACAATAAAAGGAAAATTTGTTTTGAGTTTATTGATGCAATATAGTACAAAAATTAGTTGAAGTTTTTGAATTTGGTTTTAGTTCTCCTAAAGGTGCTTACTCTTGCACCTGCTTCCTTGTCCCTAGTAGTCTATGGGTTATTTTGAGCCTATGCTCTATTGGAACTAGGGTTGCAAGAAAACACACACAGCTTGGAGAAGACGAAGGAAGCTCGGCACACAACAGAGAGTGTATTACTTAGTGCACAATGGAAAGATAAGATATCCCTAGAGTGACGGGCATATATACAATGCACAAGGGAAAAAACCTCCTAGTGAGGGAAAAAATGCCCTGGCGGTGCTAAGTGTGTTCACACACATCACTACCACATGTATATGGTAACAAATCCCCCTTGGGAGTGATGTGATGAATGAGAGCTGGCACATAGAGTATATGTAATTATCATGCCTTGAGGATATGATATGATCAGTCTCCACAAAGGGGAGAAAGCCCAAAGCTTTGCAAAAAGCTTCAAACTTCTTACGAGACAATGCCTTTGTGAAAAGATCTACAAGGTTGTCCTGTGTTGGCACATAAGCCAAGCCGATCTCTCTTGTTGAGAGCCTCTCCTGGACATCATGGTAATGCACCTCAATGTGCTTTGTTCGAGCATGAGAAATTGGGTTCCTCTCGCAACTGCCAATGCACTCTGATTGTCAGTGTAGATAGTGTTGGCAGTGTTCTATCCAACACCCAAATCATCCATAAGGCGTCTGAGCCATACACACTCAACCTTAGCTGTGAAGACTTCCCTGTACTTAGCCTCACAACTGGAAGTGGCCATAGTAGGGTGCTTCTTGCTCAACCATGATATGCATGAGCTACCAAGCATGAAACAAAAACCACTTGTGGAAACTCGTGTGCTAAAACAACCATCCCAATATGAGTCCGAAAAAGCATGTAAATCTAGCGGCAATGATCCCCCCTTGGGATAAAACAAGTCAAGATATAAAGTGCCACTCAAGTGGCAAAAAATCCTCTTGATAGCCTGCCAATGCTTAGACCCTGGGCTATGTATGAATCTAATGACCTGTGAGACTGAAAACTGAATATCCAGCCTTGTGTTGCATACATAAATGTGGCACCCAACCAACAACAGTTTGGTGAAAAATGACATCGGCAGGATCACCAGCATAATGAAGACTTAATGTCAAACCTTCTTCCATGGGAGTGGCAATAGGTTTTCAATCCTCAAGTCCAAACTTACATAGCAATTCTTTCAAGGGTGAAGGGGATAATGTTGAAAAGGATGCTGAGGCATGGATATAATCCATGGATGACTACTTTACTGTCACTAAGACGATGGAAGCAAATTGATCCATGCTAGGAATGTTTCGGTTGATGGGAGAAGAAAAGTTATGGTGGAAACAGTACTGCCGTGACAAGGGTGTTGCGGAAGATTCCCAGTCTTGGGATGAAATCAAATAGACAGTCAGAGGAAGATATCTGCCCACTGGTCACCAATATTTGAAGACGAATGAGTTCTTTGATTTAAAGCAAAATGAGTTGACCTTGGAGGAGTATTTCTCCAAGTTTAATACATTGAGGAGGTATAGACCGGTTTTGACAAACGAGCAAGAAGTGGTCCGATTCTGCCAAGGGTTAAATGCGCCTTTTGGATGCTCAGCTTGAATCCATGGAGCCCACATCATTGGAGGATGCAGTGTTGCGTGCTAAGACTTTGGCCAAGAAGAGGAGATTTCAACCAACCAATTCTAGTGACACCCAAAGAAGAATTAATCCAACCAAATTCCAAGGGAGAAGACCCCAAGGTTATGCACCACCTGTAATAAACCAAGGACAAAGAGAGCTCCGATGTTTTGAGTGCAATGAACTAGGGCATTATAGGTGACAATGTCCTCGCCTGGCATTTAATGCAACAGGTGAAGCTAGAGTTGATGGGAACCATCGACTGATGGGAACCATCAGTTCTTCCTCCCTGATGGGAACCATCAGGGAGGAAGAACTGTAGGACATGCATACGGACGTGGAAGAGGCCGTGGTCGAGTTGCTAGAGCTTATGGCAGAGGAAGACTTGTTCGAGGGAGTGCTCATGTGGTAAGAATAGAGCCCATACTAGAGGAAGAAATGGATAGAGAGACCCTCCATGCTGCTATTGACAATCCTCGAGCTCAGGAATAGTTTGAGTTATTCAAACACCGGCCAACCGCCAAGGTGAATCTTGCTCATTTCTCATCAATTGTGGAAGCACGCATTCATTTTTGTCTCCTAAATGCCTACAAAAGTTAAGGCTATCCCAAAATCCAACCAATCGAATGATAGCTGAAATGGAAAATGGGAAATCAATTATATCTAGACATTGGTGGGAATCCTAGATTTTGAATTAGGGGGAAGACCCACTTCTGCAATGTTTAGAAACTTACCAGTTGGGATATACGATGGAATATTGGGAATGGATTGGTTAGTAGCAAACAAAGCCATCGTCTTGTGTTCAGAAGGAAAAAGTAATTTTTAGGGATAAAAGTGGGGAAGAAGCTTTAATTCAAGGAAAGAGGGTAACTCCAAAGGTTCAATTAGTTAAAGCTAGTCGACTCCTAAAAGCCCATAGAAAATCAGGACAACAAATCTATGTAGTAAAGCTTAACAAAGTGGACCCCGAGAAAGCAGAAACTCAAAACCCTTGGTTAAGTGAGTTTGCTGATGTATTTCCTGAGGAACTCACCGAGCTACCACCAAAAAGGGATATAGATCATGAAATTGAAGTTCTTCCAGGAAGTGCACCTATGTCAAAAAGACCCTATAAAATGTCCTTACCTGAAGTGATTGAGATAAATGAACAACTTTGCCAGTTATTGGAACAAGGATATATTTGACCCAACAATTCAAGTTGGGGAGCACCTCTTCTATTTCAGAAGAAGAAGGACGCAACTCTTTGACTCTGTATTGACTACAGAGGATTGAACCAGGTTACGGTAAAGAACAAGTACCCAATCCCTCGCATCGACGAATTACTAGATCGACTTCACGAAGCTAAAGTCTTTATAAAGATAGACCTAAGGTCACATTACTATCAAATTCGTGTTAGGGAAGAAGACATTCCAAAGAAAGCATTTAACACTCGCTATGGACACATGAGTTCATTGTTATGTCTTTTGCATTGACGAATGCCCCAACAACCTTCAATCGTCTGATGCTAGATATATTCAAAGAATGCCTACATGATTTTGTCCTCGCATTTTTTGATGATATTCTAGTTTACTCAAAGGAAAAAGAACAATATGAGGGTCATGTACAAAAAGTTCTGGAGATCCTACGCTAACATAAGCTGTACACTAAGGAGAGCAAGTGTATCTTTTCATCCCCAAACATCGAATACTTGGGATTTATAGTATCAACTGATGGAATTTCAATGGATCCCGCCAAGGTTAAAGATATTTTGGATTGGCCACGACCCTGAGATGTTAGTGAAATTAAAGAATTTCTTGGTATAACATGATGGTATCGCATCTTCATATTATGCTGCAATTGTTGTCCCTTTGACTTATCTTTTAAAGAAGTGAACAACGATTCAATAGAATGTTGAACACCATGAGAGTTTTGAAACTCTAAAATGGAAGGTAACCTCAGCTCCATGCTTAAAGTTACCTGATTTCTCAAAGCCTTTTAAAGTGGTTACAGATGCCAGTGGTATAGCCATCAGTGGAGTGCTTACACAAGAAGGAAGACCCGTTCCTTTTACGTCTCGAAAGCTGAAGATTCATGAACGGAATTATCCAACTCATGATCTTGAATTATTAGCAGTCATTCATGCCTTAAAGCTATGGAGGCATTATATATTGGGCCAGAGATTTAATTTAGTGATTGATCACAACAGCTTGAAGTGGATTTTTACTCAACCTCTACTCAATATGCGACAACGACAGTGGGTTGAATTACTTCAAGAGTTTGATTTTGCAATTGTCTATAGGCCAGGCAAGGATAATTCAATAGCGGATGCCTTGAGCCGTAAAGCCTTTGTAAGCTTAATCTCTATGCCTAGTAACTTAGTTTTGGTCAAGGTAAGGGAAGTTGCTCAAATGGACCCCGATTATCAGAAGAAACTTGCTATCGTGAAGGATAAGACACCTCAGAATGAAGCATCATTACAATAGTATGATGTTGAATATGGGTGCTGATATTACAGACATAGATTGTATGTGCCAAAGAGTGCAACCTTAAGAAAAACTATCATTTATGAAGCTCATGATAGCCCAACATCTGGACATCCGGGCTATGCCAAAACTCTCAATGCAGTAAGGAAGAGCTTCTATTGGCAAGGAATGAAAGGAGATGTACTACGGTATGTTTGCCAATGCTTATTTTGCCAAAGAGTTAAAGCTGAAAGGGTAAAACTCCCAGGGAAACTTCAACCTCTGGATATACCTCAAATGAAGTGGGAGCGTATCAGTATGGATCTATATCCGGCTTACCAAAAGTTCAGGGAGGATATGACTCCGTAATGGTGGATACGCTAACTAAAGTTGCCCACGTCATCCCAATAAAGACTACCTATACTGCCTCAACTGTAGTTGTAGCTCGGCTCTTTGTCAAGAAGATTTTTCGACTTCATGGACTTCCGAAACGAATAGTAAGAGACCGAAATACTAAGTTCACTTCCAACTTTTGGACTTCACTGTTTACAGCCATTGGTATCCAATTGGATTTTAGTACAACATATCATCCTTAGACCGATGGTCAAACCGAACGTGTGAATCAAGTCATTGAAGACATCCTAAGAGCATATTGTGGAAGAGAACCTAACAAGTGGATCCAATACTTGTCCCTAGTGGAATTTGCATATAATGCATCCCACCATCAAAGTATTGGAATGACACCTTTTTGCGCACTTTATGGTCAGGATTGTTTATCACCTTTAAATTTCTCATATCCAACTATAAGAGTCGAAGCTTCCAAGAAAATCCTAGAAGACATGGAGTCCTAGACTAAGGCAATATGTAAAGACATTCAAGCTGCTAAGGATCGACAAAATAAGTATGTAGACAAAAGTAGATAAGAAAGGACCTTCAAGCATGGAGATGAAGTTTTATGGAGAGTAAAGCCAAAGAAAAGTAATCAATCTTTTGGCAAGTATAAGAAACTTAGCTACAAATATTGTGGACCCTATCTAATAGAAAAGAACATAAGAAGTCAAGCCTACAGACTCAAGCTACCCTCTCATCTCAAGGTTCATAATGTATTCCATGTTAGAAAATTGAAGAAATACATCCCCACCACAGATCATGTTCTTGATGATGAAAAAATTGTAATGCCCACCCAAGGAATTCTTGAGCTTCAACCTGATAGAATCTTAGAATCTAGGGAAAGGAACCTTAGAAACAGATCTCTTAGAGAGCATCGGATCCAATGGACGGACTACCCTGAAGAAGATGCTACTTGGGAAGATGAAAGATCTCTTATGAAGGATTACCCAGATTTTCTCCCAAAATGAGGACATTTTGATTTCTCAAGTTGGGGAGAATGTAATGTGCCTTACCGGGCAACAACTGTACCCATCGATAAATTGAAAACAATGTAATTTTATTGAACTTAAAGTGTCCATTTTTGTGAATTTTTGGATTCAATCATAGGCAATAGATGTGTGTGTCAATGTATGGCCATTATAGTCTCCAAGAAGAGACTTCCAACACACCCGACGACGTCCAAAACAGAGCCAAAATGTGCACTTTAGCTCACATTTAAGCTGATAATTTTTTTTTATTATGGTAAAATTGAAGGGTTAAAGGGCCAGGCACTCACCTAAGAAGTGTCGAGACATGAATAAAAGGCCCTAGTTAACTAAATTCAATTTTAGTTAACTGAGAGAGACCCCTCCTCTTGCAGACCTGCCTCCCTCCATATTGCATGGGAGCTCTCCTAGCCTATATAAAGACTCCCAACCCCCTCACAACACACATTGTATGCTTAGAGAGCTCTTCAGGAGGCGGAGACTCTGCTGAATGCAACGCGAGGCGACGAATTGACGAATTGCAATCGACATCGTGAAACTTGTGAAGCGGGACTAAAGGTAATAGAATGTTAAATTCAGCATCTACACATACTCTTGTACGCTTAGGAAAACTCTCTCTCTCTCTCTCTTCAAAATCCGTAAATTTTCTCTCTCTAGAAATTCTTGTGTAGCATGCAACTCTTGCATGTATGATTTTTGCATGCATGAAGCCTTTAGGAATGACATGCTTCTCTCATTTTCATAGAAATCTCACATGCATGCTCATTACACACCCATACCTGCCTTATCTATGCATACATGGGCGTAGATGGGCAAGTATCATCAAAGAAATTACACATAATTGCCCATAGGTCATTAGATTCAATAATTTAGTGATAAGATACTAAAACATCATATAATATTATAGAATTTACTAATCAATAGTTAATTATTAGTTAAGTACGTATCTGATTAAGGTTTTTACATCACTAATTTTATAATTTGTAAATTACTTCTTGCATAAATAAAATTGATTGTGATTTTTTTGAATTTTTAATGATATTTTTTAGCCTAAAATAATAGTTTTAGGTATAAATAAATAGAAATTACACTAGAAATATGTAATTTTAGCCTAGCAATATTAGGGAAAAATAAGCAAATATCAATTTTATTTTTTTTTGATATTTTAACAAAAATTTGTGAGATTTGATTCATCTCTGGAAATTTTTATGTGATTTTAATATTCATTTATAATTTGTAATAAATAAGTTTTTGCTAAATTACCTATAAAAGTCAACTTTTCACTTGATTTCTGGGACAAATAGGTCCACCAGATCCTAGAAAAATTAAGCTATTAAATTATTGGATGTTTTGACTGAACTTATCATCAGACTCACGCTTAGCATGAGGAACTTCTTTTTTCCACTAATTTTATTTTTGAGCTGCGTAATGGCCCCCAAAGTCCCAAAGAAGAACAATAACAGAGCTGGCCTAAGCCACGCTCCAGTAGATGAGGAGAATTAGCCACCACATTAGAAAATTATCATAAATCCAAACCAGGTACCAGTAATTTTAAGTTTTATGCATCATAGATAAGCATGACCTAGTGGAGCTTAGGAAACCATAAGGAAAACACTGGTTGTATAAACCAAAACGCATGCTTTTGTTTATATAAACTTAGGTAGGATTTTTGTTTGATGTTAAAAGTATTTTTTCTGTCAAGTTTGGGTGAAGAAGAGTAAGATTGCATTTGAATAGAGACTAAATCAATTGGATGCCAGCTTGATGTTGCGTTGGTGTGTGATGTGGGTTGGTGCCCATGTCGCGTTGTTGCGCGATGCCGCGTTGGTGCCCATGCTGCATTTGTTGCACGATATCGTGTTAGTGCACAATGCCAGGTTGGTGCCCGAAGAGGGTTGTTGCCCTGAACTCAATAATTGATTATGAATGAGAAAACCTTTATATAAAGGCTCTGTTGGTGCAGACAAAAATCCTATTGTTGGAGGTCGGTGGTGATCACTTGTTAAGTCTAATAAGTAGGCTGTTTCAATAGAAATTATCTGCAGAAAGACTGTCTTGGTGATGTTTGAAAATATTACTGTCAGAAGGAAAATCGTGTCAAGAATTAATTTAGGAATTTCTTGTAAATGTTACACAGTGTGGTAGTAATTAGGAAACAAATACAAGGGTGTGAGTGGGGTGGAAAGAGGGGATTGGTCTATAGAACCAATTGTCAGATGGGTGGACTCAATAAGTCGGGTGCTTTCCATGAACGTGGACTTAAATGATGATAGATAATGTAGAACGAAGTCCTAACCCTAGAGGATCGACTGACAGCTATGCCTCACACTTGATGAGGAAAAAGGCTTCAATCTATGAACCAAGGGTTCTAGTTGTTTGTGATTCCAAAACAAATAAGCAACCCCTTTTAGGGTGACGTCGCTAAAGGATACGTAGAGTAGGGCAACTCACTTGTTCATTCCTCCGCTTTGCATTGCAGAGTCAGAGCGGATGTGTTGAGCTCTCCCAGCCATCGATCTTAGACGGTTGGGGACGTTACATGTGAACACTCTATAATTGAAAGATAAACACAAACACATAAAGAGACATAAACCATGTTACAGTGGCTTTATGGGAACCATAGGTGCATTGATTGTTGCATGCACATCCGCCTCGGTTTTCCTTTTGGTTGCTATGATCAACGCCCTGTCTAGCTTAGGCCATTCTAGACTCTGAAAGGTTGGCGAGTGAACCGAAGAAAGATTACCATACCCGTTTTGCCTAGGTGTGACATAAGTATGGTTATTAAAAAAAATGTATTGTGAGGCAAGCTCAAAGGATGGACAACCAACATAGAGAAACTTGCCAAGGTCCGCGTGGATGGCCTCAAAAGCTCCTGTGAAGGACTCTATTGGCTCCCACTCTACAAAATCGATGGGAAAACATCTACAAACATGAACAAGCAATGGGAATCTTACAGTCAACAAAGAAATGTACACGACAAAAATACAAAGTAGACAATCTAGAAACTTGACAGAGGAGTAAAATTACAGTTTGTAGGAAACCTCAATGGAGCCACTATTGTCTCTAGCTTCAATTATGAAGCAACATACACATGTTGCACCTTTGCAAGACATTTGTCATCTTGGGTTTGCTTGAACTCCATGATTCTTCCCTTCCAATGGTGTGCTCAAGAAGCCATGTATCTCCTTGAGACCTTGTGTGCACCTCTTGAGTTGGGATACATTCTCATCCACATCAATTGTTTGAACTCCATTGTCGCCCAGCATCCACTGTCGTCTTGTACATTGCTACATGAAATGTAGTCAATTAGACTCCTAGGTCATCGAGTACCTGATGATGCCATAGGGAATAATGGTACAACCTACAGACAAACAATTACAATCAATCACTACACATCCATGTTCTTAACTTTATAAAGAGCAAGATTCTTGATGGTACACAAAGACGGTTGATGCCACTTATTGCTATACTACCCCACCTACAAGTTGGCTTGATAGGGAATCTTTGAGAGGGAAGTAGATCCTCTCTAGAGATCTTTGAATTTATAAGAGATTTTCTCTTTATATTTTATATAAGAGTACAACTTTGACCACTTACTTTTAGGCCCTGCCATACCCACCATTTTAGTCTACATGGCATCCACCCATTTGCCCCTTCCATAATCTCCTTTTTAATCACATGGAAAATAAAGAGCCCCCCTTAGACCCCATTCCCTTCCTAATGTTTATGTTAACTAACATGTGCTCAGGTTGGCACACAAATGTCATAGCAAAAGAGAATCGACATTGTTGATCTTTCCTAGAGGAATGGTCTTGCCAAATCATGCAACTTATTTGAGATTCATGTGATTTCCCAATAGTACAAGAGATATCTTTTAAAACTTAGCTATCAAATGTCATCAAATTGCCAAACCCCGCTTGATAGAAGCAACATTTGCTTGTCAAGTTGGCATTGTAGAAAATTTTTCAAGATGGAGTAAATTCAAAAATGAAACTAAATTTAAGGTACTTTCCAAATTTTTGTAATCACCACCCTTGGCATCAAAAGTTGTACCATCGTGTGGCATGATTGTGCTTTCAATGTACTTTGTATACTTATTTTGCCTGCACTCTAGCCAGTTTTAATTTCTTTGGAGTGGTGATGCACCCAATGCATATACATAGATGTGGAGCCGTGCTCCTAGAAGCCTTGATTTAACATAAATAATTCAAGAAATTATAGTGCTTGTAACTATGTTTTGTGTCTATAAATGTTTTACCTATCATGCAATTGGTACAAGAAATTGTAAGTTGTTCAAAGGGTCGTACCCGCAAAAAATAGGTATATCATATCCTATTGGTATAGCTAAATGTAAATGACATAAATGTTGCAAACGGATGCGTGGAAGACCATGCAAAATTTTGAAGACAACATACTGCAATCCATAAAATAGAGTAATCTACATACGTGTCAAAGATCATGAGCACAAATTAGAAGCCATATGCCAAAAGAGAGATATAGAGCATGTGAGAGAGATGAAGAGCACATGTAGATGCGCCTCCTAGAACAAAGTACCACACTGGCACGACAAGAGAGAGGAGAGGAGGGGGGAGAAGAAACACACAAGCACTGGGTACAATCTCCCCCGTGCAAGAGTGAGCATTTCCCTCTTGCACGTATTTCATTTATAGATTCTTAAATGCTCAAAATGAATACACATTGGCCGGAAAGCATAAATGACCATAGCTCCTAATGAGTACTTGACTAATAAATGCAAAGATCCCATGTCCATAACGTACTCCGGGGTTGAAAAAGCAACTGCCCTCTGTTGCAAGGTACATAAGTGGTGGGGACCACTGCGAGGTACAAGACACCGGGTACATGCCTGCATAGCACAATGAGTAACTAAAAACCAAAAGAGTAAGAATGATTAGTAGGAAGCAATTTAAAAGTGGGAAAATGTGTAACATGTGTAGGGTGTGATGGGACTTCATAAAATGAAGTAAATGTGCATAGTTGCGGAGTGCAATATTGGTCAGAAATATTGTTTCAAATAGACCACCATCTGTCACCCTTCCAACTTTCCATACCAAGTCATCATATCCTGTCAGATCCATCCAAAACAAATGTGGTGGGCCAGTTCCACATATAATGTAACCACGGAGAGTCCTGCCTTACCAAGCATAGGTACTCTAGTACACATTCAAGAATCATTCAAGCGAAGAGCCCTGCCTCACCAGGCGTAGGCACTCTAGGACACATGTATCAACATCCAAAAAATTTCATAACAGTATTCCAAAGAGGAGAGTCCTGCCTCACGAGGCGTAGGCACTCTAATACACGTGTCAATAACCATAAGTTGCCATAACAAGGTGTGGAGTGGAGAGTCCTAGCCTATTTAGGTGTAGGAGCTCTAACATGTGTAGAAATTTTTCCATTTTGATTCTGTATAACCAATAAGATCCTTGCCAAAACATTGCACAATGTCGCAACCATTGTGCTGGGTAATGTGACCAAGTGTTTGTGGAAAAATTTATACCTGGAGGTTCTCTGATGGAAAACCATTGCACGTAGCGTTATCTGCAATAGTATTTCTCAAAGAAAAAGCAGGAAAAAGGACTTCTAGTCAATTGGAAAACTAATTGAAGCACATAATAATTGTAAAGATAACAATAAAAAGCATGCCAATGATATGACCTATAGTCATCATGGTTTACCTTAATCAGCTACGGAGGAGTACTAGAAAATTTTCATGTTTTACTGTCTAAGCCCTAAATTGTGAAGAGACATGTCACGCACAAAAGTGGTGCAGATTGGGGTATATTTCTAGGCGAGTAATTTTTGGTGAGCGCTTTTTAGAAATCAGGCGAGCAGATTCTCTCTTCCTCCTCTATCTCTCTCGTGCAATTTTGCTAGTCTCCACTCCTTCTTCTTTTTCTTCTCTCTATCTCTCTCTTTGAGAGAGAGAGAGAGAGAGAGAGAGAGAGAGAGAGAGAGAGAGGGTAGAGAGAGGCAATGAAGTAATAGGGAGGTTGAGACATAGACAAAGATATGCCACCTTTCAAATTGTTTCAAAAACAACAGAGACAAGGGTACTTGAAAGAAGAACATCCATTAATCATAGAAAGGTTACATTTTATTGCACTTGCATTACATAGGCAAGAAGCACTGTAATGGAATTTGCCTATTCAATTTGAGAGTAGTGGAATTCAATGAGAGTACTTTCAAGAAATGATTTTGTGAGCATAGCGGGTTGACATAATTGAAGATAGCAACATAATCATAGCAATTAGTTAACGTGGCATAGACAATACTTTTGCAAGAGAGAGAATTTAGAGAACATGACAACAATTGAGGACCGGATTTATGTGGAGCCGGTCCCCCCTCTAATAGGCATTTGTATTATGATTTCTCCCATAAAGAGAGACTTGTTACAATACATTCTTTGTGTTCCTTGTGACCTAGGTGAAGCAATGAAGATGGAAACCTTCATGCATCATCATCATAGCATAACCTAAACTTGAAGAAGGCTTTAACTATACCAAGCCTCAGTCCCAAGACCTCAAACACCTTCGAAGGTGGAGAGAGCTAGCAGGGAATGAGGGTAGGGAAGAGGAAGAAGAAACATTTCATACGAGAAAGAGCTAGTTCCTCACTTATCATAACTCTTGTGCTAGCATACATAATAGCATAGTAATGAAGAAGAAACAGATGGCAAGCTCAAGCATTGAAGCATGGCTCTTGGATGGATTTGCACTCCATAGCCAAGAGTGTTGGTGTAGGCTCTCAACCTCTACTTGCTTGGAGAAAGAGAGGGAGCTCTTGCACTTTGCATAGTACACAATGAGAGTGTTTTTGAGTGTGTGTGGGTCAGAATACCCCCTAAGCACCCCCCTAGCTTGCTTGTGTCGACCCCCCCTTGTAGCTCATGCTTGAAGCTCATTGGACCCCTCCAGGCCTAGCCAATCACAAGAAGAAGCCATTACAAGCAACAAGGATAGCCTTGGGACAAGTGTCCCCCTTTCCCATTTGAGAGAGAGGACTTGATAAATGCAAAATCAATTAATTAAATATCCTTTATTATCATTGGACCCCTTGGGTGGCCAACCAATAGGTTTCAGGCACACCATGAGGGCAACATGAGGAGGAACTTGACAAGTGTCCTTGCTGCCTCTTCAAGCTGGGGCTTCCCTTGTGTGTGTGTGTGTGTGTGTGTGTGTGTGTGTGTGTGTGTGTGTGTGTGTGTGTGTGTTCTCTCTCATCCCCCCCCTTGTAGGCTCGCCCCCCCTCCTTGTAGGGATCTTTTTGACTTTGGATGAGCAAGCCCCTTAGTCATCAAGCATGACTAAGAACTTGAAGTAGGGGGTGTTCCCACAAGCATCTCAGGCAAGCTTCTCAAGGCACCTCAAGCACCTTAATCATGCACCAAGTCAAGCACCTCAAGCATGGAGCCAGTCAAGCACCTCAAGCATCTTAATCAAGCACCTCAAGCAGGACAAGAACCTCAAGCAGGACAAGCACCTCAAGCACGACAAGCACCTCAAGCATGACAAGCACCTCGAGTTTGGGCCGGGTTCCCACCTCAAGCTCAGCCCTAGCTTACCTAAGGTCAAAGGACTTTTACACACATTATTGGAGGTCTTCAATGAAGCTAACCCTAAGGTCTTATGCTCCATTGGTTATCCTTGCTATTGATAGACCATCTCCCATTTGGGCCCCTTTACTATTGGCCCCGTGTTGAGATAGATCTATAAGCACATATCTATATCTTAACACTTGTTCCCGTTTATTCTCCCACATTAGGTGATCAATTTAATATGAGAAAATCATTTGGGTTGGTTAGATATTAGATTTTATGACATTACCTCTCTCTTGAAATCATATTCGTCCTCGACTATGAGGTAGAAGAGATAAAGCCTTAGTCATTAGTCAATCGTACTTAGCGGCTAGAGGATCCCTTTTTTACCCTACGACATCTTTCCAAGATGGATGACTAATCCATTTGGTGCTTGGGAGACATAGCTGCCGCAAGCATGTCTGCTCTTTAGTCCATTTCATTCTCCCAAAGTAGAGTGACAAATTCTACTTGGTGTTTGAGAGACGTCGTCATCACAAACATGATTCTAAGCATGCATACTAGTTAAATTTGTGCACAATTAAAAAGAGGACTAGTCTTATAAGACAAAAACATGAGTCATTTAAAAGAAATTTGTACATTTTCTTACTCTAATGTAGCATTGTAAGCATTGACAAGGTTCATACTATCCTTAAGTTGTACTCCTTGCATCCATCTAGCATCTTCAAAAGGATAATTTTTGAACTTAATAAGATACCGTCGGATTATCTTACCATGTCGTAGTACGTTGTCTTCATGCCAAAGGACAGCTTCGGGTTGTAGCACCTCTTCTTGGTGTTCAACTTCGGGAGGGTCTTCAATAATTGGTTCAGTTGGTGGCTCTCCTTTGTAGGGCTTAAGTAGGCTTACATGAAAGGCATTGTGTATAAGCCAATGGTTGGGCAACTTGAGTTGATAATCCGTCTCATTGATGGGCTTCAAGATTTGGAAAGGACCATAGTATCTTTTTGCTAGTTTAGCATAATACTTTTGATGGCCCGTAGGATTTTTGCCTGTCGCTTGCCTTAATCGAGCCTTAGGAAACTTGAGTAAGACCCAATCATTTTCTTTGAACATTAAGGCTCTTCTGTGCTTATCAGCAGCAGCTTTTTGCCTTTGTTGAGAGATGGCTATAGCCTCCCTAATCTTTTGAAAAGATTCTTGTAGGTCACGGCTATACTCATCGGCGGCGAAGATCTTCCCATGTACTTTGAGTAGCAAGGGACTTTTAGGTCTTCCCTCTATGATCTCGAAAGGTGCTTTCCCCGTAGAAGTATGGAGAGTATTATTGTAGGCATACTCTACTAGAGGTAAATACTTTTCCCATTGTGAGCGTTGATATACTTCGGTAACATAAGTCTTGAGTAGATCGAGTATCGTAAGATGGGCTATCTCACTTTGGCCATCCGTTTGTGGGTGATAGGCCGAAGAGAAATCCAATCTTGTTCCTAGATTTTCAAAGAGACCTTTTCAAAAATTACTGGTCATTCTAGGATCTCTATCTGACACGATGGATGTGGGTAATCCATGGTGCTTGAAAATCTGAGATATGAAGAGAGTTGCCATTTGATGTGCCTTAATAGTCTTTTTGACAGGAATAAAATGTGCTTGCTTGCTAAACCTGTCGACTATTGTCCATATTCCTGTATTCCCATGGATAGACTTGGGTAATCCAAAGATGAAATCCATGGATATACTCTCCCATGGCGAATTTGGAATAGGCAATGGCTGGAGTAATCCAGGTTGCTTCCCTCTATCATACTTGGTCTTTTGGCATACTACACATTTTGAAACATACTCTTGTATGTCCACTTTCATGGTAGGCCAATAGAAATACGTCTCTACTCCTCAGAGAGTACGTTGAATACCTCTATGCCCTGCATATGGAGGAGCATGGGATTCATACATAACCTTCTCACGAAGGGAATGGGTAACACATAGCCTATTGCCGTGGAGAAGATAACCATCCCGCAAGGTGAATGGTTCCTCTTTCTTCCCCAAAGCAAGGGCTGACATTATGTCTCTAAAGTCAGGGTTAGTAGCATACTCATCTATCATAGAGGATAGATCATTGTGAGTAGCTATAGACACCGCATTAACTTTTGGTCGTCGTGAAAGTGCATCGGCAACTTGATTGTGCTTACCAGCTATGTGAGCAATATGGAAATTAAATTGCGAAAGAAAATTTGCCCACCTCATTTGTTTGTCGGAAAACTTGGTTTGCGTCATGAAATACTTGAGACTTTGGTGGTCGGTTCGTAGGATAAATGGAGTCCCCAATAGGTAGTGCTTCCATGTGTCTAGGGCATGTAGAACAGCTAAAAGCTCTTTCTCATAAATGCCCAAGACTCGTTCATCACTATTGAGCCTTCGGCTCTCATATGCTATGGCATGCCCTTCTTGAAGCAAAACCGCTCCAAGGCAATCACCACATGCATCACATTGGACCTCAAATGGCTTTGAGAGATCCGGAAGCACGAGGAATGGTTGGGAAGTAAGCTTCTCTTTGAGTTTTTCAAAAGCATTTTGCTCCTTAGCAGTTCATACAAACTTAACGTTCTTCTTTGTTAAGTCGTGTAGTGGTCCTGCTACTTGAGAGAATTTTGCTATGAAGCGTCTATAGTATGCACACATACCAATAAAGCTTCTTAGCTCATGTAGATCTTTTGGGTTAGGCCATGATTTTATTACCTCTAACTTTGATGGATCCATACGAATACCATCGTGAGAGATAATATGACCTAGATATTGAATCTCTTGAAGGAAGAATTCACTTTTCTTTTGGTTGAGAAAAAGTTTGTTCTCCCTCAAGGCTTGAAAAATCACTTGGAGATGTTGCTTATGTTCCTCCAAAGACTTGGAGTAGATGATGATATCATCAAAGAACACTCCAGTGAATTTACGATATGGTCTAAAAAGTTTCTCCATGAGACGATTGAAAGTAGCTGGTGCATTAGTCAAGACAAAAGGAATGACTAGATATTCATAAAGACCAAATGTTGTGCGAAACACGGTCTTTAGGATATCTTCATCCACTATCCTTATTTGATGATAGCCACTCTTAAGGTCAATCCTACTGAAGTAGGTAGAGCCTTGTAGCTTATCAAACAGATCTTCTACCCGAGGCACGGGAAATCTGTTTTTGATAGTGATATGGTTTAGTGCTCGATAGTCCACACACATACGGTATGTACCATCTTTCTTTTGCACTAAAAGGACTGGAGAACAAAAGGGAGAGGAACTATGCCTCACCATCCCTTTGTCTACCAATTCTTGTACTTGCCTCATAATCTCCTCTTGTTGAGCTTGTGAGACTCGATAAGGAGGTTTGTTAGGTGGTGAGCTTCCTGGAAGGAGCTCAATACGATGGTCATCATCCCCTCGTTTTGGAGGTAGGTCCATAGGGATATCATCTATGAACACATCTTGGAATCCTTTTAGAAAAGTAGACAAGTCTAACTCTTCTTGATTCCTATCATTTTCATTTGATGAAACATTATTAGCTTTTAGAGACTCTTTGACATAAATCATGTACGCAGAAACTGAGCTCTTCATTGATTTATCAAAAGAAAGAGGATTTACAAGTGGAATAGTGCGACCATGCTCACTAGCATCTATATACATGTTCTTTCCCCTGTAGGTGAAGTAAATTCTCCTTTCAGGGAACTTCATGTTGGCAGCCATGCGATCAAACCATGGTGCCCCTAGGATAACATCCTCATGTTGGAGAGGAGAGATGAAGAAGTCTTCTTTGTCGACATATATTTGGACATGAAGCCTCAACTTCCCAATCAAGGGAGTAACGGAGGCTTGTTGTCCCTTGAAAGCTGCATCAACTGTTACTATATCTCCCATCTCAAAAGCTTGAATGCCCAACTTGGTGGCCAACTCTATTGATATGAAGTTGAGAGTAGAGCCTGGGTCAAACAAGATGAAGGAATCATGCTCTCTTACCTTTCCCCACGCATAGGAAAGTGATGATCCTTTTCAATGAGCATCCTCTTTTGGAACTTCGATGGTGGAAGCCCTAGGAGTCTCATTGCGAGTATTCTTCTTGGGGCAAGAACGATAGCCATGTCCTTGCTGCCCTCACTTGAAACACTTATGGTCCTTGCAAAAAGCTTCAAGCTCTTTAGGAGAGAGTTTGTTTTTACCTTTGTAAACTCCCTTCTCCTTGGACCGATTGTTGTTGTTGTTATTGTTGTTGTTGGAAGTGCCTTGGGAATTATTTTGAGCATTGGATTTCCCCTTTGCATCATTTTTATCTTTGTTTTCCATGGGCTTGACATTACGTCTAGCCCCTTGATGGAAATTGATGCGTGAAGCAACCATGGTGTGGTGGATTACTTCGGTAATAGTACCGGGCCGTTGAGAGTTGATGTATTCGGCCATCTCTTCAGGTAATCCCGCACAGAATTGCTGTCTTTGCTCGGCAAAGTCTATCTTTTGAAAGACAGTAGCTTTGAGATGTAAATCCCAAAACTTGTCTACATACTTGTTGATAGACTCATGAGAGAGAAGCTTCAAGCCGCGCCATTCGGTAAGAACTTTATCTTTAGTATCACTTGGAAGAAATTGCTTCATGATGGAAACTCGTAGAGTTTTCCATGTCTTTGGGGCTTCTCCATTGCCACGAAGGCTAGCCCACCATTGACGAGCTGATTTTTGGAAGTGCATAGCTACATGGCGTAGCTTGGAGGACTCTGTGAAGCCCTCGTCCCCAAAGGCCGCATCAAATTGCTGGATGAAGGCCAACACTTTGTCAGTAGCACCAAAGGTGCCATCATAGGTGAGAAAAGAGATACTCTTTCCTCCCTCCTTGAACTTGTTTAGCTTTTGTGACCTTCGCCATGCAGGAAATGATTTGCGATGTCCTCCCCTCTTGTATTCTCTAGGAGAATAGCCATAACTTTCATCGGAAGAGGAGTAAGGTGAAGAAGAAGGAGAAGAGGGTGACCTCTTCCTAGCCCTTTTCTTCCTTTGTTTCCTCTCTTGCCTTTTAGAGTGATGAGGAGAAGGACTATGGGTTGCTCTTTTCCTCTTGGGAGGAGTAGGCGATCATCTAGACCGCCGTCTTCGTGGAGCCACATCTTCAGAAGAACTTAGACTGTCATTGCTTTCTTTCTCTTTGGATTCCTCCTCTCGAATGGGAGAGAGTCTTCTTTTGGGGGTCTCTTCAAGAGGCCTCCTAAGCTCTCTCTCCTCTGGGAGAGGAAGGGAAATTCCATAAGCACGAAGTTGTTGAGTAACTTCGGCTTGCAAAACAGGGTTGCCCATAGCTTGTTGCAACCTAGTGACGAGATAATTCACAAACATGGGAGCATCATCATTAGCACATTCATGTGCAAAATCAAAGCTATCAATGTTCATTCTACCCTCTTGATTATTGTCAGCCATGTTAACAAAATTTATGTTTATACTTAGTGTATGCTTTGGCAATACAAAACCTTAGTTGCCACTCCTCTTAGCCTTTGAAAATCGGCTCTTAAGTATCTACACCCACGGCTCAAAGTGGTTAATTATAGAGAGTAGAGGAGTAGGTCTAACATAGCAGAGTTGCCAAGGGCTAGCTCCTTTAGGACTTCTTATGGCTCAATAATGGTAAAGCCGTAGGCAAGTCTAAAATGACTCCATTATTAAGTCCAAAGCTCCCGAGGTGTGCACCATCCCCCACATAGTGGGCTTAACAAAATCGATATTAGATCCCAGTTCCACTTACTCTATTATAATTAACAACATCAACCATTTATAGGCTACTTAAGGACCTCTCTTTTTAAGCAAGAAAAGAGAAACCAAATTCTCTGATACAAATGTAATGGAATTTGCCTATTCAATTTGAGAGTAGCGGAATTTAATGAGAGTACTTTCAAGAAATGATTTTGTGAGCATAGCGGGTTGACATAATTGAAGATAGCAACATAATCATAGCAATTAGTTAACTTGGCATAGACAATACTTTTGCAAGAGAGAGAATTTAGAGAACATGACAACAGTTGAGGACTGGATTTATGTGGAGCCGGTCCCCCCTCCAATAGGCATTTTTATTATGATTTCTCCCATAAAGAGAGACTTGTTACAATACATTCTTTGTGTTTCTTGTGACCTAGGTGAAGCAATGAAGATGGAAAGCTTCATGCATCATCATCATAGCATAACCTAAACTTGAAGAAAGCTTTAACTATAACAAGTCTCAGTCCCAAGACCTCAAACACCTTCGAAGGTGGAGAGAGCTAGCAGGGAATGAGGGTAGGGAAGAGGAAGAAGAAACATTTCATACGAGAAAGAGCTAGTTCCTCACTTATCATAACTCTTGTGCTAGCATACATAATAGCATAGTAATGAAGAAGAAATAGATGGCAAGCTCAAGCATTGAAGCATGGCTCTTGGATGGATTTGCACTCCATAGCCAAGAGTGTTGGTGTAGGCTCTCAACCTCTACTTGCCTGGAGAAAGAGAGGGAGATCTTGCACTTTGCATAGTACACAATGAGAGTGTTTTTGAGTTTGTGTGGGTGAGTTTACCCCCTAAGCACCCCCCTAGCTTGCTTGGGTCAACCCCCCCTTGTAGCTCATGCTTGAAGCTCATTGGACCCCTCCAGGCCTAGCCAATCACAAGGAGAAGCCATTACAAGCAACAAGGATAGCCTTGGGACAAGTGTCCCCCTTTCCCATTTGAGAGAGAGGACTTGATAAATGCAAAATCAATTAATTAAATATCCTTTATTATCATTGGACCCCTTGGGTGGCCAACCAATAGGTTTCAGGCACACCATGAGGGCAACATGAGGAGGAACTTGACAAGTGTCCTTGCTGCCTCTTCAAGCTGGGGCTTCCCTTGTGTGTGTGTGTGTGTGTGTGTGTGTTCTCTCTCATCCCCCCCCCTTGTAGGCTCGCCCCCCCTCCTTGTAGGGATCTTTTTGACTTTGGATGAGCAAGCCCCTTAGTCATCAAGCATGACTAAGCACTTGAAGTAGGGGGTGTTACCACAAGCATCTCAGGCAAGCTTCTCAAGGCACCTCAAGCACCTTAATCATGCACCAAGTCAAGCACCTCAAGCATGGAGCCAGTCAAGCACCTCAAGAATCTTAATCAAGCACCTCAAGCAGGACAAGCACCTCAAGCACGACAAGCACCTCGAGTTTGGGCCGGGTTCCCACCTCAAGCTCAGCCCTAGCTTACCTAAGGTCAAAGGACTTTTACACACATTATTGGAGGTCTTCAATGAAGCTAACCCTAAGGTCTTATGCTCCATTGGTTAGCCTTGCTCTTGATAGACCATCTCCCATTTGGGCCCCTTTACTATTGGCCCCGTGTTGAGATAGATCTATAAGCACATATCTATATCTTAACACTTGTTCCCGTTTATTCTCCCACATTAAGTGATCAATTTAATATGAGAAAATCATTTGGGTTGGTTAGATATTAGATTTTATGACAAGCACTCATCTTCTAGAAGGATTGGGAGTTGCAGTAGTGCTGCCCTCAAGTGGAAAAAGAAGATTCACCATGTTCCCTAGCTGTCGCGTCATTCTCTCCTTATCCTCCTCTGTGATGAGCCCAATCTTCTTCCAACAAGAGAAAGCGAATTGTCCCTTCTCGTTCAAACTAAGCAAGGACCGCATATTGATGTCTGTGCGGCAATGATAGAGATGGTACACATTGATTGTTGCCTTTAGAGCCTCCTTAAACCATTGGGCTCCATACAATGCTCTCTGTTGGGAATGGCTTCCATGGCATCCCACGCAGACATGATTCTATTCTCAAGATCGTCGGCGGTCATTGTGAAAAGAAAGAGAAGTGCGCTATGGTAGCTAGTGAGTGGTTTCAAAAAAATAATACAAGCAATACCAATTTATAGCCATTGTGAGAATATTAAATTATTTCTTTATTCACAATGTGACACATAAACAACCACCTTCTAAACTTGAAGAAAAAAACTGCAAAACAATACACCGAAATGTGTCCATCATAAGATAAAATTAGAACTTGGTAGTATTGTCCATTTTGTGAACTGACATACAAAAAATTTGAAACTGGCAAATGCTATGCATCCATGCTTGGATAGGTCCTGCCTTGGCTCAGTGCCCCGAATATATCAGCATCTGCCAAAATTGGTTGATGGATAAACATGTTCTCATTTTGGCTTAACCCTAGCACACGCAGATAAATAAAATACAAATGTTTACATGCAAGATATGGTTTTTTCTTGTCGCCCATTCCATGAAGTCTGGACATGTGCAGTGATGGCTGGTTGCAAATACAAACATTGTACAACCTGACATGACCATCTTCACCTTTGTTCTCTACTTTGAAGACCTCATGAACACCATCTACCCCATATATTTCTTCTACGACCTTGACTCTCAGCGCTAGTGCTAGACTGATCTTGCAAGCAACGTCCGCGGAAATGGAAGTCCGATATAGTACACACACACCATCTCGCACTGTGGCTTGTGCACTGCCTTGAGGAGTGGATGTATCTTTTGACTTGAAAGGAGAATTGGTTGTATTTTGTGTAGGAACAACATGCGTTATAGTAGAGATTCCTTCTTTCGTGAACTCCACTTGATACCCCCCTTCATGCAATATTTTCACCTCATCCTCAGATAGGTTGGCGCCCACATGCATGAGCCAAATGTGTGGTGGATGGTGATGCAAATCAATGTTCTAGTCTACTATGTGGCAATGCAAGACTTGATCTGGACAAAACCAAAACCACTGGCACACCACACCATTTGGATGCTTTTGATATCCTTCAAAAGATGGGGCCGGTATACCAAGGCTTGAACCTGCAATACTGCTTCCACACCTTCGTCCTCCTCTTGGAGTGTCGCTACATGTGGCGCTACTACCTTGTGGAGTTCGTCGTATGGCCCACATTGCTTCATTGAGCTTGTGTTCCACTACATACTTCCCACCTGAACCTATACTTTGTTTTGGGGTTTTTGAAATCCCTTCTTGTGCAAAGTTGATCTTACGGGGTCTTCCACATTTCTTGCGATCTTTGGTGACCGAGTTGTACTTAGGAATATGCGATGCATCATCTTCCACATTGATAACCTCATTTGGCTTGCGTTTTTTCCTTGAAGTCTCCTTTTCTCATGTCAATGGAGTCGGTTGTTTCCACATTGGAGTGCCCTCGGTAGCCTTGTTTACTACTCTTATTACTTGACTGGGACGTTTCTCATGGTGCTCCGCAAGCTTCTGTATCGATGGACCCTTCCCAATGTGTTTTCCTTGGCTGTATGAAATGAGCTGTGTGCTCTATAAGATGGAATTTTCTAGGTCGATTGTACATGCATCATATAAAGAAATGCGTTTACGAAAACCCTCCCCTACTAGCCATCTTCCATGCTTGCTCTCAGCAAGGTTTGTGTGTGGAGTGTTTGGTCCATCAGAGATTCTTTCTACGCACATCATAATGCCACCCCAATGTGCAATACGAGTTTCCCACCAACTAAGCCATGAATCCATGTATGGAATGTTACGGTCTATGCAATGACCGTTATGCCACCATTGGCGTATCAGATGAGCCTCTGCTACTATAGCCTCTTTTGTTGGTGCTTGCCTCCACTTCTCACACATTTCTTTGTGTATGTGTTGAGAAGCTTGAGCCACATACTTTGTTGTGTGTTGTTTCAAACTTTGCTTCCAATGGAAAAGACAAGAATGCTCTCGACTACTCATTGTATTAGTCTTGTTGCTACCATTGAAAACAATTCGAATTTCATTTCAATTTGCTTGAGCTTCATCCTCCATGAACCCAAAGAAATTAGCTCTTTCACACCCACATGATAGCATTACATCATTGAGTGTGGCACTCCCAAATAGACATTACGTTTCCATGTCTTCCTCTTTCATGTCACAAGTTGCAATAGTCAGGAGGTCCTACATGCTGTAAACAAATTGTTAGAGAGGGAGTCAAAGGCAACCCACAGTTCTGTCAAGGTGCGCCATGTACCTTGGATCATAGACATGACATGCCATAGTCACCCAATTGTTCATGCGTCTAGTGTGATCAAACGCGATCCACGCACGTTGAAGATTGCCATCCCTGTCTTCTCATTCGGTTCACCAGGTCCACACCGAATGCTGAACCAACTATGGACATTTTGAAGACATAACATTTCTCTCCCTCCGTACCTTGACCAAGAAACCTGCTTCCATGAAAAAAGTCATATGTGCAGTCTCGCTTCAGCTTTAGGATCGCATCAATGCCAAAAGATTCTTTGTCACCACCTCTCCGTAAACTAGATACTGACCTTCGAAACCTAGCAACGTTCATAGTGTTCAGAGCAAAAATAATTCAACATAGAGTTTTGCATTGAAATAAGAATCTAAGAAATGCACATACCAATTATCTTGCACCAATGTTCCCAACTCCTCAGCAATTGCAAATAGCTGTTGATCACCTAAAAATCCCTCATTAATGTTGCTGCGAAGAAGTGTTGTACTTATAATTTATTTTACCAAACACATTTGAACCTTTTTGACTCCTGCATGTGGATCAACTGTCAAAATCCTTTGCATCATTACCTTGGTGTTGTCCGTTAGAGTTTTAGATGTGCCGCTACGCACATGAATCATGACTCTGGTGGTCGTCTCATCTGATGGCATGACATAGTGTACTACACAATCACAAGTTGCAGTACATAAAGAAATTGCCTTACAATAGTGGCATGTAAGGATCTTATCTCCAATCTTACAATATTGTCCGGGTATAGGTGCCTTTTGTATGTACCCGTTGAAATGACTAGTATTGGGAATATGATAATTAACCAAGCGCGCACATTGTTCATTCATGCACTTTAGAGATCCTAGGCAATGACTAAGATGCACTACATCCGGGATAACTATATTGGACGTTTGTGGCTTTGACCACAAATGAGGATCATACTTATGCTCCATTGCATCCATATGGTGCAACCTCCCCATGGTAGGTGGAAATTCTAAAACAAGATCACCATTGTAAGCCCTTGGATTCTCTGTAACTTGTTCCACTTGTTGTATTTGCATTAAAAGCTTTGTCAATGTACTCGTCTTTTTGGCTTGCAAAAGCTATTTGGAGGCAAAACTTGAGGTGGGGTGCAAAGATCTAGTATCTCCTTTTGAGTGAAGTGCACCTCTGGCGGACTATCCACAGTGGCAATGGAAGTCGTGCTGGGTGAGCCTGCATAGTGTGCTTGATGGGACGCGTTGACTTTGTATTTACGTGAACACTGTTCATCCAGTGCATAGATGATTTCACCCAAATTGTTGAGCGTCCTTTCAAGAGGCAGAGTCATCTCAATATCAACAACTTCGATCACTACATCTAAAGCTGTAAATTGCATTGGATAAATTGTTTCTAAAAGAAATGATTCGGATATTATGAATTTACCATTGTAAAAAGGATAAGAAAGTTCTCTATCAAGAAACAATAAAGAAAATGCCATAATAATAAGCAAAGCAAGTAATTAAACATAATATCTCATTATAACAACTAACAAATTGTTTATATACTCACTACTAATAATATAACCGTTATAAATTTAAATTTAATAATATTTTAACAAAATTATTTTTTAAATAAAATATTAAAAATAAATAAATTAAAAATATTCATAAAAAATATATAAAACTCTTTTAATATTTTTGCCTGTGTGTGTGAGTACGCACGCGAATATGTATGTGTGTGTTTGAAGAAGGGAACAGTGAGTGTGTGTGTGGCAAGCGCGCATGAACACATACACGTGTGTGGCACACACACACATGCACACACACATACACACACACACACACACTTGGTGTGAGTATGTGTGTGTGACACACACACACTCACACCGAGTGTGTGTGTGTACACACTCGGTGTCACACACACACACACACACACACACACACACTAAGTGGTGTGTGTGTGTGTGTTGGACACATACACATATACACACATACACACATGTGTCTGTGTGTGTGTGGGAGGGGAGGTGGCATGCATGGGCCAAACGCTGCCACGCGGTGGAGTGTGGCCCCTTCCCCATGTGCCAAGGGAAAGTGGTGGACCATGTGGCCAGGCGGCCTGCATGGCCGCCCCGTGCCCACGTGGTCTACCACCTGGGCACGGGGTGTACCACTGTGGGCCGTAGGGCGACGCATGGCCCTTGGGCTACGCACCACCGAACGGCCCTTGGTGCATGTGGCAGTGTGTGGCCCTGTGGCAAGCGCACACACATACACACACTTGCATGCGGGTGTGTGTGTGTGTGTGTGTGTGTGTGTGTCTACAACACACACACACACGTGCGTCGAGTGTGTGTGGCTGTTGGGGGGGGCGGCATGCGTGGACCACAGGCTGCCACGTGGTGGTGTGTGGCAACATGTGGTCCACGCACGCTTGGTGCCTAATGTTGCTGGAGAGCCACACGCCACCCAATGGCCAAGTGGCAGACCACGTGTATTGTCGTCAATCGACGGTACACGTGGCATGCCAGGGTGGACGCCGCACTGCCACGTCAGCGATGTGGAGGCCACATGTACTACCATTGGACGGTGGTATACGTGGCGTGACATGTGGCCTCTTTTAAGGGGCCACATGTTGCACCACACGTGTATCGCCGTCCATCAGCAGTACACGTGGCACACCACCTGGCCGTTGCGTCGTCGACGTGGTTGCGTGGTGTCTATCGCGGCATGCCACGTGTACCGTTGGTTGCCAACTATACACATGGCAGGCCATGTGGCCGCCCCGTGGCCACGTGGTCTGTGACTTGGCCGGTGGGCGAAGCGTGGCCCAAGGGCCACGCGTCGCCCAACGGCCCTTGGCTCATGGGCACGTCCTCATGCGCCAAGGGGCCACGTGGGGCTACATGCCACCGCGTGAGAGCGTGTGGCCCACGCATGCCTCCCCTCCATGCACACACACACGTGCGCTTTCCTCTGTGTGTGTGTGTCACACACACTCCACACACACATCCGTGCGGGTGTGCGTGTGTGTGCGCGTGCTTTCCACAGACACACCCACCCACATGGGTGTATGTGTGTGTGTGTGCTTGCCACACACCCACACTCACACATCCGCACACACGTCACACACATCGTGTCTGCACCCACACACACACACACACACACACATATCCAACACACACACACACACACTTGTATTAAATTTTTGTAAAAAGATATATAATTTTCATTCTAAACTTTATAGAGCTTTATAATGGGAGGTTGGGAGGAGGATCCCAAGTTCTAGCTACCCAAGGCTTTACACTGGTATCAAGAGCCACTCTTTTTTGGGACACACACGCGTGGAGAGTGTCACCCTTTTTTGCATGTTCATGCAAGACAAGGGAAGTCGAACAGCGGGCATGGCCTCTTAGCAGGGGGCGCCGAGGTCTCTGGCCATCGTGGGATCCAACCCTATCGAGGGGAGTGAGCAGAGGTGAGGAAGGCCAATCCCGAGCTCTTAGGCTTGGCAGGTGCACGCGGACCTGCTGGTTTGAACCTGTCACAGGGGCCGCAAGAGTTGAGCACCATAGCGCTCGACCTCTCTCTCTCCCTCTTGCTCTTAATCAGCGTCTTCTGCCGCCATAGCCAGCCCTTGAAAATTTTTGGCCTTCCCAGATTAGGCCGCCCAAAGCCTTAGAGCATACCAAGAAACCCGTTAGGGCAAGTGCCCATGGGAGTCACGAACTGTGGCTGCAGCCTTCGAGAGTACTCAGCCACCATCGGCAAAGGGCTGGGCAATTAGTAGTTGACACTTCCCTGCGTATAGCAATCAGCAAGTCGACAATTCCCTGCGGAGTTGACAATCTCAAAATTTGATCCATTGGCGACAGTGTCCATAGAGCCGATTGCACTAAAGAAATCACCATTTGCAATCGACTCGACTACGACGTGTCCAAGCAGGTGCATACTACGGCTACGGGATTATTTTTTGAATCAAGGTATTCTTCTTTCTCTTTCTTACACTGCACGGTGTTGCCATGGATTCAGATATCAATATGACCTTTGATTTTGAGCATTATACACCTGATCGTTCCCATGAAGACTCGCGGCCAAATGCTCTCACGCAGGGTGCTCGCGACGCTACGGGAGGTGATGACGCTTATGAATTGCTCGATATTCAAGAATTTTGTGCACCTCAGAAACGCATCTCAGTAATGGAAGGAATTTTTTCATCTTTAAATGAAAATGTCACTAAATTATCTACGTTAGTAATACAATTTATGCAGCAGTAGGCCAAGGGCCCTGTTGACACACACATGCATGAGCACATTGCCAATCAGGGGCAAGGCCCTTTTGATCATGGACAAGGTCCATATCTGGATTCTTTGCACTCTCTCACTGCAAAGGAGGTGGATGAGTTGTTGAAAAACACCAAACCACCGACTTTTAAGGGAGAGGACCGAGATCGCAATAAGGATGCAGTGAATATCTTTCTCAACAAGTGGGATGGAATTCACGCCTTACGATGTACTCCGGATGCAGTCAAAGCACTGCAAACAAGTCTAACTCTGGAAGGCAAGGCCTACAAATGGTGGATGTCTCTCAAGGAGAAGAATATCATACCACAGAGTTGGGCAGCCTTGAGGCTATGTTTTGAAAAGAATTTTTGCCTGCAAATGAGGCAGATCGAAATTGGACGGCTTGGGACACGTGTTCCATGCGCCAACACCCATCATTACTTGAATATATCTCTCACTATCGGGATGTTATCCTCAAGTTGGAAGTACTAGACACCTTTCAGCAAGTATGTGGGTTTATCCACGGTCTGACGCCAGAGATTAAGAAGCACGTCAAGACTCAAGATTCTAAAACACTTAAGGAGGCCATAGTGAAAGCACACATTCATGATTATCCAGATGAAAATAAATCACACAATAATCATGTGCCTACTAATACACATGGTAATACACGCACACAGTATGGGCACAATAAAAGGAAATTTATAGTAGCCAATTCTGAAGCTGCTAAAACACCCAAGGGGTCCCGTGGTCCTCTCTCTCTTGAGGAATTTGATAAGGCTAAAAAAGAGAAGTTATGCTTTCAATGCTTGGGAATTGGCCATGGCAAAAAGGATTGTCCAAAGGGGAAATCTGTTGCTCATGCATGGCAAGGAAAAAGCAGTGCACACGGTGCAACTGCTACCTCTTGAGTCTTCCTCATGATTCTCTACGATGGAAGTAACACACAACAAGGTGGTGCATAAATATTGTATCACAGCTTCCATGTGGCAATAGACCTTCGGTCCACATGAGTTAGTGCGTATGCACGGATCTCTGCAAGGGTACAAGGTGTGCATGTTGGTAGATGACCGTGGCACTCACAATTTCATTAATTATGCATTGGTGAAAAAAAAAACTCGAATTTCCCCAAACTACGAGTTCCCGTCGCTATAAGGTAGCAATGATGAATGGTTATGATGCTGAAATATGGGATACTCAAGTGCAAGCTATATCGTTGGAAATACAAGGCTATTCCACATCCTTGGATTTTCAGGTTATAAACATGGAGAGGGAAGATGTGGTATTTGGTAGGGAATGGTTGCATAGCCTAGGACCGTCACTGAAGCGTAGCTACTATCACAATAGCTTGATGTTTGAATCCCATGGCGCACATGTGTTGTTGTTAGGAGAGAAGGATGTGCCTTCCTTACCACTGATATGTACAGCCGAGCTTATGCAGCTCGTTTTTGATAATGAAATATATCAAGTTTTCTTGTGTTACTCATTGTCTCATTTTCTTTCCAATATTGAATCTGTTGAACATTCCTCAACGCCGCATGCTTCTCTCTCATCTCTTCCACCAACGACTACTTCTCAATAAAGGTTGCTAGTGACTTAAAAAAATTATCAACGGAATTTCATGATGTTTTTCCTAACGATTTGCCATCAGGATTACCGTCGACACGATCGGTGCAACATAGCATCAACGTGGTTGCAGGGAGTAAACCAATAAGTAAACCACCCTATTGAATGAGTTATTTTGAAGCTGCTGAGGTGGAACGTCAGCTTCCTAACTATCTTAGCAGAGGATTTATGCAACCCAGTTCTTCACCATGGGCTTCTCCTATCCTATTAGTGAAGAAAAAGGATAGTAGTATGCACATGTGCATAGACTACTGTGGCTTAAATGCGGTTACTGTTAAGAAAAAGTACCCATTGCCATGCATGGATGAGTTGTTCGACAAGCTCACTCATGCTCGTATTTTTACAAAAATAGACTTGCGGTCGGGTTATCACCAAGTGCGTATTCGATTTGCTGATATACCCAAAAGTGCATTCCAAACAAGGTTTGGACACTACAAGTTTTTGGTTATGCCTTTTGGGTTAACCAATGCGCCTGCAACATTCATGACACTTATGGATAGTGTCTTGAAACCATACTTGGGCAAATTTGTTTTCATTTTTCTTGATGACATTCTCATATACAATGCTTTTGAGGAAGAACACTTACAACAGCTGAGGCAGGTGTTCGAATTGTTACGAACAAATCAATTTTATGCCAAAGATCCAAGTGTGATTTTTTGAAGGAGGAAATTCACTATCTTGGGTATGTTATTTCAGCTACTGGGCTACACATTGATCAATCCAAAGTGGATACCATTCGGCGGTGGCCTTCTCCTAAAAATCTAGAAGAGTTACAAATTTTCTTGGGATTTGCAGGTTTTTATCGAAGGTTCGTTAAAAACTATGCTAATATTGCTGTTTTCATGAAGGACCAACTGAAAGGCAAAGGCAAGGCCTTTCAGTGGGGGCCCGCTCAACAACATAGTTTTGATATGCTCAACGATGAGTTAACTACAACTCCTATTCTAGCTATTGTAGATCCTTTGAAACCATTCATTTTGGAAATGGATGCCAGCGACCGTGCTATTGGAGCAGTCCTGCTACAAGAAGGGTGGCCAATTGCATTTGAAAGCAAGAAGCTTGATTTAGCACAACATAATTATTCTGCTTATGAACGCAAACTCTATGCAATAGTGTCCGCCTTGAAAACATGGAGACATTATTTGTATGGCACTCAATTTGAGATTGTGTTTGACCATGAAAGCATTAAATGGTTTACACAACAAACAGACTTGAAGGGTCGAAAGGCCAGGTGGGCTGAGATCCTTCAAGAATATGACGCAAAGCTTCGGTATCATAAAGGACGATACAATGTGGTGGCTGATGCTCTTAGTCGTATGCCTGAGATCAATTTTCTCTTGTTCACGAAACTTTGTAGTGAATTTTTGGACTCTCTGAAGGGCAAATATGAGCACTATGACGCATATTCCAAAGTGTGGAGCCATGTGCAAATGAGGGATCCTTCTCACTCCAATGCTGGTAGTGTATCATTAACCTCCACACACAGTTCTCCTCTGTCGAGTGATGAACAACAATGATGGAAGAATTTTACCATCGAAAATGGGTACCTACTCCATAAGGGGAGAGTTTGTGTACCAACGGACACAGACATTCGGTGCCAAATTCTTTATGAATGTCATGACAGTCCAAGTGCAGGGCACCCGGGTATTAAAAAGACTTATGCTCTTGTACAACGACAATTTTACAGGCCAGGTTTAGACGGCTTTGTTCAAGATTATGTTTTGCTTTGCCAAAAATGTCAAGTTAACAAAGCAGAGTGCCTGAAGGACTCTTACATCCTTTGGAGATTCCCAATGGGAAATGGAAAAGTGTATCTATGGATTTTATTATGGGTTTACCAACCAGTGTACGAGGTCATGGCACATTATGGGTGGTCATAGACCAGTTGACTAAACTATGTAAGTTTATTCCAACCAAATCAATGATTAAGGCTCCAGAATTAGCCAAGTTATTTGTGGGGACAATCTCTACAGGTTGTATGGCTTGCCCAGTAACATTGTGAGTGATCGTGATCCCAAGTTTAAGAGTCATTTTTGGAGGGCTGTGTTTAAACAATTGGGTACACAACTTAACCTCAGTACAGCTGATCATCCCGAAAGGATGGTCAGACTGAGGAGGATCCTAAGGTATAGCTACCCAAGGCTTTACATCGTAGATGAAGTTTATGCTACTATGTCACAAGAAGTCCCTCTACGATGCACTCAAGAGAGCAAACAATCTCAAGCCGTAAGCTCTCTAGATCGGATTGTGTCTGTCGTAATCGGTGTGGATGGAACAACGCAATCAAGTGGAGAATTGAGCCATCGTGTGGAAACTGCTACCACAAAAGAAGACACAGGAAATGAAGCGTTTGGAAATGTGATTGACAAGCATATTTCTTTGGGTTTGGGTGGATTCTCATAGAGCTCCCTATGATGAAAAACTTCTACGTTTACCTCTATGTCATCTTCTTTCGAACCCCTCCATCCGCACGCAAGATGAACATGTGGTTGATTTGCAACTCTCCATTGCAAATAAAAGCTACCAACCAACCATGGCAAGATTTATTGTAAGTGAGCGGATTCTTGGGGACGATCATAAGCAATCCTCTTGTTGTGGTCACACTTGGAGAGATCTTGCGATGTCATATGACTTGGACAAGGAGCTTCGTCTAATACCCAAGCTTAGTCATATGGACAAGAGGTACCTTGTGGTTTGGGATTGAAATCACAGATTGGAGACATGGATGCGGTGGATGAACGAGAACGACATTCCCATTGAGGAGGCACGGCGAGTGGAGTGCATGCTTGTTGATTTTCAAACCCATGAGACAACGGAGTTTCTATTGGTTCTGGGAATGATAAACAGGTAAATCCAACTGTTTCTTGCGAATGTAAATGCGTCTTATTGTTTTTGACAATGTGTATTACATCCGACTATTAAACAGGACCACAAGGGTTTCAGTCCCTCACACTTCTGCACATGATATATTCATGATGAGAACACATAATGTTGTCATGGTGGCACAAAACATTAATTGTCATCTTGTATATGGTGGAGAGATGCTCTAGTATTTCCCATTCTCAAGAACCCCAATGATGCATGGTGCATGTCGGAGAGAGAGGAGATGGGCTTATATTTGGACTCATGGATAGATGACTTGCGAGCAAAGGGAGTGTGGGGAAAGTGTTCTTGGTGACTGGATTACCCGGATAAGGAGTATCCAACCAAAGAGGAAGCACTTTACAAAGGTATCGTACTATGTAGATTTTTCCTTTGCCATGCAATAAGACATGGGCACAATAACCTTCATTTTTTAATTAATAGCGGAGCATAATGCTTCACGGAAGAAATCCGTTGTGATAGAGAATGCACTCTCTCCGAACAAAACAAAGAAAGCGGCCTCAAAGAAAGGCCCAAATATTGGCTCCACATCGGTCCCGCAAGACCCCTTGGCTGACTGGCAATGTGGGAAGAGAAGGAAGAGAGCTATGGCCTCCAGTGATAGTGAGAGCGAGCATGTAGTTGAGGAGAACTCTATAAAGGTCAGCGATAGTGCCCAAAGCCTTGTTGCTATGAGCCACATTGTATCAACACTTTCCTTCACTCCGAGACCAGTAGGGTGCACCCAGGAGTCACCTCCATCTTCACCATCATAGGGCAGGGCTACATAGGACCTATCGGACATGGCCAGAGTGGTCGGAGAAAACTCTCAAGGTATGTGAAAATGGTTACTGTTGAGTTGTTCTCTTTAGCATTGCATGGAATATATATTTAATCTTATGTTGAGCATACAGATATGCTTGTAGAGCCATGCCACCTTGCAGTGCATGCTAGTGTAAAGTGTTTGGAAAAATCTATTCTTGATGTGTTGTGCAATGATAGGTAAGCCATGCTATTTTGCCTTCCTAGTTATGGCCACAATTTTAGTGCTAAACAAGTTTTTGTGCAGATCTATGCAATCACTACTACGTAGATGCTTGGGCTCTCTAGCAAAAAAAGGGCAGATGAACCCCAACTTGAGATTGGGTGGCATACGTTTGATGTACATGGCCTTTCCCATACACACTAGGCCACATGCAACTAGCACGAGTGGAGTTCCTTTATGGAACCAGTGGGATAGTGAGCTTGTGGATGCTGCATTCCTTCTCGCAACCGAGTTTCTTTGGGTTGATGGCATGGTTGTGGTGACATGTCCTGCAGAGCATCTGTCCATTGTCACTTCGAAGGCAGAGGGAGCTCATCTCTAGTTGTTGAGGATATTGTACATATGCCTTCTGAAGTCTAGCTGCACGACTGTTCAGGACTATGTAGAGGGGGTAAGTTGATTTTTGTTTTAATGTTGATGAGTATATGTGGTGTTCACATTTCAAAATATCTTATTGTTAATGTTATTTGTAGGTTGGTACTTTGTTGCTAGTCATTTTTTTACCCCCTAGAGAGGGCGGGTGTCGACTTCCGAGGTATGATTGAGCGAATGGAGAGATTGTGCAAATGTATGTGGCTTTTCTCTGCAGATGACGACATGTTGTGGGAGAAGGTACGAGGTACTAGATGTTTTGACTTCATGTTCCTAAAAATTTGGAGGTATAAAAAATCTAAGGATTTTTCTTGCTTTGTAGGTGGCTACTAGAGGGTACCTTCACAAACATGGAAGATGCTGTGTTTGACTATTTTTCAAGAGTGAGGACATTGGCAGCACAATGTTTACTGCAACAAAGGATTGGTTAGTTTTGAGTGCTTGTCTAGGGCCGGCTCTGCGCCTACCTTCTGATTTAGGCTTGACATTGATGTTTCATAGGGTAGATAGAGCTCATGTAACTTCCAGAGCAGATTCGTGCATTGTAGCCACCTTTGACGACACCACTCAAGCGGGGGCAATAGCAGCTCCACATACGACTTTCACGGCCCTAGTCTTTGCATGGCCTACAACTGGACCATCCCCCAGTGCATTCAGTGCCTCCACATCTGAGGCCCCACCCGGAGTTGATCCATTGACCCCCACTCTACCTATAGGCCTCCCCACATATGGTTCGTACCCTCCCATCATTTGGTGCACAGCCCCCGTTTGCATGACATTTTCTGTAGTGCTAGGGCCTGAATGCTTTTGTGAATAGGTCTTTTTTGTATGCAATGTTAACTTAAAGAAGAACTTGAATTATTCATTCTAAATTATAACGAAGATCCACTTGAGACTAGTCGGGCATTTGCTACAGTGCTAGGGCCTAAATGCTTTCACGAATAGGTCTCCTACTAAGCCTGACCTCATCGTCGTGCGATGCTCTAACCCTTTCGGGAATATTACTCTCTTCATCAGATTGAGGGTTTGCTCGGGTCCACTTTGGTGCCATGAATTTTGTCCTTAAAAAGGACGTTTATTTATTAGGTAGATAATAAAAAACTTGACTTTAACTTTGTGTTGAATTAATTTTTCTTTTTTCCTACCAACTTTAAAAGGTCCCCAACCCTTAGACACCAAAGTCAAGATGGGGTCCTTTACATGTCTCTAGGCCCATTAAATATCAGAGTCCCTAAACAAAAAAATCTAGAGAATAGACCTTTACCATTCGCTTTTTTTTATTTTGTTTTCTAATTACTACCACATTCTTTTGACATGTAAAATAATGGTTTTCTCTTTAGCTTTCACTTATAGTAGTTCCTTCAATTAAGTACTAAAGACAACATTGAAAAGCATTATTTTAGCAAATAGACATCTTTAAAATTAAGACAGGGTATTGTCAATCAAAAACATTGACCATAATAACCATGACCAATACTTTTCTTGTCACAAGACCACCTAAGGGTGAAAAACCGGCACCCATTCCTTATTCATAATCTAGGGTGGAAACCCATCACCCAAAGTTTGGGGTGTCCATACACCAAACGAGTTGCCCATACACCTGAGCGGCTCCCCTAGGATAAAAATGGCATCCTAACTTATGTAGAAACATCAAGACGTGACATGAAGTAGAAACTCATCGTTCATGGGAGTAACCAACTTATTTGTGTTTAAAAAGCCATCATTATTTATCAATTTATACCAAGGAGTCGGAGGTGTCTTGAGATAAGATGTCTTAAGGATGATCAATCATACATTTCCTAAGTCTTTTCAACCAGCATTAACCCAAACAATTGTTTCCTACTTTACAAATAGATGTACATCGATTTTGTGGAAGATGCCTTCCGTTTTAGTAAGTTTCACTTTTACTAATTCCTTACACCCTCTTTTTTGTATGCAATGTCAACTTAAAGAAGAACTTGAATTATTCATATTAAATTAGAATGAAGAGCCACCTAAGACAGATCCGATATTTGCTGCAATGATGAGGACTAAATGCTTTCATCAGTAGGCCTACTACGAGGCTTGGCCTCGTCGTTGTGCGATGCTCTATCCCTTTTGGTAATGTTACCCTCTTCATCAGATTGAGGATTTTCTCGGGTCCTCAGTTGGTGCCATGACTTCTATCCTTAAAAAGGACACTTATTTATTAGGTAAATCATCAAAAACATGACTTTACCTTCGTATTGAATCTAATTCCTCTTTTTCTCCACCAAGTGTGAGAGGTCCCCAACCCTTCAGCACCAAAGTCGAGATGGGGTCATTGAAAGGTATCTAGGCCTATTAAAAATCAGAGTCTCTAAACAAGGAAAATCTTGGGAATAGACCTTTACCATTGGCAATGACTTGGGACTGTAGCCCTAGAAAAATACATATTCCTATCTTGCAAGCCAAAATGGGACAAAAATCCTAAAAGTCCAAAACTCTTTTGGCCCTATAGCTTCCACAATTGGGCTAAGGTATCCTCATCCCAACGCTTTTTTCCCCCTATAGAAGTGAGGGTACAATCGTTGGTGGACTTCTCTTCCAATGAAGAATTCTTATTACTTTTTTTTTAGTGTGCGGGGATGGATAATTACGTGACTAATGAGGTCCACCTGACCATGATTGACAACCTTAGTCAATCCCCACTTACCACGCCGCACTCACACTTGATTCTTTTGTTTTCTAATTACTTCCACATTCTTTTGACATGTTAAATAATGGTTTCCTTTTTTAGCTTTCCCGTACAGTAGTTCCTTTAATCAAGTATTATAGACATCATTGAAAAGCATTCTTTTAACAAACAGACATCTTTAAACTTAAGACAGGGTACTGTCAATCAAAAACATTGACCATTATAATCATGACCAATACTCTTATTGTCTCAAAACCACCTAAGGGTGAAAAAACGGCACCCATTCTTTATTCATAATCTAGGGTGGAAACCCATCACCCAAAGTTAGGGTGCCCATACACCAAACTAATTTCCCATACAATTGGGCGGATCCTCTAGGATAAAAATGGTGACGAAGGAAATTTGGAATGGCGGCCTCTACACCAAAACAAACTCCATTGCACCACAAGGGAAATGAGATAAGGGCACCACCTAGTCTTGGAAGCGTGGGCTAGGGCCGCTACACAAAGAGAGAGAGAGAGAGAGAGAGAGAGAGAGAGAGAGAGAGAGAGAGAGAGATCACTATGAATGAAGCATTAACCTTAGTGTGTGTACAAGGAATGGATGACTTCAAACACTCCCAACACAAATAGTCATGTAGATTACCAAACAACCACTCAAGGATTAGCCAAGATCACATCAAGCACTCTCACACACATATAAAAGATTTCTCTTAATTAACATAAGTAAGAGGAGGAGAGGTTACTAGCATGAAACAATTTGCACTCTAGAATGTGTAAGAATAGAGTGAATGAATGAGCTTATGGCTCATGGTGAGTGATACAAAGACTCGATGGGCTGAGGGAGGCTTGAAATTACAAAGGGGAAGGCCTCTTTATATAGGAAAGAGAGTGATTAGGAGTGAGGTTAAGATCCAAGTGTAATTTGTACAAATGAAGCTTGATTAGGGACATTCAACCAATGAAGAAGCTCCTTCCAAGTGATTTGTTGACCAATTAGCTCCATCATCACTTGTGTTGTCTTCACTCCTTCCTCCATAGCTTGAGTCCAAGAGCTTCCTTATTTTAAAATGTAAAGAATCTACATAAAATCAATACATATCTAGTAATAATAGAAAGGGGTTGAATGAGAACTTATGAATTACAACAAGATTAAGCATGACTTGAGAGGTGATTAGAAGAGGAATTTTGATGGGTTTTTGAGCTTGAGAGAGAGGAGGAAGGAGAGGAGGGTGAGAAGACTAATGGCTGATTTTTAGAGAAGGTCTCAATGTGGAAAAGGAAGGGTGTGTGTGTGTAAAGGTAGAGGGGGTGGTCTCCACCACAGTTGAAAAAACTGGCGTCCGCCATTTTAGCCATATCTCCTAGACCGTAGATGCAAAAATTATAAAAAAAATATGGCCAAAATCTCCAGCTCATCAGCTACAACTTTGATGAGACAAAATTTCTTGGATCGGAGTGGAAGTATTTTTTAGAAATTCAGCAAAATCATGTGTCTGGTTCCTTCCTTTACCAAGTCTTCCACTTGGGTCCCATTTGTTTGAATCACCATATGGCTCCAAAGCCATGATGATATGAGCCACTCATGACCCTTGAATCATGGGTGCATGGCTCCACAACCACATCATATCTTTTCTTTTCACATTTACATATTTTCCCTTCCCTTTACCACTAGGTTCTCCCTCTACCTTTCACCTCCAGTGAACTAGTCAAGAAAAAATTCCTATCAAATCATTTTTTTTTAGTTTTTCCAAGAGGTTGTTCTTACTCTTTCTTTTATTGTAAACCTCTAGAAGCAAGGAAAACCAACAAAATATGATAAACAAAAATTTGTGATAGGCTCAGATCATAGCCCCCCCAAACCTGGCTAGGGGTATTTATGCCTCTAGCCTACTTTCTTTGATCTTGAGCTGACCTTATCCTGATGTGATAAGGCTTTAGTCACCATCCATTTGTCCTGGTCTTGTGCACTTTACCATCAATGTCTTGAAGTCTGTAAGAGCCATTTTTGAACTTTTTGGTGACCAAGAACGGGCCTTCCCATCGGAAAAGAAACTTTCCATCCTTACGAGTGTCGAAGCGATTGTCATATCGAAGCACCAGAGATCCCTTTTTGATGTCTTTGGATGCTAGCTTTTTGTTGAACTTTTCTCTGCGCTTCTCTTCTTCTTGAGAATAGTGGTTGATAGCTTCTTCATGATCCAATTGCAGCCTCTCTAGATCCATGATCCTTTGATGTACTTTCTCCTTTTGAGAGCCTACCTGGCTACCCAATATTCGAAGACTTGTTAACTTCACTTCAATGGGCAAAAGCGCCTCCTTTCCATAAACCAAATGAAAGGGTGTGTACCCTAATGTGGTTTTGAAGGAGGTTCTATAGGCCCATAGAGCTCCATTCAGGTGTTTGTCCCAATCTTGGCGCCTGGCATGTACCTGTTTGGTGAGAATTTTGCAAATGATTCCATTTACCTTTTCCACCAAACCATTGCACTGAGGGTAGTAAGGAGTAGAGTGTTGATGCTGAATATTTAGCTTCTTCATGAGTTCTCCTACCAAGTCTGCTCTAAACCCTGGTCCTCTATCAGATAGTATTTCAAGAGGGGTGCCAAACCGGCAACAGATGTGGTCAAAGATGAACTGACTCACATCCTTATTAGCAGTAATTCTATTGGTCGGCATAACCTCAGCCCATCTAGTCATGTAGTCTACTCCCATGATGATGTACTCTTTACGTGACTGAGTGCGTGGTAGAGGCCCTATGGCATCAATTCCCCACTTCTCAAAGGGACCATATACCTTTATTGGGTTCTGAGGTTCAGCTATGAGCCGTCGTGGTCCTGCTTTCTGACATTCATCACATGTTTGACACCAGTATTTGACATCACGATGAAGACTTGGCCAAGTAAACCCAGCTTGTAGAACCTTTCTACTAGTGACGTCGTGTGCAAAGTGTCCTCCGCACATATCATCGTGACAAGCTTTTAAAATCTCTTCAATTTCACTCTTCAAAGGAACTCTCCTAAGCACACCATCCTTACCAAGACAATACAAGTCATCATTTACTATGCGATACCTGGTAGCCTTCCTAGCTAACCATCGCCTTTCCCCTGCATTCAAGTGTTTAGGAGCCTCTCCTTGCTCCAGAATGTGCATAATATCTTCCAAGTCCTCCTTGCCTTGCTGAAGTGGAAGTTTTATGGCCACTACTCCCACTATTGACTCATTTAACTTTGATGATGCTAGGTGGTCTGCATCCTTGTTCTGGTCTCTTGGCACATGATGTACTTGTGCCTCCCTAAATCTCCTCATAAGAGTTTTTGATTCTCTCATTTTAGTAGAGAGACGGGCATTTTTGCAAGCCCATGTACCTTGCATTTGCCTTACCAAAAGCATGGAGTCACCAAAAGCGTTTAATCTCTTAATTGAATTATCGAGGCACCAACAAAGTCCATGAATTAGAGCATGATATTCTGCTTCATTGTTGGAGTTGACATCTTCTAGAGTGATCCCTTCACCATGGATCCTCTCTCCCAATGGAGATAAGACCACGATGCCTGCAGCTGCCTTATCCTTGGTTCTCTTGTATGCTCCATCAAAGTAGAGGCTATAAGCATTGACCAAAGCCTCTGGAGCTGGAGGTGGTGGAAGTTCCTTTCTCTTCAAATGGAAAACTTTTTCATAGCACTTGTTTGTTAAAAGTCGGCTAAGCATGCTCGAGTTGTTCTTTCAACCTGTATTGTATAATCAAACTCTTGAAGTTGCACCACCCACTTTGCTATTTTGTCAGAGATTTCCATATGTTGTAGTGCATAGGGAAACATATCCTCCACAGTGATAATTACAAACCTCCTCGGCAGCAAGTATGGCCGAAATTTGGTTACCGCAAACATGAGAGCTAACACTAGCTGTTCCATCAGGGTGTAGGCCTTCTCTGTGTTTTCCATGAGGCGGCTAGCAAAATACACAGGCCTCATAAAGGATGTTTTTGGATCTTTTTGTAGGAGGGCAGCACCAATGGCCTCTTCTCCCACACTAGGGTTTACAAAGAATGTTTCTTCCCAACAAGGTTGGAGGATTACAGGGAGTGACCCTAACATTTTTTTAATCTCTCTAAAATGCCCATCACTTTCTTCACTCCAAACAAGCGTCTCTTGACGAGTCAGCTGTTGTAGAGGAAATATCACTTGGGAGAGTAAGTGTATGAATCTACTCAAATATCTTAGCTTTTGCAAGAAAGAGATTAATTTTTTGATGGAAGTTGGGGAAGGTAGATTTAGCAATGTTTCTATCTTTTCAGGATCTACCTCAATTCCATCAATGGACACTACATGCCCTAATAGTGTAACCTTGCTTTCCCCAATGTGACATTTGTCCTTGTTTAGTTGTCCACCCAGCTTAGCTAAACGAGTAAATCCTTCATCAATCTTGCCGAGATGCATACTTTTGGAGCTGTAAATACAAAAGTCATCTATGAAAACCCTTATGGACTTACCAAAGTAAGGTTGGAAGACCATGTTCATGAATCGTTGAAAGGTGGCTGGAGCGTTGGTGAGACCAAAAGGCATGACTCGAAATGCAAAACATCCCCATGGTGTGATGAAAGTAGTCTTTTTCTGGTCCTCCTCTGCAATGCGTATTTGAAAGTAGCCAGAGTAGCCATCACACAGTGTGTATCTCTCATGGCCTGCTACTTCATTTAGAATCTCATCTTGAAATGGGAGAGGGAAGTGGTCCCTCTTTGTTGCAGCATTTAGTGGCTTGTAATCCACGCACACTCACCATTTACCATTCTTCTTTGGCCTCACCACTACTGGGGAGACCCATTCTGAATCTTCTACTGGGTATATGAATCCTGCTTCTAAGAGTCTCTTCACCTCAGACAACAGTGCATTTTGTTGCACAACTCCTAATCTTCTTAGTTTTTGTACTACTGGCTTGCTCCCTTCTTTTAGATGGATATGATGCTTCATTGCAGTGACACCTGTAATGTGAGTGTAATCAGAAATAAACAATGATGCATGCTTCTTGAGAACATTTACATAACCCTCCTTTTCTTCTTCCTTTATATCCTTGGATAACATCTCCTCTAGGCTGGCATCCCACACATTCTCCATTTGGATCCTTGGGTTGTCTTCTGATGAGGTAGTTTCCTTTATGGTGACGCCCATGACTTCGAGAGTGCTATCACTCTCTTCACTTGAACTCTCTTCCTCGTCCATGGATGAGGAGCATATACTTGAGCTCCACTCATCAGCTGACGTCTCTAGTTCAAGGTTCTCTTGTTGCCCATTCTTTAGGTTATAAACCACCTTCCGACTATGGCCACCCATGCGAGGCCTCAACTCCAAGTCTCATGTTGCCCAATCTTGCCTAGCTCCTATACCCATGAGCCAAGGTCGTCCTAAAATAAGGGGGTATCCTTCTCCCTTTACTGGCATCACATAAGCATCAACCTCTGTAGTGATTCCAAAAACAGAAACTCTCAAAGCTTTCACTACACCCACACAAGTGACAGAGACATTATTGGCCATTTTTGCCCTAAAGTTTGATGATTCCATTACCTCTAAACCCAATTGATGCATTAGCTTTTCTGTCATGACACAAACCTCTGCTCCACTGTCAATGTAAGTTTTTGGAATCTGTTGTCCCTTGATTTGAGCCTCCACCAAAGGCACTATATCCTTGAGACCATATGCTTTGATTACACTTACTAGCTTACTTCGCTTTGCCCTCGTGCTCACCATTTTTGACCATTGTCGTCGAAGCTTTGGGGAGATATGAAGTAGTTGTGGCCAAGTAATCTTTGGTCCTTCAGAACTCACATCAGCTGTCAAGTCATAAGGTTGTGTCCGAGATCCCATAGGGAAATCAGAGATGTCAATTTGAGACCTAGTACGGGTCTTTCTCTTCTTGGTTTCATCTTTAGTTGCCCGAGATGTACTTGCTTCATTGCTTGCATCCTTGCTTGTTTCTTTACCTACTTCATCTTGGACACGCACACGTTTGATAGGCATTGTAGCCACTTCATCTATCTTCATCTTCCCTTTAGCTATTTCTTCCTGGTTGCTTCTGCCCTTGAGGACCTCCTCCATCCTTATGATGCTCACATTTGGTTGAGTAGCAGGGGCTTGAGCTTGAGCACGAGGTGGCTGCAAAATTTGAGGTTGCGGTTGCTCTTGTGCTTGAGCTCTAGCATGGGGAGGACTTACTTGTTGTCGAGGACCTCTGACAGGGTAGTCATATCTTCTAGGATGAGGGCAATTATACATGCCGTGGCCATTTTCCCCACAATTGTAACACAACATTTCCCTTGCTTGACGTCGCATTGGTGGCCGATTCCCACCATTTCCCTCAATAGGCCTTCTTGCACGCTGCACAAGATTTACTCTCAACCCCTCTAGCTGGTTTGTGAGATTGTTTATTTGTTGGAGCATATCTTCTTGTTGACCTCTATTGAGGTCTGGTGCATTAGGCACATTTGGAGGTATGTGAGAAGCTTCCATAGTTGTGATATTGCCTCCCAAAGCTAGCTGGCCAGCTTGGGCTTGATAGAGAATCTTTCTATTCTTTTCCCTAGCAATTCTTAAGGCATCTTCAAAAGCATTTGGAAATTTGCTCTTTACCTTCTCCCTTAGCAAGGGGTACAAACCTGAGATAAATCGATCCTTTTGGAGGCAATTGGGAGCTCGCTCACCAGGGTTTAGTGAGTCTGACCATTGCCCCCAAAGTTTCAGAAAACCTTCCTCATAGGTTGCATAACCATGAGGGTCAACTTCATGAAGGGCCAGAAGCCGTTGCCATAGTTCTTCTGCCGAATTGGCTCGTTGAAATCTTCGTAGGAAAGCCGCCTTCAATCCCTCCCAATCAATTCTTTGGGTTGGATCTAGAGCCTGGAACCATACCCTAGCTTCTTCTTTGAGCACCAAAGGAAAAGCTCTCAATTTCAATGCTTCGTCATCCCTCCCAGAGACAAGGAAAGCCATCTCCAAGTTATCCAAAAAATCCCCAGCATTTTCCCCACTACGCCCAAAAAATTTTGGGAAAGCCATCATAAAAATGGGTTGCCTTCCTCTCAATACAGCACAAAGATGAAAACGTCTAGGCCCAAATCATATCTTATTAAGGGTATAATAAATGGATTGATAGATGCATTAATCTCAGCTAGACGACGAGGGCCTAGTAAGTTCCTTATGATGTTTTGGAACCTAAGCTTTGTGCTAGCTATTATATGCACAGTTTGTCTAGCAAGAGGTTGGAAAGGTCCATATAAATCCCTATGATTCATAGAGTATGCTTAAAGCAAGATGAAGATGTGAACATCAAAAGATACATTATACTCCAAAATAGGAAATATTATAGGGTCAGGGGAGAACAATATCTCTCTCAACCTCTCAGCTCCAAAATAGAAGACCAATCTTTGTTGGAAAAAAATCTTTCTATCAATGCGCACATTCACCCTAATGTTCTGAACTGATTGAAAGTTGTAGAAAATGGGATTATTCATTGGTGCATTAAATACAAACTTCCATGAAGCACTTCATTGAAGTTGAGCTCTCTTGGATCCCACCATTTGAGAGATGCGAAGAATTTGCTCACCAGTGATTAGCCTAGCTTTGGTGTGACCATCTTCAGCTTTGTAGAGTTCATAGGGTTCAATGGCTACCCTCTCAACCACCTTGAGCCTTCTTGCTAGTAGTAGTTGGATTGCATCACCATATGTAGCCTCTTGCCAATACCGCACCCCATTGATGTGTAGCTCCCCCTCCAAAAACTTGTTAATACCCGAGTTTGAGAGTGCTTTCACCACCTGAAGTCGAGGCTTCAAAGGAAGTGTCTTCACACTAGCCACAAAGCACTCAACACAATTTTTTGACCTAGGGACTTGATGACTACAAGATTTTCCTTGAAGCAAAGAAGGGTGTGTGTAGTTAACTCTCTTTACCCGCATACGTGCCGTTTGTCGATAAAGACGCTTTTTTTCTCGAGCTTCTTGGGGAGACCATAGTGGAAGTCTCGGAGAATTTGATGGATCTTCCTTCATAGGATTGACAGAGTGCTGCTTGAGAACTCCTCAGTGGGGGCACCGATTTATGACGAAGGAAATTTGGAATGGCGGCCTCTACACCAAAACAAACTCCATTGCACCACAAGGGAAATGAGATAAGGGCACCACCTAGTCTTGGAAGCGTGGGCTAGGGCCGCTACACAAAGAGAGAGAGAGAGAGAGAGAGAGAGAGAGAGAGAGAGAGAGAGAGAGAGAGAGAGAGAGAGATCACTATGAATGAAGCATTAACCTTAGTGTGTGTACAAGGAATGGATGACTTCAAACACTCCCAACACAAATAGTCATGTAGATTACCAAACAACCACTCAAGGATTAGCCAAGATCACATCAAGCACTCTCACACACATATAAAAGATTTCTCTTAATTAACATAAGTAAGAGGAGGAGAGGTTACTAGCATGAAACAATTTGCACTCTAGAATGTGCAAGAATAGAGTGAATGAATGAGCTTATGGCTCATGGTGAGTGATACAAAGACTCGATGGGCTGAGGGAGGCTTGAAATTACAAAGGGGAAGGCCTCTTTATATAGGAAAGAGAGTGATTAGGAGTGAGGTTAAGATCCAAGTGTAATTTGTACAAATGAAGCTTGATTAGGGACATTCAACCAATGAAGAAGCTCCTTCCAAGTGATTTGTTGACCAATTAGCTCCATCATCACTTGTGTTGTCTTCACTCCTTCCTCCACAGCTTGAGTCCAAGAGCTTCCTTATTTTAAAATGTAAAGAATCTACATAAAATCAATACATATCTAGTAATAATAGAAAGGGGTTGAATGAGAACTTATGAATTACAACAAGATTAAGCATGACTTGAGAGGTGATTAGAAGAGGAATTTTGATGGGTTTTTGAGCTTGAGAGAGAGGAGGAAGGAGAGGAGGGTGAGAAGACTAATGGCTGATTTTTAGAGAAGGTCTCAATGTGGAAAAAGAAGGGTGTGTGTGTGTAAAGGTAGAGGGGGTGGTCTCCACCACAGTTGAAAAAACTGGCGTCTGCCATTTTAGCCATATCTCCTAAACCGTAGATGCAAAAATTATAAAAAAATATGGCCAGAATCTCCAGCTCATCAGCTACAACTTTGATGAAGACAACTTTTCTTGGATCGAAGTGGAAGTATTTTTTAGAAATTCAGCAAAATCATGTGTCTGGTTCCTTCCTTTACCAAGTCTTCCACTTGGGTCCCATTTGTTTGAATCATCATATGGCTCCAAAGCCATGATGATATGAGCCACTCATGACCCTTGAATCATGGGTGCATGGCTCCACAACCACATCATATCTTGTCTTTTCACATTTACATATTTTCCCTTCCCTTTACCACTAGGTTCTCCCTCTACCTTTCACCTCCGGTGACTAGTCAAGAAAAAATTCCTATCAAATCATTTTTTTTTAGTTTTTCCAAGAGGTTTCTCTCACTCTTTCTTTTATTTAAACCTCTAGAAGCAAGGAAAACCAACAAAATATGATAAACAAAAATTTGTGATAGGCTCAGATCAATGGTATTCTAACTTATGTAGAAACATCAAGACATGACACGTAGTAGAAACACATTATTCCTGGGGGTAACCAACTTATATGTGACAGAAAAGTCATCATTATTCATTAATTTATACCAAGGAGTCGGAGGTGTTTTGAGACAACTTGTCTTAAGGATAACCAATCATACCTTTCCTAAGTCAACCAGCCTTAACCCAAACACTTATTTCTCACTTTACAAACAAATGTACGTCGGTTTCTTGGAATATGACTTCCATTTTTAGCCACTGTCACTTTGACTAATTCCTTACACCCTCTTTTTTGTATGCGATGCTAACTTAAACAAGAAGTCGAATTATTAATTTTAAAATATAATGAAGACCCACGTGGGACTCATCGCGCATTTGTTGGAGTGCTGGGATCTGAATTCTTTTACCAGTAGGCCTACTACTAGGCCCCACCTTGTCGTTGTGCGACACTCTAGTCCTCTTGGGAATATTACCATCTTCATCAAATTGAGGGTTGCTCGGGCCCTCTTTGGTGCCATGAATTCTATCCTTAAAACAAACGTCTATTTATTAGGTAAATCATAAAAAACTTGACTTTACCTTTGTATTGAATTGAATTCCTCTTTCTTCTCACCAAGTGTGAGAGTTCCCCAACCTTTCGACACCAAAGTCAAGATGGGTTCCTTGAAAGGTCTCTAGGCCTATCAAAAATTAGAGACTCTAAATAAGAAAAATCTAAAGAATAGACCTTGACCATTGGCAATGTATTGGGACTATAGCCCTAGAAAAAGACCTAGTCCTATCTCGCCAGCGAAAACGGGAAAAAAATCTTAAAAGTCAAAAACTCTTTTGGCCCTATAACTTTCGCAGTTAGGCTAAGGTATCCTCATTTAACACTTTTTCCCCCTACATGAGTGAGGGAACAGTCGTTGGTGGACTCCTCTTCCAATGAAGAAGTATTCTAATGATTTTTTTAATTGCATGGGATAGATAGTTACCTGACTAATCACGTGCACCTGACCATGATTGACAACCTTAGTCAATCCCCACTTACCACCCCGCACTCACACTTGATTCTTTTTTTTTCTAATTACTACCACATTCTTTGGACATGTAAAATGATGGTTTCCTTTTTAGCTTTCCCATACAGTAGTTCCTTCAATAAAGTATTAAAGACATCATTGAAAAACATTCTTTTAGCAAACAAACATCTTTAAACTTAAGACAGGGTACTTTCAATAAAAAACATTGACCATTATAACCATGACTAATACTGTTTATTAGGAAGAGAATGGGGTCTAGGAGGGCCTCTTTATTTGGCAGTATAAGGGAGTCAAAACTCTACTATTAAGAAAGCAATCAAAGGACAGTTGTTGAATTCAAACAATAAAAATGGCTAGTTTATTTGAATTTGAATTTTCCCCCCAAAATGACATTCAAAATCTAGCGGGGAAAACAATATCATGTAACATATCTACGGGAAGAGCTCGGCGTGTAGATCACAATTCTATACTCTTCGCCCAAATTGGAGATCACATATAAGAGTTATGGAAGGCTAAACATCATAAAGTTGTCCACCCCCTTTTTAGGGTAGAAAAGTGCATTCTTTAACGACTCTTACACCTCTCTTACGTACCCACCATTCTTGCACACATGGCATGCAAAATGTTTTAAAATGTTAATCACCTTCATAATCTCATGGAAAATAAAGAGGCCCTCTTAGACTCCATTCTCTTCCTAATGCTTGTCTGAAAACCACATAAGGGTGAAAAAAATGACACCCATTCCTTATTGATAATCGAGGGTGGAAATCCATCACCCAAAGTGTTACGAAATATGACGTAGCTAAGTAGATAATTGAGTAGATTACTTATGGAGAGAGATAATTTTCACACACAAGAGATTAGAGAGAGAGAGAGAGAGAGAGAGAGAGAGAGAGAGAGAGAGAGAGAGAGAGAGTACACACGATATACGTGGTTCACCCAATGTGGGCTACATCCACGGGAAAACAGCCACTTAATGGCTTTAGTACTTCAAACAAGAAGTAGGTTACGAAGGGATTATACCCTTAATAGAGCTTCCACCTTGCTTCACTCTCACCACCTCACACCCACCTTGTTGCATCAACTTCACACTATGAAATGTATGTAGAAATGGCCTCCTTTTATAGGTCAAAAGGGCTACCCTCTCTCATGAGAGGCAGCCATGTGTAGCCGCCCTTGTGTAGATAAGTCCAAATTGGACCCTCCAATCCGCCCATGTGTGGTCGCCCTTGAGAAGACAAATCTGTTTTTGAATTTGGCCACCGGCCACCGGCAATTGACTTCCGATCATTGGCCACTGGTCATTGACTACTGGCCACCGGCCAATCGGCCAACCGATCGGTTGTTTTCCAACTACTTTCTGACCGCCGTGGCGGTCCGGCCATAATATTCCGGTGAAAATGAATATTCCAGTGGCCGTGAAAATTTTGGTTTTCGGTGAGTGATTTTTCTTCACGCAGGATGGCTTCTCCTCATAATGGGGGCCTTACAAATGTGCGTTTTTACCACACAAAATTAGAAGGGTTAAATCAGGCTCCATACTTAACACAAAGTTTGGGGTGCCTATACACCAAACCAATTGTCCATACAACCGAGCGATTGGTTGATCTATTGCTGAGAATATGCGTAACACACCTGATAGAGAGCATAGAAGTAAGGCAATACAAATAGCCAAGCTCACACAAAAATTTAGTGGAGACGGGGATGTGTGAAAGCATATCGAAGTGTTTGAACAAATATGCGATTCTTTAGGAGAAAACAATGACCTGCATAAGAGTAATGCTTTAAGCCTAACCTTAAGTGGGAAGGTTGGGGATTGGTATAGAACCCTAAGGGTGGAAGAAAAAACCATTTACCCTACTCTTAGGAGATTGTTCTTGAAAGAATACATACGAGAGGGAGTGCTTTGGGGTTTAGCCTCTCAGCTCCAGAAAGCCCAACAAGAGGAAGGAGAGTCGGTGAGAGACTTTATTAGTCGCTTGAAGCATTTGAATTCTTGTTGTAATCCAACTGAGCGCTTCAATTATAATCAATTTCTTGATAGATTCATTAGGAGATTACGACATGAGGATATCTACAATGGCCTAGTCATTAGAGGTATCACCACTTGGGAAGCAGTCACCACCAATGCGATCCAATTGGAGGATAATTTAATGATTCAAGGAGAAAGAGTATCTATTGAGCCTAAATCTACTAGCTCGCAAGCATCGGGGCATCAGCCAATGACCCTAAAGCCTATTGCTAAGGAGCCAAAGATATTTGAGATGAGTTTAGCAGATCTCACCAAGGCCATTCAAGAGAGTCTTAGAGACAATTGTGCTCCACAAAACAATTATATGTATCCGAGAAGGGAGCAACAATGGTGCTTAGTATGCTATGGTCCACATAGTACCAATGAATGACCTATTTTTAGAGTAAAATTAAATGGGAATTGCAATGCCTGTGGGAGGTATGGTCATCAAGCTAAGGATTGCATAGTATTTAAGCATGTAATGGGCAATAGACCAACCTTAGCATGGACAGACACACCTTGAGTGCCTGCATTGATGCCGACCCCACCTCTTGAACAAACGTCACAACACATGGTCCTTAGGGCCCAAAATGTCATTCAAAAAACACCCCTACCACCTCCAGTGCTAGGACCTCAACCAACACATTCGAGAATCACGTCTGTGAATCAAATGGGTTGTGAGTCATCTATTGCTTGTTTGGAAGGCTGTGAAGAAGATATAGACCCTAATATTGCCTATGGGATTGATGCGCTTGAAGAAAGTCCACAATACTATATGGAGGACTATTGGGGACAAGGCAAACCTGTATATCAAGTAGTTGCTCTTGCTACAAGAGGCCAAAATATCAATTACACTGCCAAGAGAAAACCTCTTCAATGCTATGAGTGTGGAGGTCCATATCGTGTGGCCGACTGTCCTATTAGGCTACAAAAGAATGCCACACTAATGTAAACCAATCAAGCGAGTACATCTACAATGCCATTACTCATGTGTAATCGATGTGCCATAGATCATTTGATTGCCCAATGTTTGAATAATCCAAATGCACCAAGGATCACGCCATTAAACTTGATTGAGGTTACCGGGGAGCCATCACAAAGTAAACATGTGGTACCAGTAAACGTACTCACATGATCGATGCTCCAAAAACAAAATTATATTCTTGAAGAAAGAGACACAATATCAATTGTCCAATCTCAGAAGAAGAAGAAAACACAAAGGAAGATATTGCAAAAAGTAGCGAATTCAGACCGCAGTTCAAAGACCAACATATGGACTAGTGACGAACCCGTATATATGAACGATGCTGAAGAGGATTCTGATTCAAGTGAAACCTTGGAGACCAAAACGACCACTAGGAATGAAACCAACAAGGAAGATTGTCCTGAGCCACAATGGCCAGGACCCAAAAAGAAGATAGGAACTTACCGAAACCCTTTTGAGGCAATTAAGGAGTTTGGTTGAAGAGACCCAAAGGGATCTAGAGCCAGCACCAAGGCAGATCTAGATTACAGACACAATGTTCCCTACGCAACAACAATGTCACCAAGTCCATAGGCCCTTAGCCATACCTAGTGTCATCCAAGAAGAAAGTGACTTAAAGTCATGGGAAAGTGGGCGTACTCACTTCTTGTTGGAAAGAATTTTTACAGAGGAACTACCTGACCCTATTGAAGAAATGGAGATCCCATCTTCCCCACGTCAACAAGGGACTGAATCCAAAAAGGTGCCGTTAAAAATTGCCAAATTGATGGATTTCATGGCTTCAAAAGTTAGAACCACCACATGTCCAAACTATATGGAGACCCTGAGCTATTCTTAGCTCTTCAAGCTTTTCTCAATGGAGAACTAAAGGTCGGGCTACCACAATTTGCATAGATGGATGGAGCTAGGGAGATGCCAATAGAGGAGGAACACTTAGATCCACAACCCAACCTAGATGAGAACCTTGTTGTAGAAATACCTGTTAACAAGTTGGGACAATACTTTGAGGGTGATGAATCCAATCCATCACTACCAAGGGATTAACTGTAAAGGGAATCTTTGATGGTGGCGCTGGGGTTATCATTGTGACTAAAAATTGCTGGGAAACTATGGGAAGACCTCACCTTGGGGCCACAACCATAGTAGTAAAGATGGCCAATGGGTCTATTGTTAAACCTATTGGGATGCTAGAAGATCTTAAGATCAAGATCATTGGACATAAAATAAAAAATACCTTCATTGTTATGGATTTCTCCAAGCACACTATGTCATTTGAGATGACCTTAGGACGTCCTTTCATGAGGGAAGCAAGAATGGTGCATGACTGGTCTAAAAACCATGTCTACTTGCATTTCCAAGATTTTGTCATTCGCGTGGATCTTGTAACTGGTCAAGCACATCCTCTAGTAAACATATTTATAATTGATCATAGATCTAACACCATAGTTCACTCGGCCCCATTGCAGTATTGCTATACATGTAAAGTGGACACTGATGTTGGGGACGATTCTCCTTATATGGATGTACTACCTGGGATGGCTGATGAAACAATGTGGATTGGGTCCACTTAGCAACAACCATAGACACTTAGGGAAACAGGGGGAAGACCTGGCTAACACCTGGGGGGGATGAATGCCACCACTTGTAACCTTAAATATGCTAGAAGCAATGCATATAGCTTCTACTAACCTACAAGATGAAGGTTTGACTGGCATTGGAATTAGTAGAGTCTCACAAGACTGTAGCCCACACGATTTGGGGTCAAAATCATGAATTGAAATTGACTCTAAGGACAAAGAATCTGAGTTCTCTCGGATAGGTATGTACATGATAATGACCGCAGTAGACGCTTCAACATATATCACAATATGTACATGATTTCTTTTATTTGCATACATCGAGAAGTGTCAAGAGTGAGGTGAATATTTTTATTTTACACTATGTACGTGCCACGACACGACATCGTTTTGACTAGTGAGGCGGTCCGTGGCAGGCAACAAGAGAGGCGACCTCTAAACACCCCTCAAGGCTCCTGTTCTGCTCAATGGGGCTGGGTTAACCACAAGCAAGAAACAACAACAACAAACTCCCAACTAAACAAGTGAAGGGCCACCACCTAGTTATAGAGCCAACTAGGATGCAAAAGAGGAGAATCCCTTAGCAATACAAGCGAGAAGGAAGAGTACGCTATCACTAATATCAATGCTACAAATACACACACCAAACACACACACACACACACACACACACACACACACACACACACACACAGATAGATAGATAGATAGAGAGAGAGAGAGAGAGAGAGAGAGAGAGAGAGAGAGAGAGAGAGAGAGAGAGAGAGAGAGAGAGAGAGAGAGAGAGAAATGTGGGGACAAAACATTCAGGGCCGAGTGGTACCCTAGATGACAATCTATCCAAGGGAGCAAGAGACACAAGTAGCGATTCATCTAGTGATTCTTCACTAGAGATCGATTGTAATAAAAAATTAGACAAGAAGAGTAAGAGATATAAGAGGCGATGATATCGAGAAAATTTGCGTGCTAGAATAAATGAAAAGAAATCTATCGTAGAATGGCTTAATTAGATAGGGGCATGTGATGCTCATTGGAAGTTGGTAGATAACTGGGGTGAATACCTTCATAGTGTTATGTGGTGTAGTCCACAATCCATTGACATCACACAACTAGAGGCTACATAGAAGCCAAAGTTGAGCCATACCGTAAGATGAAGGAGTACGAGCGGAAGTGCAACACGAGAGAGAGTGCGAGAAGAAGAGCACGACAATATGGTGAACTCGCTCTACTGTAATGTGTAGAGCATAGTGAGTTCTTATTAGGTTTTTACAAAAGAATATGTGTACATACCTAGCGGCTCGTCCACTTACCTGGGCGACCACATATTGGGCCTTATACCCCAACAACCTCCCACTTAAAGTCCAATGTGGTCCTTTAAGTGTGAGAGAAGCTACTATACAAGATAATATACAAGAGATGTAGAGAAGTGATGTACTACCCTACACCTAACTGCTTACGAAAATGCGCAAAGCTCTCTGAGGGAAGTCCTTTTGTAAGTAGATCAACAAAATTTTCTGTGGTGTGAACTTTGACAAGCTGAAGTTGCTTATCCTCGAGCATTTCCCTGATGAAATGATACTTCACATCCACATGCTTTGTCTTTGAGTGATAAACTGGATTGCGAGCCAATTGTATAGCACTTTGACTATCACAATATAACACAGGCATCTCTTCTTTGATTCCCAAATCTATTACTAGTCGATTAAGCCAAATTGATTCTTTGCATGCCTCTGATGCTGCAACATATTCAGCCTCTGAAGTAGACTGAGTAACACAATCTTGTAATCTAGAACGCCATGATACTGCTCCACCAGCCAATGTAAAGACATACCCTGACGTAGACCTTCGGTTGTCTAAGTCACCTGCATAATTTGAGTCTGTAAAACCCTTACAGTTATCTCCTGACTCCCATAGCATATGCGTATACTCTTTGTAGCTTTTAGGTATCTCAATATTCCTTTCACTGCCTCCCAATGTTTCTTGCCTGGGTTTGACATGTATCGACTTACTACTCCCACTGCAAATGCAATGTCTGGGCGAGTAGCAATCATTGCATACATCAAACTACCCACTGTAGACGCATATGGAATCTTATCCATTTCAGCCAGTTCTTTCTCAGACACAGGACAATCTTGTTTGCTAAGTTTCACATATTGTGGCAATGGAACACTCAATGCCTTTCCCTTCTCCATATTGAAACGTTGCAAAACCTTGTCAACATACTGATAGCCATTTTTCGGCTTTCCATAATTGCCATAGTAAGCTACCTCACCCTACCAAATTCACCCAAACACTATAGATATCCCTACCATTTCACTATACATATGCGTGTGTGAGTTACGGGACTTTTTCCATATCTCCTTAAAAACCCTCAGCTAGCTAGTCACTGGGCTAGTTGAGTCAAAAAAAAAAATAAAAAAAAAATAAAAATATTCTGGCCCATTTGTGTGTAAATATTACATTATATATATGGCCTAAATATAGGGATTTTTATAATTATTTTGGTATTTTATTTAAATATTTATACCTAGGTGTGTGTTTTATTGAACCTATGTACACCTTCTTTCATCCTCTTACACCATAAGTATATTTTTTGCCAATATGTACATACTCTAACCTTATATTTTTTCTTTATACAAATCACTCCCACATTTTCACCCTCACCCTCGTGAAAACAAAAAATTGATTTCTACTCATTGGTCACGTTTATTATATTATTTACTTGCATACCTTTTCCTCTTTCACCCAAAATAATTCAAAGAGGGACCATATCATATGATTCCAATATCTTTCCATATCCATAACTCCTCCATATTTTTATTATTGGTTTTACTCATTATTCTAACACCATGTGCTCATTGAGCTAAAGTCCATGAATAGTCCATACACTAGTCCCACCATGTATATATTTCTTTATTCACCAATAATCCTCCTCCATGCATGTGTCAAGGACAACTTGGATGCTTTGTATTATGATATGACAAAGGAGGGGCTCACTCTTGGATGCATTGTACAAATTCAACAAAGGAGGGGGCCACTGAAGACTTTTTGTGAAGAAACAACAGGTCTTTTGGTGGGATTTTTAATATCCATCTCCACTCCGAATTTGAAGCGGTGGTCAAAAGAGAAAATGTAGCCCATGCTCTGAATAATCACCTCACATTGTTTCATGATTTTTGGAGCTACCAGCGGTGAGCTATGAGTTTTTGAGTAGACCCCAGTCTGCCCACTTTTCTCACAAGTAGCCCATAGTCTTCTCTCACCTCTTTCCACACTTCTACACACACACATTCCTCTCAATCCCTCACTCAAACCTGCACCTTCAATGGTTTCTCTCACCTTCTTCACCATTAACCTCCCCTCTTACTCCCATAGCTCTCATATGAGCTCTCCATGTATATACACCATCTCTATGCCTCTCTCTATTATCTCCAAAGTACAATTCCATCTTACTCCTTATATATATACATACATTCAGCATGTAAACCATGCTTAAACTCTGCAAATCAAGAGATCTCATCAACAAAATTATCATTTTCATCGCGATAATCAACCTTGGCGGTGGTGGCATAAAGAAGAGAAGACAAAGAAGAAGATCGATAGTCATTTTGAGAACCTACACAAGTAAGTCCAAAACTTCTTCAAGCTTCACCATCACAAGGATTTTCTCACTTCATTCAACCATCTTACTTCAACCATCCACCTCATTCTACCCATTGTAAATATATCATTAACTTTCTAGTGATTACTAACACTAACCACTAACATACTAACACAAAATAGCATTGACCTAACCATAAAAGACACCTCACCTCAAGACATGTACAAAGTAACTCTCTCACTCTCTCTCTCTCTCTCTCTCTCTCTCCTTACTTACTTTCACCTTATCTACCATCAATAATGCTCTCTTTTGAGCCCACACCCATGACTCAAGCAGACAAAGAAGGCCCACAATGTTTTGATATTCAAAAAAATCATAATCCTGATTTGTTAGCTTATAAATTAGGATTTCCAATAATCTTAATGAGGGGTCTCCAACCTATAAATAGGCCCCTCTCCTTCTTGTAAAACAACCTCCAATATCTCACATAGCACCCCAACACTCTATGCGTGAGGAGAGACTTAGGTGTAGCAACCACTTGTGAGCTTCACTCTTGGTGTGAGAGAAGCCTTCGAGCTACACATTGCAAGTGAGAGAGCGTGAGTTCCACAAATCTCAAAACCACTATTGTATATGCTCCTTCATCATCAATAAATTGAGGTTCGGTGCATCAAAGACGTGATTCGACGTTCAAATCTTCGTCCTTCTATTTGTGCAATACGGTTTGGTGAATTCAAGGTGACTTGTGTATTTTAAGTTTTTATCGGTTGATCTTGATTTTAGAAAGTGTTTTAGTGTGTTTTTCATTGCCAGTTTCGTGTCCATTGTAATAGGGTATTGTGGTGAGAGGTCTCCCACACCCTAAGACAATGTTTGTGTGTTTTGGCAATGTTTAGCAATCACTAAGCTTTGAGTGAGTTTTGTACAAGCTCTACGATAGCAACCTAACGAACCATCTCCATTTTCAAGTCACAAATAAGGTATTACCAAAGATCCTTTTCTCTCTCTCTTCCCTTTGCTCTAGCTCTCTCTGGTCCATTTTGTGTGTGTCTTGGTGTGAGGTTGCTTGTGTGTGTTGTGTGGTGCATCTTCTTGGTTGTGCCAAAATCTCTCTTGCGTCCTAGTTCGCATACCATAACTAGGTGGTGCCCCTATCTTGTTTGGGTTTGGCTATGGGTTTGTTGTTTTGTTGTGCTTGTGGTTGCCCCAGCCCCAATTGAGCAGCACGGGAGCCTTGAGGGGTGTTTAGAGGTCGCCTCTCTTGTTGCCCGCCCCGGACCGCCTCAATACTCTGTTTGAGATAACCAATTCAACTTCTTTGATCTGTCTCTCTCAATGCGCATACCAAGTATATGACTTGCCTCACCCATGTCTTTCATGTCAAACGATTTTGCCATCTTTGACTTCAAAGATGAAATTTCTTCCAAGTGCTTGCCAGCAATCAACATGTCATCCACATACAAAATAAGGATCAGCCAACTGCCATCCTTAGCCTTCTTTGTATATAGACAGTGATCGAACTCACTACGTTTGTAGCCTTGAGAAAGCATAAACTTGTGGAACTTATGGTACCATGCCCTCGGTGATTGTTTTAAGCCATAAAGACTCTTTAACAACTGGCATACAAAATCTTCCTTGCCTTTCTCAACAAACCCTTCTGGCTGCTGCATGTAAATTTTCACATCTAAATCACCATGCAAGAACGCTGTCTTGACATCCATTTGGTGCAACACCAAATCTAATATGGCAACCAATGAAAGAAAGCATCTCAATGTAGTCATCTTGACCACCGGAGAGAAGACTTCATCAAAGTCAATGCCTTGTTCTTGCTTAAAGCCCTTGGCAACAAGCCATGCTTTGTACCGTGGCTGACTATCATGAGCGGTGATCTTATACCTGTAAACCGATTTACAAGGTAGAGCCTTTTTGCCCTGTGGTAATTTTAATAGCTTCCATGTCTGGTTTTTATGCAGAGCTGTCATCTCTGACTGCATGGCCAATTGCCAATTCCTGGAGTCCTTCATTTGCACTACTTCCTTGTAACATGAAGGCTCATTGCAATCAGTCAACATGACATAGTTCATAGATGGAACAAACCTATCAGAAGGTTGCGTGACACGTCCAGATCTATGCACAATAGGTGGCTCAGGCTCAGCCACAACCTGTGGTTCCACTCTATCTTGTCCTTGCTCCTCTTGAGCCCTGACATTTTGTGTTGCACGTGCAGGTCCATCTTCTTGGAAGACAACTCTTCTAATCTCCTCAACCCTCTCTGATTTAGAATGATATTTGGCTTCATTAAAGTGAACATCATTGCTACGGATAACCTTTTTGGATTCGGGATCCCAAAGTCTGTACTCCATCTCACCGGAATTATCATAGCCTAGAAAGATGCACTTTCTACTCTTTGGCTCAAATTTGTTCCTAAATTCCTTTGGAACATGAGTATATGCCTTACAGCCAAAGACTCTGAGATGCTTGTTTGAGGGCATTTTGCCTGACCATACCATCTCTGCCACTAAATCCTTCTCCAAAACCTTGCTAGGAGATCTATTTATAAGATGAACAGCTGTTGATACAGCTTCAGCCCAAAACCCATTTGGCAGTTGTGCATTAGACAACATACTTCTGACCTTCTCTTGTATGGTCCTATTCATCCTCTCAGCAACATCATTTTGAGGAGGACAGTAAGGAGCAGTAAGTTCATGTTTTATACCTTTTGACTCACAAAAGTCCTGAAAGGCCTTTGAAACATACTCTCCACCATTGTCAGTGCGTAAGCATTTAAGCTTCTTGCCACTCTGATTCTCCACAAGTGTCACAAACGTTTTGAAAACAGTAAATGCTTCATCCTTGTGCTTGAGAAAGTAAACCCATACTTTCCTCGAGTAATCATCTATAAATGTCATAAAGTAAGAAGCTCCCCCTAGAGATAGGTTAGGCATAGGTCCACACAAATCACTATGAACAAGTGCCAACTGTGTATCTCTTTTACTGCTTCTATGCTTATGTGGCTACTGTGTTTGCTTACCATACAGACAATGTTCACAGAATTCAAAATCATTAAATGACAAGCCAGGCAAATAACTAGAACGAGACAAGATTTCCATTCCCTTCTTGGACATATGTCCTAACCGGCTATGCCACAAAGAAACGTTCGGCTGCTCGGTTACATTGATTACATTTTTAGAGACATTTGATACATAAATCATGTAAAGTCCTCCAGACTTTACTCCATGTGCTACTGTCATAGAACCCTTGGATATCTTCCACATGTTCTGTCCAAAAGTGGTGACGTAGCCAGCATCATCAAGTAAACCTTTGCTGATCAAGCTCTTTGTAATTGTGGGAACATGTCTCACATTCTTCAGCGTGAAAGAAGAGACATTCTGAAACTTCAATTGAACATCTCCAACACCTAAGATCTCACATGTCTGCCCATTGCCTAGCCGAACATGATCTTTAGTGGTCACATAAGAGGTAAACCACTCCTTGTTTGGAGACACATGAAGTGATGCCCCTGAGTCTATAATCCAGTCACTCAGTGCATTTCCATCAGATGCTGTAAGAAGAGCTGAGTCCATTGTATTCTTCAAGAAGTAGACGTCTTCTGACACTAGATTGTCATCCTCTGCAACAGTGTTTGTCACATTTATTTCTTGAATCTTCACTGAGGACTTTTTCTTCTCACCATGGTCTTCAGCTTTCTCTTTGCCTTTTTCTGCTTTCCATTCTCTGCAGTCTCTTTTCATGTGACCCTTCTTTCCACAATGGTAGCATTCTATGTCACTCTTGCCTTTAGCACTGCGAGACTTGCTACGAGACTGATCCCTCTTTCCACCTTTGTACTTTTCTTTGGTCCTTCCCCTGAAAACTAAGGCTGTTCCTTTGCCTTTGTCCATTGTCTTTCTGTTGGTTTCTTCAGTAAGCAGACTTCCTTCTACACCTGCTATGGTCAAACCATCTGGAGGTGCATAATTACTCAAAGCTATGCGAAAAGTGTCCCAACTTTCCGGCAATGTGATCAACAGGAACATAGCTCTAACAGGTTCATCAAACTTGACACCTTGAGCTGAAAATTGACTGTAGATTGTGTTGAATTCATTCAGATGATTGGACATAGGTGTCCCTTCTTTCATCTTCAAGTCACCAAGCTTCTTAAGCCAGTATACCTGTGAAGCTGCACTCTGCTTCTCATAAAGATCACTCAGCTTTAACCATGCTTGATAAGCCGACATCTCGTCTACTACATTGAAGTAAACGCTTTCTGCCAAAGTCAGCATAATGGTAGAAAGTGCCAATTCATCCATTTCGCTCCATTCATCTTCGTCCATATCTTCTGGTTTTATCCCCTTGAGCTTTATAGGTTTTATCTGCTTCTTTTGTACCAACACATGCCAAATCTGCTTCTTCCACAATGGGAAATTGGTTCCATCTAGCTTCTTGATATTGTAAAGATCAGTGTCCTGTGATCCAGCCATAGCTACGTGTGCGCTCCTTGCCGCACTGTCGAAGCAAGGGACTTGCCAATACACCGTATGCGAGCCACAAACGGCTCCAAGCACACAACAAGCCTAAACTAGCAAGCTCAAGAAAACAAAGGGTGTGTCACTCACCGCTCTACGCTCGCCTTCGTGGTGGATTCCTCGCCGCGATGAAGAAGAAGATGCAGTCGTGCCGCGCTCAACCGCTTCGCCGCCGTCGTGCCTTCGTAATGCTCGATCGCACACACACTCTCCCTCTCTCTCTCTCTCTCTCACACACACACACACACAAGGAGGTGAAGAAGAAGAAGAAGATGGAGATGGAGCAAGAGCACTCTTCAATTGCACAAATGAGAGAATGAGTAAAAATTAGGTTTAGTTGGCTTTTATAGGAGCTCACCCCATTCACACTTGGGCGCCCATGCTTAACCAACTAATCCCTTGAATGTCCAAGTTAAAGTGCGCCTCTCATCGGCGATCACTCTACCTTTCCCTATTGGTCCGACAAGCCCGGTACCTGACTCTACCAAATACATAATACGCGTCCATCGTAGGTGATGGGTGTCCGTATGCCGTGAGGGTTAACATGCCCCCCTTCCTGATGTAGATTCCGTCCTCGGAAGCTATTGAGTTGAAGCTGGTTCGTCGAGGTGGAAGAGCATTTGAGATGAATGTCCTTAGCCTTCTTCAGTCACTGCAAAATCAAACAACATTGGCACAGTAATGGCATTCTCTTAAAAAGCATATGCAGTTTTAGGTAGAAAAATTGATTGGTCAAAGAATTTCAAACAATTTGTTAGCAATGAACATTAAATTGCAATGTAATCAAATGCATAAACAGATGTAAAGGTAAAAAATTAAACAAGTCTGGGGTCACTAATTTGACGGTCGAAAAGCACTAGAGATCGAATATTAATACCATGGGTAAGCTTCTTAATTTTCAGTGGTCAATTAAGTTGTTTAATCGCGAGAGCCAAGTATTCATGTTCAAGGGCTGACTAGAGGCTATATCTAGAAAACCTTGTAGTTAAGCTACCATAAAAGGAATTTCTCATGAAATCATCGCCTGGCTGATTACTTTTTCTTTGACCCCCCAAGGTCTTTTCACAGTGATTCAATTATGATGTGTGTGCTTATTTTGTATGCCTTGGGTTTTTTGCTTTTCAAGGAAAAGCGCCCACGCTGGGAACCTCTAGGGCTCTAGTACCATAGGCAATACATGTGAGTGAAGTACCAAATCAAGCTGAGATTTCTCTTCCAGCTTAAAATTTTACATTGTGGCACTTTGATTTTTTGTTTGTTCATTTTCATCATTTTAATTTTGTAACTTTGGGGGGCCATATAACACTGTTACCCTCCCCAGGCTCATCACATTAGTAAACTCCCTTTATAATACTTAAGCTAAAGGTCGATAGGGTTAAGCCCACTAGAAAGCCCTAGTACATTTCATACAATGCTGCCTAAATCGGATTAAGAACCTAAGTAACCATTGCTTATTAGGAAGGCATTCCCCATGGTATTAAGAGAAGATTTCTAATACCTAGCTTGGTCAAACTAGCTTAGTCGGACTGCTTGATTTTTAAACCTAGACAAGTGATTATGACAAAACATTACATTGAATTAAATGTTTGATACTAAGCCAATGCGCTGAATATTATGCTACCAATCACAATCAAAGCAGACAAACATGGATGCAAAAAAGATAAGGGCAATGCTAATGGACAAGAAACACCTGTTTGTGTTGATGGTCGCGCTTGATTTGAAGGTTCCATGAAGGTCCAAATCCTATCAATAGCAACACGCTCCTGTACACACTAGGAAACAAAAGGAATACCTCCAGGAGGCACATCAGTGGGAAAAATTAAAACTCCTAAAAAACAAACTCAAAACACAATCTAGACCCCTAACCTACCTATCTGTCACCCCTTTTAGAATCAAGGAAAGAGGATATTATATAAACCGGGTGGCCACCCTAAGGCTAGGCCTCTATCCTCATCATCTAGATAAATAAAATCGTTGTCCGTGAGGCCATAGTCTTCCTCGGTCTCTATTAGTTCCTCTTCATCATCCTCTTGTGCAAGCATGCTAATCAAGAACCTCGTGATGCGTGGATACTCATCTTGTGCAAAAGAATAAGCATGTGCCATTGGAGACACATTCGCCACTGGGTAGGGATCACTAGTTAGCCATAGACGTATCAGCCATTCTAACTCCTCAAAATTTCTCTCACATGCAAGGCTCTCTATCAAATCCCATTCGCAAGAAAGTATAGGGTAGCATACGTAGAACACTTGTTGAAAAGACAAGGGGTACCTTTCATCAAAAATAGAAGTGCATGCCTCTGGTGAAGTAGCCATTTCTGACAAGACAGATAGATTTGGTTAGGCCTTTAAAACATAAGAGTTGTTTTTGTGTGTTGCTTGACTTGACACGGTGAATTTGGACTTATATGTAAGATCTGATAGGGTGCTCTCTCATTGCTAGGCGCTCTTGCTCTTTACTATTTTTCTTTTTTTGTGAGTATAAGGCTATATATATACATTCCCTAAGATCGGAGATTAAGAGGTCAGGGAAAAAGGTTGAGAGGGAAACAAATGAATGATGGATGTCCACAAACACTCCCCCCTTCCTTGGGTAGATCATACCGTTTGAAATGAGCTTGTCACCCTTTGAAACCAATTGTTCCAGTTGGTAATAGGTGAGGATTTTTGCCAGTAGTTTTCTATTACCCTAGGTGCCTCGTCAAGTTGTAAGGGTGGTAAGGTACTCTCCCAGGATTTTATTTGCAACGTTGTTGTAGGTGGTGAACTTACCCCGGAAGGTGCAAACTCTTTCGTGCTTGGATGGATATGTACAGTGGTAGGTGGAGGTTGTGTCGAAGCTTCTATTTGCATATAGGAACTACATGAAGAGCAAGAAGCTTCATTTGATTTCCCTGTTCCTGAGCTAGGTGGAACAAATCGTTCTTTCTTTGGTACCCAAACTAGCTCTAGAACGGGTGTGTAACATTCCATGATTTTTTCCTTTCCGCGATTTTCAATTTGTTTTGGAGCTACGGGATTGGGCTCACTTGGGTCAGGTGATAGGTAAGAGCACAATCTACGTTTTGGAACCCAGATTTGATCATTTCCTTGATAGTAGCCTTGGGCTTCCAATAGTCGTTTAGGGATCCATCGCAACATTTTCTTACTTTTCTTGGAGCGAGTGGTACGTTTCTTACAAGGCTTCTGTTTTTTAGCACTAGCTATGGTCACTAAAGAAGCTTTAGGGACCCACTTGTATGTTTTCTCTGTTACATTAGGATGAGTCTTGTGTGTCTCAAGCTTTCTTTCAATAACATCAGTTGAAGCTCTAGAGAGTTGGGCTATGGGGACGTATGGTTCAACCTCCTGGACATGCAATGTCTTGGGTTTTATTTCCTTGGGCAATATCTCAGGGACTATGGCTTGAGTGGTAGGGCTAAGAGTTGGTTTTTGCGTTGTAACACCCCCAGTCCCCCAATCAATAGTGCATTTGGTGGCTATCATCCACGTGCGGCCTAGGTTTATATTACCCTCCATAGTTCCAGTAGGCATGACCAAAAAGTCTTGAGCTACCACCCCATTGTCATAACTGACAGAAGTGTGCCAGATTCCAAAAACCGCAGTTTTTTTCTTGTTGACACCCTTGACTTGGATAATACTCTCAGATAGAGGTGGCTTCCCTAACTGACACCACACCCCATAGGATAGCAGATTGTATTTAGCACCCGTGTCCAATAAGGCGTTATATAGCACTTTTCCATAGGCACTATTTAACTCAATGGGGTATCGTAGAGGTGTGTCAGAGTCCAACCCATCCTCTTCGTGTGCTTCATTTGCATCAGGTTCCGAGCGAGTAGCTCTACCTAATGTTTCCATGAAACGGCTAAACATACTAGTACTAGGCTGTGGAGCTTCGGGAGGTGCATGGCCTTCTCTCTCAGTGTTTTGGGTAGGGTATGCTTCCATGATTTCTGAGTCGGAGGAGGAATCACTAGCGGCTATTTTAGGGTCTTGGGTGGTGCTACCTTGTGTCCCCGCTGAGGGTCTAGAGCTTATCGTGGATGGGTAATGGGTGTCCGTATGAACAGAGGCACCCTCAATATGCTCGTGTTCTAGCACCCGCCCAGAGCATAAGTGCATGTGCTTTTGATACCCTAAGGTGTCAAAAAGCTGCTCTAGGAGGCCTTGTGACTAGTTTTTAGCGTGTTTTTTGTTTGTTTTTTTGCTAGATTTTTTAGAGCGTGTCGTGGAATGGGCCGTGTGATAGCTCAAAACGAGCGTATCGGTCAGAGGGTCGTGCCGTGCTTTACAGCCCTCCGTTTGGTCACTCTATGCCCTCGGAATCCCTAAAACTGTCAATTTCCAGTAGGGAACTAGGCCCAAACTAGAAAGTCTAAGGGTGCAAGTGGGAAGAGAAAGGAGGAGAGTGGAGGACTTGTCCCACATGCTCTCATTCTCTCTTGAGGGAGTAGGGTATATATATAAGAGTGAGTCTAGTATATATCATAAGACTGAGGATTGAGGCCTGGGCTTGGGCTTGGGCTTGGGCTCCAAATCCCGATCTATCTTTTATACCAACCAACCCGTCCGTTTTAAGAGACACGTTTTTTATTTTCGGAAAAATTTCGCCGTCCGCTCGCTCGCGTTTTTAATTTCCGATTTTTTTTTTTTTGAAGCAGAAAAACGCAGAAATTGCAGAAATAGACAGAAAATGCAGAAAAAACGCAGAAACTGCAGCAAATTGACAGAAATGCAGAAATAGACAGAAAATGCAGAAAAAACGCAGAAATTGCAGCAAATTGACAGAAATGCAGAAAATTGCAGAAATTGAAAACGCCGAACTTGAAAATGCAGAAATTGCAGAAATAGACAGAAAATGCAGAAAAAACGCAGAAATTGCAGCAAATTGACAGAAATGCAGAAAATTGCAGAAATTGAAAACGCCACACTCCTTCCCTGCCTTTCCTATGATAGAAATTGCACCACAAGGAAGCGTAAAGTGCTAACCGAGCTTAGTGTAGGGCATATCCCCGGCAGCGGCACCAAAAATGTGCGCTCCTTGCCGCACTGTCGAAGCAAGGGACTTGCCAATACACCGTATGCGAGCCACAAACGGCTCCAAGCACACAACAAGCCTAAACTAGCAAGCTCAAGAAAACAAAGGGTGTGTCACTCACCGCTCTACGCTCGCCTTCGTGGTGGATTCCTCGCCGCGATGAAGAAGAAGATGCAGTCGTGCCGCGCTCAACCGCTTCGCCGCCGTCGTGCCTTCGTAATGCTCGATCGCACACACACTCTCCCTCTCTCTCTCTCTCTCTGACACACACACACACACAAGGAGGTGAAGAAGAAGAAGAAGATGGAGATGGAGCAAGAGCACTCTTCAATTGCACAAATGAGAGAATGAGTAAAAATTAGGTTTAGTTGGCTTTTATAGGAGCTCACCCCATTCACACTTGGGCGCCCATGCTTAACCAACTAATCCCTTGAATGTCCAAGTTAAAGTGCGCCTCTCATCGGCGATCACTCTACCTTTCCCTATTGGTCCGACAAGCCCGGTACCTGACTCTACCAAATACATAATACGCGTCCATCGTAGGTGATGGGTGTCCGTATGCCGTGAGGGTTAACACTACGCTTCACAATAGTTTACTTTCCTGGGAAAAATTTGGTAGAGTTTCTCCTGTAAACTAACCTCTGAACCAATATCAACCTGTCAAATGAAACAATAAAGCTTCAGATTCTGCAGAAATTTTGGCAAAGTCTCCTTTGTAAAATGGCTCTGCTGTACTAAAAAATAGACCAAAAAACAGCTAAAAAAACCACTGTCTCTCTAACACTGTAAGCTGTGGGTGAACCTGTCCTGCACCTGTACTGTCTCTCACTGTCCTGTCACTGTCCTATAAGCATAGACTGCGACAATGCCTCAACGGCAGTAAAGCAAAGATGCAATCCCAACTGTCTAACTCATAGTCAATACATCCTTGCTGCCTATCTAAGGGTGCTCGAGGGATCGCTCCAAGACCTGTATCACCGAAAGGATCTCAACATTGGAGAATACCCCAGCTCAATAAAACCTCACTCGACCCTCAACAAAGGCTGCAATAAATCTGACAGTACATAGACTTCCCACAAAGTCATACATCCACAAATTTCCCACTGTATGCTGTAACCGCTGCGACGGTTGTTTGCTGCGTGACTCACAGCCAGCAAACCCTCAACAGACATACATCATCTCTGACAATACATCCCATGTGGAAGTACCTGCAATGTCAGGATGAAATCTGGAATATCAAGCAACAAACACAAGCTACCTGATGAACGGGTGGATGTCGCCTACAGTCTGTGTGTAGGTGCGCCCGTGTCGTATGTGACACGCCTCCAAGAATTGTAAGGTGTTCTTCGTTGTGTAGATAGCCACAAATCAGCACTCTAGAAGTGCAGATATCCTCAGCACTTGCAGTCGTAGGCTGAAACCCCAAAATTGCAGAGTCAGATCTGCACCCGCCGAGACCACGTAGTCGAATATGGCCTGCGCAGATCTTTGTCGAAGCCGAACGGTGGCCGGGATGACCTCATAATGAAATTCTGAGTACACCGAGCCCTTTGGGTGTTCCCATAGGAATTGGGGCCATGTCTTCGCCTGTCGAATCTCACTCCAATCTGAGCAGGTGACTCTGGTTACCTGCAAATGCTGCCCCGAGCCTCGATCTGAGCTCTGATACCAGTTGAAGGAGTACGAGCGGAAGTGCGATGCGAGAGAGAGTGCGAGAAGAAGAGCACAACGATATGGTGAACTCGGTCTAATGTAATGTGTAGAGCATAGTGAGTTCTTATTAGGTTTTTACAAAAGAATATGTGTACATACCTGGCGGCTCGCCCACTTACCTGGGCGACCACATATTGGTCTTTATACCCAACATAAGAGACGACAAAATCAAGAGTTAGCTCAACAAAATCCAGAGTTAGCTCAACAACAAAAGGAATTGGAAGTGAAATCACAGTGCACAGAACAATAGGACCCCATAGACTTACACCCTGCACCTGAACATTTCAAATCCTACACCACAAAGGAACGTAAGGCTGTGTATGCAAAGGCTCAAAGAAAAGCTATCAATGGAAGCAATGGAGTTAATGATGGTCTAGTGATAGTTAAGGAAATAGAGTTAGCAGACGTAAGAGAAGAGTCCAAACCTGTTTTCATTGCCCAAGATCTGACAGAGACTGAGGAGTGTCATGGTGGATAATTTGTCTTGCATACCCAATGGTGAAGCCCCTAATGGAGTTGATGATGAATTGCCCGATACTTCCTTATTCCTAGTCAAAACCATGCCTGAATGGAGTGAGAAGATTGTGAACTTTCTAGTTAATGGTTTTCCACCCAAGGAGCTTCGTAAGGATATAGCTCAAAAACTGTGAAAAGAATGTGAACCTTATTCTCTCATTGCATGAACTCTCTACAAGCTAGGGAAGGGTGATATTCTTAGATGTTGTTCTCGTGATGAGGATGAGTATTTATACATACTGCAAGAAGCCCACATGGGTATAGTCAAATGACATTTCTCAGGGGGGGAACTAACTGCTAGAAAGGTGTTGCAAACAGGCTATTGGTGGCCTACCTTATTCAAGGATGCATCACTTTTTGCAAAAGGATGTGATGAATGCCAACGTTACAAGATCACACAACGGAAGGATAAGATGCCCTTACATCCTATCAAAGTGACTCAACCATTTGAAAAATGGGGTTTGGACTTTGTAGGCCCAATTAGTCCGGCAGCTTGTAGCACTCAATCTTGATATATTATCATTTCCACTGGCTATGCAACAGAGTGGGCGAAAGCCAGGGCGACACGTAATGCTGATGCAAGGTCAACTGCTAAGTTTCTCTTTGAGAACATTATTATAAGATTTGGTTGTCCCTTTGAGATTGTGAGTGACAAGGACACTCATTTTATAAATGGAGTATAAAAGAACTCACTACCAACTTCATGATAGCTCACCATAAGTCCACACCTTATTATCCACAAGAAAATGGACAAGTTGAGAGTACCAACCAGACCTTAATCTCTATCTTGACCAAAATGGTGGAAGCTCATCGTATAGATTGGGATTTAAAGCTTACATCAGCTCTATGGGCTTATCATACTTCTTACAAAGAGGTTATTGATTGTACACCATTCAAAATGGTATATGGCCAAGAAGCAGTTATGCCATGGGATTTTGTGATTCCTTTTCTGCACTTAGCTTCACAAGAAGGTTGGGATGGTAACCCTTTAGTTGAGCGCTTATATATCCTTGAGAGGTTAGATGAAGAAAGACAACTAGCTATGCAAAATGTACTTGTGGAGAAAGATAGAAGGAAGAAATGGTTTGACCCTCATCTAAAGAACAAAGATATGAATGTGGTGATAAAGTCCTTACGTATGGAGTGCGTAACAAAAATAAAAAGTTGAAATATGCGGGAAAAGGACCATATAGAGTATGTGAAATCACCCCAGGGGGAACAATTCATGTGGAGACTCTTGATGGAGTTGAAACTATCAGATTCCTCAATGGTAGAAAATTTAAAAGATATCATGATCCTTTAAGCTAAGAGGAGCTACATGCCATCCATAAAAAAAAGGCAGCCAAGGCACAAACAGAATTGAAGAAGATATAAGCTCAAGCTAAGGCTAAAGAGCGACAACAACGCATAAGACGCCAACGAGAGGCCAACCTTGGAGTTACACATGCATTCCACGTTGAAACAGAGAATGATTATTTAGACTCCGACACACCTCTACGATACCCTATTGAGCTAAATAACGCCTATGAAAAAGTGCTATATAACGCCTTATTGGACACGGGTGCTAAGTATAATCTGCTATCATATGGGGTGTGGTGTCAGTTGGGAAATCCACCTCTATTTATGTGAGAGTATTATCCAAACCAACTCTTAACCCTGCCACTCAAGCCATAATCCCTAAGATATTGCCTCTTAAGGAAATAAAACCCATAACATTGCATGTCCAAGAGGTTGAACCATATGTCCCCACAACCCAACTCTCTAGAGCTTCAACTGCCGTAGTTGAAATAAAGCTTGAGACACACAAGGCCCATCCTAATATAGCAAAGAAAACATACAAGTGGTTCCCCAAAGCTTCTTTAGCGACCATAGCTAGTGCTAAAAGACAGAAGCTTGATAAGAGACGTTCCACTCGACCCAAGAAATATACAAAAATGTTGCGTTGGATTCCTAAAAAACTATTGGAAGCCCAAGGCTAATATGAAGAAAATGATCAAATCTGGGTGCCAGAACGTAAATTGTGCTCACCTATCACCTGACCCATGTGAGCCCAATCCTGTAGCTCCAAAAAAAATGAAGATCATGGAAAGGAAAAAATCATGGAATGCTACACACCCACTCCAGAACTAGTTTGGGTATCGAAGAAAGAACGATTTGTTCCACCTAGCTCAGGAACAGGGAAGTCAAATGAAGCTTCTTGCTCTTCATGTAGTTCCTATATGGAAATAGAAGCTTCGACACAACCTCCACCTACCATTGTACATATCCATACAAACAAGCAAGAATTTGCACCTCTCATTGTAAGTTCACCACCTACAACAACGTTGCAAATAAAACCATGGGAGAGTACCTTACCACCCTTGCAACTAGATGAAATGCCTAGGGCAGACAAAAATTATTGGTCAAAGTCTTCACCCATAACAACTTGGAACAATTGGTTTCAAAAGGTGATGAAATCATTCCAAAAGGTATGATCTACCCAAGGAAGGGGGGAGTGTTTGCTGACATTCATCATTCACTTGCTTCCCTATCAACCTTCCTCCCTGACCTCGCAATCTCCCAATCTTAGGGAATGTATATATAAAGCTTTATACTCACAAAAACAAGATAAAAATGTAAAAGATCAAGAGCCACCAAACAATAATGTGGAAACTTACAAGTTCTATACATAACACAAAATCATAAAAACACATTATGCACAAGAACACGACCCTTGTAATATTTGCACTCTAACTATCATCTATCTGTGTGTACAAATATGTCTAGTACGCTAGAGTCATCCACTCCTGCCTTGGGTGAGAGGTATCCTCGTTACTTTTCACAAGTGTTTCACATGGTCTTTCCGGTGCTTGCCTGTGAATGGGATTTGGTAGGTACGCTAGCGGTGAGAGGAACTTTGAGGAGTTAGACTGGCTTATACATCTCTTGACCACGACTGATCCATACTTAGTAGAGAGCGTCTCTCCCATTGCACAAGCCTACCCTTTTGACCAAGATGAATATAGGCGTCTAGTGACCTTCTTAGTAAACATTGGTGCCCCTAATGATGAAGACAATTTACATGATTACACGGATGACACATATGGTCTCACGGATGATGACTTTGTTTCTCTTTACTGACGAGGATAGGGGTTTAGACTTAGGGTTTCCCCCCAATCTCTACAATATCCTATTCCCTTGACTCTCTAGGGGGAGTGCAAATAATTAGGTTAGGGTTCTTTATGTTGTTTAATTGTGCTCAATAAGGGTTGGTACCTCTTCCCACTGATGTGCCTCTGGAAGGTGGATGTTTGGTGGTGACTATTGTGCAGTTGAGGACTACATAAGGATGCCTTCAAAGGACAACGACAATGGATGTTTACATGTTACAACGGATATTCTCCATTATATCAGGTGTACTACTTCCTTTTATATATGCTTTCCATAGTTACATGTTTGCATCTTTTCATTTGAGTTTCTAACAATGCAAAATCTTCAGGAATTGTGGCATTGCCAATTTAGATGCTATAATTTTTTCAAACTTCTAGTACCTTGTTCTTCTCTTTGAGTTTGGTCTATTGGTTGTCTTTAAGTAGGTATCAGGACCTTAGGCTAGACTAGGCCACTTAATTGCTTACTTTAATTCCTAAATAGTCTATTAATTCTTGTAACTTTAGTAATATTTTAGGCTATGAGGATATAGTTCTCTCTAGCTTATTCCACCTAAGTGTGACTTGTGTTGTGGAAGTCCATGTGTTAAGCTGGTATTTGAGACCTCAAGTCTCCCGGCTAGTTTATACTCCCGGTTAGTTTATACTCAAACTGGTATTTGAGACCTTGATTCCCCCAACAACTTGTAGCAACTATGACAACAATAAAAAAAGAAAAAAAGAGAAATCAAATAGCACAAAATTCCTTGTATTTTATGTTGATCACAGTTAGGTGGTATAAGTGACAAGATCACTAGTCTTTAGATCTCGACGAGCATTCCTAGGGTTAACTACTCTTTAGTCAACATTTTTAAAATTATAGTACTTACTTTAGTCCTAGCTCTTGTGTACTTCTCTTAGAGTTAGCCTAAGAGACCTTAACTCAATTGCATTTCATTCAGGTACCACGCTTGTTCTAGTTGGCAATGTTATAATTCATGATTTTTTAATTTTGTTTTTGCATTTCCTAGAATATCATGTATGCATCTCACTTATTGCACATTTGCACATGGTGCCTTTGAGCTTTCACAATGTCGTTTTTCTTCTGACACATGTACTCCTATCATGGATCCGGATGCTGCACTGTTATATTCTGAGGGCGGAATCTACATTAGGAAGGGGGGTATGTTAACCACCAACATCCACTTCTAGTAGTCATGGGCCGGGCTTGTCGGTCCAATAGGAAATGGGTAAGAGTGATCGCCGATGAGAGGCACACTCTAACTTGAACATTCAACGGTTAGTTGGCTAAGCATGGGCGCCCAAGTGTGAATGGGCAAGCTTATATAAAAATCACCTAAACCTAAAAATAACTCATTCTTTCCTTTGTGCAATTGAAGAGTGCTCTTGGTCCATCTCCATCTTCTTCTTCATATCCTTGTGTGTGTGTATGCGAGAGAGAGAGAGCATGAGGGAAAATTTGGACTCACAAAGGGGCCTTATAAGGAGTTTGACTTCCTCTCTCATGTCCAAAATGGGCATGCGGTAATTTTTTTGCAAATCAACTCTAAACTTGGCGAAGATTTGGAAGTTAGAATCTACTCATCAAGCTCTTTCTGTTGATATATAGCACACCATGAGATTCCTCATGTTTTGAAGGATTTTATTTTTGATTCTCTTGTGATGTAACAACTCCGTCTAGAATCTAGAGAATCAAAAATAGAATCTTTCAAAATATGAGGAATCTCATGGCGTGCTATATATCAACAGAAAGAGCTTGAAGAGTAGATTCTAAGTGCCAAATCTTTGCCAAGTTTAGAGTTGATTTGCAAAAAATTTACCGCACGCTCGTTTTGGACATGAGAGAGGAAGTCAAACTCCTTATAAGGCCCCTTTGTGATTCCAAATTTTTCCTAATGCGAGAGAGAGAGAGAGAGAGAGAGAGAGAGAGAGAGAGAGAGAGAGAGAGAGAGAGAGAGAGAGAGAGAGAGAGAGAGAGAGAGAGAGAGCATTGCGACGGTGGCAAAGCCCCCTGAACCACTTGGACAACACTTTGTACTACATGACCACGACTTAACAACCACCTGAACCACTTGACCAGCTCTTTGGACCATTGTGGACCACCTGACTAGCACTTTATACTACTTGACAAGCACTATGAACCACTTGACCAACTCTTTGGACCACTTATGACCACCTGACTAGATCTTTGAAGCACTTTATACTACTTGACAAGCACTATTGACCACTTGACCACCACCCACTGTGAACCACTTGACCACTTAACCAACACTTAACACCCAATCCAGTTGACAGCAGTAGTAACACTTGACTTGAAAAATTCTTCATAGTCTATTCAGGTTTAGATAAAGAATAGTTCTCTTTTTCAAGGAGTAAAGTTAGGTAGTTAGTAGACTGCTACGGACATTCTTGTCGATGTGGCCGCTTATAATTGGTTGCTGGACCTGGCATTTTCGGTGCAAATTTTTTTGTTGTGCTTGTACTTTTTCATGTGCCAGATTCCACTCCAATTGTGCAAGTTCATCCGTCCTGTCATCAGATGGACATTTCCTAACAGTCTTGGCTCTGTCAGGATTCTTAGCCCATTGTCTTATAAATGAGGCAACATCTTCTTTGAGGAAATTTTTCCACTGCCTCTCATTTTGCTTTTCTATCCCAGGCAGAATGACAAAGTTACTGGGATCATTGAACGACATCTTATTAAGGGAATCATCTAGTAGTAAAGTGTTAGACTTATTGACTTAGGAAAGAGGTGCCAAAAGGTTTCTAGTTTTTTGAATTTTTTTTTCTTTGGGGGGTTTCCATTTTCCCAATTGCTAACATGGCAGCAGTTTTGTGCCAGTCACCCACTCAGACAATGCTTGGCCTGAGATAGGCACTTGTCCATACCCTTTTCAATATTGTGGTAGGGGCGCGATGACCATGCAAAAGTCTCTGCAATATGACTGAGTCCAAGCAAGAACAATTCTGCATTGTTCCGTACATAGTAGGTGACGGTATCACCCCCCTTTACTTTGTCAAAGTACAACGTATTTAAATCTGGGGGTTCCAATCCTTTGCGCTTATCATGCACACAAGCGAGCACATCGTTGAAGTCTACAATTACTACCAAATCTCTATGGACTGGAAGCAAGACATTGGTTCCTAGCAAGGAAGCTGGCAATCAATGTGCTCTACCTCATCAGTGGGCGGTGGGGGCTTTGAGCCAACCACATGAATTTTAACTACATAGCACAAATGGAGAGAAATTAAGAGAGAATACTTAAACTTATATTGCCGAGAAAAAAAATACAAAGCTGCAATCTAAAAAAGATAGCATGAAAAAAAAAGATACAAAGCTTCAAGAAGCTAAAGCTTCTTGCATGCTCTGGTTTTTGGGGGGAGTATGCCAGTACTCTTTTTGGGGTCCTGGGATAGCTTGTGTTCCATCTGCTTCTTTCTCTTCTTCTGCATCTCCACCACTATAAATTTCAAGGTTGATTACATTTCAGGATCCTCTACCTTAGCTACACTGTCCTCCTTACAGGCATCAATACCTACCTGGGCAGCATATTGTGACCATGATTAAGAGATGGGAGGAGACAGATATAAAAAACTGACATTACCTTGGCTGCTTGCGGACGGAGTTGTTTTCTTCAGAATGTCTCCGTCACCACCCTCAACATTTTTCCCACCTTCAAAGTTTTGTACTTCAGCAGCATGGTGCCAAGGTCAAAGCCCTCGTCCACATCGTGCATGGATGATGTGGAAGCTTCTTTCTCAGCCACTAGCTCAGCTGAACCAACACACACAATTAGTCTCCACAACAGATTAGCATAAGTTCTGCTGTAAGTACCCTTGCTCCATCACTGTCTCCTTCTCCTTCGTGTGCTCACAGGTGTGTGTGTGTGTGTGTGTGCGTATGCTTGAGAGAGAGAGAGAGAGAGAGAGAGAGAGAGAGAGAGAGAGAGAGAGAGAGAGAGAGAGAGAGAGTGATTGAGCATTACAGTGGCATAGGTGGTGGCGAGGCGGTTGAGCGCGACATCAACGGTGGCTCCTTCTTCTTTGTAGCACAAGATCCTTCACAATCAAAGCATTGAGCAATGAGTGACACACACCTACCCCTTTGATCTTGCTAGGATCTTCTAGTTATGTGTTTGCAGCCTTTGGAGGCTTGCACACAGTGCACAGGCAAGTTCCCAGCTTCAACACGTACGGCAAAGCGTACATTTTTGGCATCACTATCGGGGAATGCCTTGCATTAAGTTTAAGAAGCACTCAGTGCTACCTCTGGAAGCCTTTCTTCCATTTGTTTTTTGTTTTTTGTAGTGGTATGCTAGCTGTGTTAAGTGACTATAAAGGGAAGATTAGCAGGCTTTTTGTCAGCTTCTGTTAAGTGGTTGCAAGCTCTGTTAGTGCTGCATTGTACTGTTTTTGTTAGTTTTGCAAGCAAGATCTGTAATATGAGCAGGTGTTAGTAGATATGTTAGTGAGAGTAGGTAGTGAGAAGTAGAGTTGACTGTCTATGAGTTTGCAGGGTACTGTGTTGTACAGTGTGTTAGTAGAGGTAGTTAATGTTAATTAGCTGTGTTAGGTAAAAAGAGGTTAGACTGAGCTCCAAGGAGTTGTTTTGTGTGCGTGGGAGCTCGACGTCCACGCGGCCACATTATCCTCAGAAAGCGCTCGGGATATTTGAGACTAAAAAGAAAACTCAAAATAATTTTTTTAGAAAAAACGTATCTTAAAAGGAAGGGATCGGGATCGGGATCTTTCCCCAAGCCCAGGCCCAAGCCCAGGCCCAGGCCCAGGCCCAGGTCTCAGTCCTATGATATCCTATACACATCACTTTATATATAAAGACTAGGACCTCAAGTGAACGGAGGGCATGTGGGACACGTTCCTCAAGTCCTCCACCATCCCCTTCACATTCACCCTTTGGACTTACTAATTCTAGTCCTCTCCTCACCTAGGAAAAGACTAGTTTTAGGATTCTGAGGGCTCTACGTAACCAAATTGGGGACTGTAATACACGACATGTCCACCTAGCCAAGACGCTCATTTTGAGCTATCACACACCATATATGTGGTTTGGTTAAAAAAAGGGACCAAAAATAATAAAAAATTTGGGTTGTAAACACCTAAAAAACTAGGTGAGCAACCTTCACGGGCACTCAACAACACCACTAGAGTGTTGAGGTCACATGCGCCTACGCTCTGGTCGTGTGCTAGAGGATGAGAACATAGATAGTGTCTCCGTTTACGCGAGCACTCATTATTCCTATACCTTAGGATCTAGGCCCTTAGCAGGAACCCAAGGCAATACCACCACTCAGGACCCACATATTGCATCTAGTGACTCTTCCTTTGACTATGACGTTGTGGAGGGCTACCCAATGCCTAATCCCAATAGATCTAACCAAGACATGCATTCCATGGGCCCACGGTCCGGGCCAAGCGTGCTTAGCCGCTTGAAGGAAACCTTTAGTAGAGCCACTCGCTCCGAACATGGAGCTAACAATGATGTAAATGAGGGGGGTGGGAAAGTAAATTCTACATTCATGACCAACGTAGACCCCATGCTCCTAGAGAGTGTGCATGTAAATACTCCATTGATTGCACCCCCCGACTCTTCAGAGCTATTCCCCTCCGAGGTTATATTACCTAATAGTAGAAGCCTTGTCGAAGTGCAAGAGGTTGAGCGGTATATCATTGCAACTAGAGAAAAGGAAATCAAGAGCTTACGTAGGGTAGAGCAAAGGATATAGTTAAAAGCAAAAGTCCCTATGTCAACATCCATGATAGGTGAGCAATAGAGTGCTCCTGAATTAGCGACCACTAAGGGTCAACCCATAGAGAGCCACATTGCATCTAGTTCAAAGGACACCCCTAGCACCTCAATCTTGAACAGATCGTTCCTAAATAAATACTGGGAGTATGAACTACAAACGGAGACTTTAACCGATCTATACACAGGTCACACCTATCACGTGGGGTGTGGTTAGATGTCCTACAATCCACAACGGGTGCTACTAGTGTAGATGATCAACAACAAAGAGTTTGTGAGGTCATCCATAAGGTTATTGAGCTAGAGAGACAGAACAAGGGGATCCACATGCCTTCAACGGGTCTCATGAGATTCTTGGATACAGGGAAGGCTAAACAACCAACCTTATTGAAAATGGAGACTCTCTCGGCAAGTCCGATGGATCCTCCATATGTTGTTTTGCCAGGGGTCTCAGTGCAATCTGAGCCCACAAGTGATAGTTTAACCTTTCCAAGTCTAGCTCATCTTTCCCTTGATGACACCATGGCTACCATGCCTACCCCAGTGATGGGTATGCCAAGGAACATGCCATGGACCTCATTTGTTAATAAAGAACCGCTACATGGTAGCTCAATGTCGGCAACAGTTCCTACAAGTGTGTATCAATCATATGCACCTATAGGTCCTCGTACTCATATAGCTCCTACCCCTCCCATTGTTTCAACAACTTATGCTCCACAACCACAACACCCAAGCTCTTATTTCAATGGGACCATATCGGCATGTAGTCTCTGGACTTAGGCATAGCAGACGTCGGTCCCCATGTAGTCTCTGGAGCACCTTCACCCACGGTGCCTGCTCACTTAGGTGACCTGGAAATATTTTCTCAAGATATCGGTCAATCTGCATGTCACATCCAATGTCTGCTATGCCTAGGGCCACACATATGAACTTTGGGCCGTCACATCGCACAACATCGTACCAAACTTGGAACCCAAGGGCTTCCTATGCGCAAAGCCCAATGCCAATACTTACTCCACATGTAGTCTCTGGAGCGCCTTCACCCATGATGCCTGCTCACTTAGGTGACCTGGCAATATTTTCTGAAGCTATTGGTCAATCTATTGCTGAGAATATTTGTAACACACCTGATAGGGAGCCTAGAAGGAAGGCAATACAAATAGCCAAGATCACACAAAAATTTAGTGGAGACGGGGATGTGAGAAAGTATATCGAAGTGTTTGAACAAAAATGAGATTCTCTAGGAGAACACAATGACCTACATAAGAGTAATTCTTTAAGCCTAACCTTAAGTGGAAAGGTTGGGGATTGGTATAGAACTCTAAGGGTGGAAGAAAAAACCATTTATCCTACTCTTGAAAGAATACATACAGAGGGAGTGCTTTAGGGTGTAGCATCTCAACTCCAGAAAGCCCAACGAGAGGAAGGAGAGTCCGTGAGAGACTTTATTAGTCGCTTGAAGCATTTGAATTCTCTTTGTAATCCAAATGAGTGCTTCAATAATAACCAATTGCTTGATAGATTCATCAGGGGATTACGACATGAGGATATCTACAATGGCCTAGTCATTAGAGGTATCACCACTTGAGAAGCAGTCACCACCAATGCAATCCAATTGGAGGATAATTTAATGATTCAAGGAGAAAGAGTGTCTGATGAACCTAAATCTACTAGATCGCAAGCATCAGGGCATCAACCAATGACCCTAAAGCCTTTTGCTAAGGAGCTAAAGATATCTGAGATGACTTTAGCAGATATCACCAAGGCCATTCAAGAGAGTCTTAGAGACAATCGTGCTCCACAAAACAACCATATGTATCCAAGAAGGGAGCAACAATGGTGCTCAATTTGCTATGGTCCGCATAGTACCAGTGAATGCCCTACTTTTAGAGGAGTAAAATTTGATGGGAATTGCAATGCCTATGGGAGGTATGGTTATCAAGCTAAGGATTGCATAGTATTTAAGTGCGCGAGGGCCAATAGATCAGCCTTAACATGGATGGACACACCTCGAGTGCCTGCATTGATAGCGACCCCACCTCTTTTGAACAAACATCACAACACATGGTCCCTAGGGCCCAAAATGTTGTTCAAACATCACGCTTACTACCTCTAGTGCTAGGATCGCAACCACCACATTCGAGAATCACTTTTATGAATCAAGTGGGCTGTGAATCATCTATTGCTTGTTTTGAAGGTTGTGAGGAAGATATGGACCCTAATATTGCCTATGGGATTGATGCACTTGAAGAAAGGACACAATACTACATGGAGTACTATTAGGGAAAAGTCAAACCTGTCTATCAAGTAGTTGCTCTTACTACAAGAGGCCTAAATATCAATTACACTACCAAGAGACCACCTCTTTAATGCTATGAGTGTGGGGGTCCACATCGTGTAGCCGAGTGTTCTATTAGGCTACAAAAGAATGGTACACTAATGCAAACCAATCAATTGAGCACATCTACAATGCCGATACTCATGTATAATCTTTGTGGCATAGATCATTTGATTGACTAATGTCCGTATAATCCAAATGCACCGAAGATCACGCCATTAAACTTGATTGAGATTACCAAGGAGCCATCAGAAAGTACACATGTGGTACATGTAAATGTACTAACACAATCGATGCTCCAAAAACAAAATTATATTCTTGAAGAAAGAGACACGACGTCAAAATTGCCCAATCTTAGAAGAAGAAGAAAACACGAAGGAAGAGATTGCAAAAAGTAGCAAAAGTAGACCCTAGTTCAAAGACCAACATAGGAACTGGTGACGACCCCGTATATATGAACGACGCTGAAGAGGACTCTGATTTAGCTGAAACCATTGAGATCAAAACGACCACTAGGAAAGAAATCAAGAAGGAAGATTTCCATGAGCCACAATGGCAAGGACCCAAGAATAAGTTAGGAACTTACTCAGACCTTGTAGAGGAGATCGAGTGAGTCAAGCAATTAAGGAGTTTGGTAGAAGAGACCGAAAGGATCTAGAGCCAGCACTTAGACATAGCCAAATTATGGACATAGTGTTACACAATAACTACCTCACAAAGTCCGTAGACCCCTAGCCATACCTAGTGTCATCAAAGAAGAAAGTGACTTAAATTCATGGGAAAGTGGGTGTACTCACTTCTTGTTGGAAAGAATTTTTACAGAGGGACTACTTGACCCTATCAAAGAAATGGAGATCCCATCTTACTCACATCAAGGGACTGAAGCCCAAAAGGTGCCATTAAACATTTCCAAATTGATGGATTTCATGGCTTTAGAAGTTAGAACCACCATCATGTCCAAACTTTATGGAGACCCCGAGATATTCTTAGTTGTTTGAGATTTCCTCAATGGAGAACTAAAAGTCGGGCTACCACAATTTTCACAGATGGACGGAGCTAGGGAGATTTCAATAGAGGAGGAACACTTAGATCCACAACCCAGATCCACAACCCAACCTAGATGAGAACTCTGTTGCAAAAATACTTGTTAACAAGTTGGGACAATACTTTGAGGACGATGAATCCAATGCGACCATACCAATCATTACCAAGGGGTTAACTGTGAAGGGGATACTTGATGGTGGCATGGGGGTTAGCATTGTGACTAAAAATTGCTGGGAAACTATGGGAAGACCTCACCACCTGGGGACCACAAACATAGTAGTAAAGATGGCCAATGGGACTATTGTTAAACCTATTGGGATGCTAGAAGATCTCAAGATCAAGGTCTTTGGACACAAAATAAGGAATATCTTCATTGTTATGGATTTCCCAAGCACACTATGTCATTTAAGATGATCTTAGGACGTCCTTCCATGAGGGAAGCAAAAATGGTGCATGACTGGTCTAAAAACCATGTCTACTTGTTGCAGTTCCAAGATTCTGTCATTCAAGTGGATCTTGTAACGGGTGAACCACATCCTCTAGAATTGATTTATAATTGATCATAGATCTAACACCACAGTTCACTTGGCCCCATTGCAGTATTGTTACACATTAAAAATGGACACTGATGTTGGAGAAGATTCTCCTTATATGGATGTTCTACCTGGAATGACTGAGTCTGACAATGTGGATTGGGTCCACCTAGCAGCAACCATAGATACTTGGGGAAATAGGGGGATGACCTGGGTAATATCTGAGGGAGATGAAATGCCACAACTTGTACCCTTAAATATGCTAGAATCAATGCATTTAGCTTCTGATGACCTACATGATGAAGGCTTGACTGACAATGGAGCCAATAGCGTCTCACACGACTATAGCCCACACGATTCACAATCAGAATCATCAATTGAAATTGACTCTGAGGATGAAGAATTTGAGTATAATCTTAATGCAAATGTGGTGACAAACCATTCAAGGGCCAGTGGTACCCTAGAGGACAATCTATCCAAGGGACCAGAAGACAAAAGTAGCGATTCATCTAGTGACTCTTCACAGTCAGAATCATCAATTGAAATTGACTCTGAGGATGAAGAATTTGAGTATAATTTTAATGCAAATGTGGTGACAAACCATTCAAGGGCTAGTGGTACCCTAGAGGACAATCTATCCAAGGGACCAGAAGACAAAAGTAGCGATTCATCTAGTGACTCTTCACTAGAGATCGGCTGTAATAAAAAATTAGACAAGAAGAGTAAGAGATATAAGAGGCAACATTATCGAGCAAATGTGCATGCTAGAATAAATGAAAAGAAATCTAACAGGGAATGGCTTAATTATATATGGGCATGTGATGCTCGTCGGAAGTTGGTAGATAACTGGGGGGTGAATACCTTCAAAGCATTATGTCGTGTAGTCCACAACCCATTGACATCGCACAACTAGAGGCTCCAGAGAAGCTAAAGTTGAGCCGTACCATAAGGAGACGACAAAATTGAGAGTTAGCTCAATAGGAAAAGGAAGCAGAAGAGAAATCATAGTCCATAGAACAACAAGATCCCACAAACCTACACATTGCACCTAAACATTTCAAATCCTACACCACATAGGAACGTAAAGTTGTGTATACAAAGGTGCAGAGGACACCTATCAATGGAAGTAATGGAGTCTATGATGGTCCAACAATAGTTAAGGAAATAGAGTTAACAGACCCACGAGAAGAGTCCAAACTTGTTTTCATTGCCCAAGATCTGACAGAGACTGAGGAGTATGTACTTAAAGAACTTCTCAAGGAATTCAAGGATACATTTTCTTGGAAATATCTTGATATAAAAGGTGTTCTACCTTTCATGGTGCAACATATGATTCCCATGAATAGCATGGATAAACCAGTCCAGCAATGACCCTCCTCAATGAATCCTAAGTATGCAAAGATTGTTCAAGAAGAGAATGAAAAGCTTGTCAACTGCAGATTCATATACCCTATTGAGCACTGAGAATGGGTGTCTCCAATAGTGATTCTGCCAAAAAAGAATGGGAAACTCAGAGTGTGCGTGGATCTCAAGAAGATCAATGCGGCCACTAGGAGGGACCATTACCCCTTGCCATATTCAGAACATGTGATTGAAAGAGTTGCAGAAAGGAACATTATAGCTTTTTAGATGGGTACTCTGGTTACAATCAAACCACAATTGCACTAGAAGACCAAGCTAAAACGGCTTTTATAACCAAATTTGGAGTGTTCGCATTTCATGTTATGGATTTTGGCTTAACCAATGCTCTTGTTACATTCCAAAGATTAATAAACACTACTTTTCAAGAATATTTGAGGGAGTTTTGTGAAGCTTCCTTAGATGACCTTTATGTTTATTCTTCTTGGAAAGAACATCTATCATGTTTACAAAAAGTGTTTGAGAAGTGCAGATTGTAGCGCATCTCCTTAAACCCTTTTAAATGCCAATTTTGGGTTAAACATGGAGTCATTTTAGGGCATATAGTATCCAAAAATGGGACTTCCATAGACGAGAGTAAAATTAAAGCCATTGCTGATTTTCCACCACCTACAAACTATAAAAGAGTTCAAAGGTTCATGGGCCATGTTGGTTATTACTGGTGGTTTATTTTCAACTTTGTCGAGATAGCTCGTCCTTTGTACAAGCTTCTTATTGAGTTCCACTGGACTGCAGAGTGTGACCATGCTTATGAGTCGTTGAAAAAGACCTTGACAAGTGCTCCCATTCTATGGGTGCCCGATTGGAATGTAATTTTTCCATGTGCATATTGATGCATCGAACTTTGCTATTGGGTGTTCTAGCTCAACCAGGAGAAAATAAATTGGACTACCCCATTAGCTTTGCAATTTGTCAATTGAATGATGCCGAGAAAAACTACACCACTACAAAGAAAAAATGTTTAGATATGATTTACTTAGTGAAGAAATTTTGCTACTACCTTCTTGCCAACAAGTTTGTTTTCTATGTGGATCATCAAGCCTTGTTGTATCTAGTAAATAAACCTTGTTCCACGGGAAGAATTACACAATGGTTGTTAATTCTTCTTGAGTTTGATTTCACCATTGGGGTGAGACCTGGTAAACAACATGTCATGGTGGATAATTTGTATTGCATACCCAATGGTGAAGCCCCTACTGTTGATGATGAATTGCCCGATACTTCCTTATTCCTAGTCAAAACCATGCCTGAATGGAGTGAGAAGATTGTGAACTTTCTAGTTGATGGTTTTCCACCCAAGGAGCTTCGTAAGGATATAGTTCAAAAACTGAGAAAAGAATGTGAACCTTATTCTCTCATTGCATGAAATCTCTACAAGCTAGGGAAGGGTGATATTCTTAGATGTTGTTCTCGTGATGAGGATGAGTATTTATACATACTGCAAGAAGCCCACATGGGTATAGTCAAATGACATTTCTCAGGGGGGGAACTAACTACTAGAAAGGTGTTGCAAACAGGCTATTGGTGGCCTACCTTATTCAAGGATGCATCACTTTTTCCAAAAGGATGTGATGAATGCCAACGTTACAAGATCACACAACGGAAGGATAAGATGCCCGTACATCCTGTCAAAGTGACTCAACCGTTTGAAAAATGGGGTTTAGACTTTGCAGGCCTAATTAGTCTGGCAGCTCGTAACACTCAATCTCGATATATTATCGTTGCCACTGACTAAGTGGGCGGAAGCCATGGCGACACGTAAGGCTAATGCAAGGTCAACTACCATGTTTCTCTTTGAGAACATTATTACAAGATTTGGTTGTCCCTTTGAAATTCTGAGTGACAGTGGTACTCATTTTATAGATGGAGTGATAAAGGAACTCACAAGAAACTTCATGATAGCTCACCATAAGTCTACACCATAGTACCCACAAGCAAATGGCCAAGATGAGAGCACTAACAAGACCTTAATTTCTATCTTGACCAAAATAGTGGAAGCTCATCGCACAGATTAGGATATGAAACTGACATCAGCTCCATGGGCTTACCGTACTTCTTACAAAGTGGCTATTAATTGTACACCATTCAAAATGGTATATTGTGAAGAAGCAGTTACGCCATGGGAGTTTGTAATTCCTAGTCTACGCATAGCTTCACAAGAAGGTTGGGATGGTAACCCTTTAGTTGAGTGTTTATAGATCCTTGAAAGATTAGACGAAGAAAGACAATTGGCTGTGCAAAACACACATGTGGAGAAAGATAGGAGGAAGAAATGATTTGACCGTCATCTAAAGAACAAAGATATCAATGTTGGTGAGATAAAGTTCTTATGTATGGAGTACGAAACAAGAAGAAAAAATTGAAATATGCGAGAAAAGGACCATATAGAGTATGTGAAATCACCCCACAAGGTACCATTCATGTGGAAACTCTTGGTGGAGTTGAAACCATTGGATTCCTCAATGGGAGAAAATTTAAAAGATACTATGACCAAAAATGTAAGAAAGCGTTGCGTTGGATTCCTAAACGACTATTGGAAGCCCAAGGCTACTATCAAGGAAATGATCAAATCTGGGTTCCAAAATGTAAATTGTGTTCTTACTTGTCACTTGACCCATGTGAGTCAAATCTTGTGACAACAAGGCTCATAGAAGATCGTGGGAAAGGAAAAATCACAGAACACTATACACCGGATCCAGAGCTAGTATGGCTTCCCAAGCAAGAAAGGCTTGTTTTGGCTTAGCTCAACCATAAAAAAAACGAATGAAGTTTCTTGCTCTTCATGTAGTTCATATACAGAAATGGAAGCTTTGACACAACCTCCACCTACCATTGTACATATCCATACAAACAAGAAAGAGTTTCACCTCCCATTGTAAGTTCACCACCTACAACAATGTTGCAAATAAAATCATGGGAGAGTACCTTAACACCCTTGCAACTGGATGAAATGCCTAGGGCGGTGAAAAAATATTGGTCAAAGTCTTCACCCACGATAACTTGGAACAATTGGATCCAAAAGGTGACGACATCATTCCAAAAGGCAAGATCTACCCAAGGAAGGGGGAGTGTTTGCTGACATCCATCATTCACATGCTCCCCTCTTAACCTTCCTCCCTGACCTCTCAATCTCCCAATCTTAGGGAATGTATATATAAAGCCTTATACTCACAGGAACAAGATAAAAAAGTAAAAGAGCAAGAGCCACCAAACAATAATCTGGAAACTTACAAGCTCTATATATGACCCAAAATAATAAAAACACATTATGCACAAGGAAACCATCTTTTGACACAACCCTTATAATATTTTCACACTAACCATCATCTATCTGTGTCTACAAATATGGCTAGTACAATAGAGTCATCCACTCCTACCTTGGGTGAGAGGTACCCTCTACTTTTCACAAGTCTTTCACATAGTCTTTCCGGTTCTTGCCTGTGAATGGGATTTGGTAGGTACACTAGCATGTGAGAGGAATTTTGAGGAGTTAGAATGGGTGATAGCTCTGTTGACCATGATTGATCCATAGTTAGTAGAGAGCGTCTTTCCCATTGCACAAGCCAGCCTTTTGATCAAGATGACTATAGACGTCTAGTGACCTTCTTAGTAAACATTGGTGCCTCTAATGATGAAGAAGATTTACATGATTACACGGATGGAACGTATGGTCTCACGGATGATGACTTATTTTTCTTGACGATGATGAGGATAGGGGTTTAGCCTTAGGGTTACCTCCCCATCTCTACAATATCATGTTCCCTTGACTCTCTAGGGGGAGTGCAAATAACTAGGTTAGGGTTCCTTATGTTGTTTGATTGTGTTCAAAAAAGGTTGGTGCCTCTTCTGACTGATGTGCCTCCTAGAGGTATTCCTTGTGTTTTCTAGTGTGTACAGGAATGTGTTGCTGTTGTTAGGATTTGGAACTTCATGGAATCTTTCTCTCATTCACTCTTCAAATCAAGCACGATCATCAACACAAACAGGTGTTTCTTGACCATTAGCATTGCCTTTTTGCATCCATGTTTGTCTGCTTTAAATGTGATTGGTAGCACAATTCCGCACATTTGCTTATATTAAACATTAGATTCTATATAATTTTTTGTAAATAATCACTTGTCTAGGTTTCAGAATCAAGCAGTCTGTGACTAAGCTAGTTTGACCAAGTTAGGAGTTAGAGATCTTCTCTTAATACCATGGGGAATGGTTACTTTAGGTTCTTTATCCGATTTAGGCAGCATTGTGTGCAATGTACTAGGGCTTTTTAGTGAGCTTAGTCCCTATTGAGCTTTAGCTAAGTATTATAAAGGGAGTTTACTAGTGTGATGAGCCTGGGGAGGGTAACACTATTATATGATCCCGCAAAGTTACAAAGTTACTAGTGTGATGAGCCTGGGGAGGGTAACAATGTTATATGACCCCACAAAGTTACAAAATTAAAATGTTGAAAACGAACAAACAAAAAAGTAAAAAGTGCCACAATATAAAATCTTAAGCTGGAAGAGAAATTCCAGCTTGATGTGGTACTTCAATCACATGTATCGCCTATGGTACTAGAGCCCTAGGGGTTCCCAGTGTGGGCGCTTTTCCTTGAAAAGAAAAAAACCCAAGGCATACAAGATATGCACACACATCAAAATTGAATCAATGTGAAAAGACTTTGGGGGGTCAAAGAAAAGGAAATAAGTCATGCGATAATTTCATGAGAAATTCCTTTTATTGTAGCTTAACTACAAGGTCTTCTAGGTATAACCTCTAGTGAGCCCTCGGACATGAAATACTTGATTCTCGCATTAAACAATTTAATTGACCAAAGAAAATTGAGAAGCTTGCCCATGATATTAATAGTTGACCTCTAGTGCCTTTCAATTGTTAAATTAGTGACCCTAGACTTGTTTTATTTTTTATCTTTACAATTGTTTATACGTTTGATTATATTACAGTTAATGTTTATTGCTGACAAATTGTTTCATATTCTGTTACCAATCAATTTGTCTGCCTACAAGTGCAAATGCTTTTTAATTGTATATGAGAATGCAGTTACTGTGCCAATTTTGGTTGATTTTGCAGTGATTGAAGAAGGCTAAGGACATTCAATCTCGGATGCTCTTCCACCTCCATGAACGGGCTTCATCTCAATAGCTTTCGATGATGGAATCTACATCAAGAAGGGGGACATGTTAACCCTCACGGACACCCGATCACCTTCAATGGATGCATATTATTTATTTGATTGAATCATGGACCAGGCTTGTCGGTCCAATAGGTGTGTAGGTGATCGCCGATGAGAGGTGCACCACTTATCTTATTTTTACAGTAGTTTTGCAATGACTGGCCACTGTGAGCGCCCGTGTGAATGGCTTGAACTCTTATAAAACGTCCATTTGACCTAAAAATCCTCATTCTCTGAGGTGTAATCTAAGAAGTTCTCTTGATCCATCTCTGTCTCCTTCTCCTTCGGGTGCTCACAGGTGTGTGTGTGTGTGTGTGTGTGTGTATGCTTGAGAGAGAGAGAGAGAGAGAGAGAGAGAGAGAGAGAGAGAGAGAGAGAGAGAGAGAGAGAGAGAGAGAGAGAGCGTATGTGTGTGTGTGTGATTGAGCATTGCGGCAGGAATCAATGGTGGCGAGGCGGTTGAGCGCAATGTCGACTATGGCTCCTTCTTCTTTGCAGCACAGAATCCTTCACGACGGAAGCATTGAGTGGTGAGTGACACACCCCTGTCCCTTTGAGCTTGCTAGGATCTTCTAGTTGTGTGCTTGCAGCCTTTCGAGGCTCGCACACACTGCATAGGCAAGTTCCCAGCTTAGACACGTACGGCAAATTGTACAAGGAGACCATACTCACCCTTAATTTCTTGAGCCTATCCCCTTGTTAGCGATACTCACTATCGTAGCCATTCGGCTTAGCTCCCACTCCCTCTGATGCGAGATGAGTTGGAGCAATGGAGAAGAGTCCAATTGATCTTTCACATTATTTTCGCTGCAAGTTTGAAAGAGTGAGTACCACACACTACTAGAGTGCTTAGCTGAACTTTCTTCCCTCACATTTTCAACCATGACTTAGACCTACAAGATTTCCTCTCCCAGCCACAGTGTGATCTCTCCATTGTGACTCTCATCACCACAATTTTGGAGCATTGAGAATCACTCATTAGCCACACACATATTACATCACATCTAGCTTTGGTTTGACCTATGAGGAAAAGAATAAAATCTACCTCTCTCTCTCTCAGACAGACACACACACACACACACACACACACACACACACACACACACACACACACACACACACACACACACACACACACACACACACACACACACACACACACACACACACACACACACACACACACACACACACACACAAACACTTTAATATTTCTACTTGCTCTTATTAAGTTTAAACATGGATTTTTTTCACTTCCTGGGTCACCTTGGGGCCTTTTTTGCACTCATGGCTAGAATAGGTCAGGAACTAACCCAACAAAGGCTTATGTGGACACCTACCTCCTCAAAAAGTCTAATTTTCTTTCTTTTCACTTGGCTACCCTTGGGATTTTCTTTCTTTTTACTTGGCTACCCTTGGGATATTTCCCTAGTGGGAGGATACCCTTGTTAAGGGTGCATTGTAAGTGTAGCCTTATGATGACAGGGTTAAAATGAGGATCGTTAACCCCCCAGTTACCATAGTCACCTTCACGCCCTTACTACAGGTTTCCCTCTCTCTCCCTCTCCTCAGCCACATCTCCTACTCTCAGGCCACTTTGTGCACCTTAACCTAGAGCTACCTACTTGTAGCCCCCTTTGGGTCGGCCACATTTGAGACCCTTAAAAGAATAGTGCCCTATCGGATCATGGTTGTTATGATGTGGGATACTGCTGGTTTCTCATCATGTGATGATTCAACCTCAAATTGCTTTTATTTAAAGAGGTGAGGGTGCCTTTTGCCCCTCACTTAGCCTTGATTGAGTTTTTGTGTGTGTATTTGAAAGTGAGGTTTGTGATCATTGCCATTTAGTGCATGGATATGGAAATCACGAAGCAACCTTTGCATGTTTGTGATCTACCTGGCTTTATTTTATTATTCAATATAGAGGTCTTGATTACATTTCTGCCCTTTGTCAATAAATATACTATGTTGTTTTTATATATTTTGGGTGGGCTACATTTATAAGTTTGGATAGGCTTTTATGGGAATAATTTCACTGATAACTCCTAAACTATTACATATTTTTGGAAGAATTAAAAGGTTGTTTTAAAACCTCTGTGCTGTCGCTATCTTTTACTGGCTAAGAACTCCTGACATTTTGATGATATCCTTGTTCTTCACATATGAGTCTGAGTGAGCTTCTATATGAGAAGAAGCATGCACCTGATAAAGGTAGCTTACATTGGTTGTCATATTGATGATAGCGCTGAGAGGTATGATATACCATTTAAGGCCGATAACATTGGGTCTGGTTTGATTTTTACTGGTTGTAAGAATGCTGGCCGAATGGGGAATGTTTGGTATCTTACCCATATAGATTTGGTTACAATGACATTCTTTCTTTTTTGCACAATGAGCTGAGGGTTTTGTTACATAAAGTAGGGAGCTACCTGCTTTACTACCTGTTCTGCTGTACGAAAATATGATGTAGCTTTAACACAAATCTGGTTATTGAGCTGAGTTGGTTGTTACTTGGAAGTTTTGGCACTGCTATTTTTCTAAAAAACCGTCTTCTAGATTGAGTGAACTAAAAGGTTTTGTCTTACCGGACATAACCGGTGCCATGGATGCAATAACATGTAGAGTTCAGGGCTTGGCTTGGTTTATTTGTGCTCTTAGGTGAACTACACTCTGTCAAAATATCTTACTGATGTTAATGATGCAGAATATTAAGGTTTTTGGAATGGATTGTACATAGTCTTTGTTAGGATAGTTTTTCTCTGATTCAGTCTATCGAAAGGCCTTTTTTAGGCAAAAAACTATGGGATAAAAGACAAAAAATTCTCTATGAGTGAAAACAAGGATTATGACACTTTGGATTAGAAGGGGTGGTGGTCTTTCTATCAAAATTTTAGTAATTTAAAAAAGATATTTAAAATCATGTTAAAAAATGAGGTTTATAATAACCTTATCTATAATCTATATTAACAAACTTGTATCTTAAAGGAGTGATTACCTTTTTTGTTACAAGTTAAAAAAAGAACAACTCACACTTTCAGACTTTTTTCAAACACAAAAGTAAATAATTGGACAATTCTTATAAGTTAAAAAATTTGTAAGATGAACATGGATAACAATTGATAAAGTCCATTGACACGTGTAAAACGCATTCAAGGCTCTGTTGTTTTTTTTGAATGGATGCAAGTGAGGACTCTATCCTTTCTTGGGAATTTTTTTGGCTTTGTTGTTGTCAGTCCTTCATGTACCAAACTCTTTCCACTTTATAACGCAAACAATACAAGTCATCCTTTATACTTATACATTAGAATGAGAGCTCATTCTTATTACACTGTACAAAAATAATTATAAGACCGAGTTGCTTTTGCTACCCCTAGTCACTTGTCTAAAGCCATCTCTCTTTTGAACTATTATGTTCTTTTGTGCTAATGTATCTAAGTAAAATAGCTACACACACATACATTCACACACACATACACACACACACACACATTGTAAAAGACCAATATTTAATATATTTTTAATTAAGAGTTAAAACTACAAAATCTTGCGTAGATTCCAAGCTCTCTTTGAAGAAATTTGGCAAAAATTCATTATTTTTGATG